>NC_057731.1:16297946-16382466 GCF_004010195.1 Chiloscyllium plagiosum
CATGGGGAACCTTGTTGAATGCCTTACTGAAGTCCATATAGATCACATCTATTGCTCTGCCCTCATCAATCCTCTTTGTTACTTCTTCAAAAAACTCAATCAAGTTTGTGAGACATGATTTCCCACGCACAAAGCCATGTTGACTATCCCTAATCAGTCCTTGCCTTTCCAAATACATGTACATCCTGTCCCTCAGGATTCCCTCCAACACCTTGCCCACCAGCGAAGTAGGCTCACTGGTCTATAGTTCCCTGGCTTATCCTTACCACCCTTCTTAAACAGTAGCACCACAACCTCCAGCCTTCTGGCACCTCACCTGTGACTATCGATGATACAAATATTTCAGCATGAGGCCCAGCAATCACTTCTCACACACTTCTTCCCACAGAGTTCTAGGGTAAAACCTGATCAGGTCCTGGGGATTTATCCACCTTTACACTTTTCAAGACATCTAGCACTTCCTTCTCTGTAATATGGACATTTTTCAAGGTGTCACCACCTATTTCCCTATAGTCTATATCTCCCATACTGATCCTGATACAATCCTCTGTCAATGGCAGCAGCTCCAGGAGGTTGGGCCCATGAAGGAATAAGGTCTGAAGGCTGCATATGGGAGTAGAACCTATGGGAAGGCAGCCTTGAAAAGAACCCAGATTGGCAGTATATTAAAAAGGAATGCTAACTGATGGTGCCCTGGGCGAGGCAGAAGGCAGAATTCGGATAAAGGCAAAAATTTCTCATCTCTATTTTTAAATACTATCTATCCTACTATCTCCAAGGATTTGTGGATCTACACTCCAATATTCCTTGGCATTTCTCAGTATAGTATCAGTAATTGTCTGTTCCATGGTCTTGATTAGAGTGGTGCAGGAAAAGCACAGCAGATCAAGCAGCAAAGGAGCAGGAAAATCAGCGCTTTGGGCAAAAGCCCTTCATCAGCAATGAAGGGCTTTTGCCCGAAACTTCGATTTTCCTGCTCCTTGGATGCTGCCTGACCTGCTGTACTTTTCCAGCACCACTCTAATCAAGACGCTGATTTCCAGCATCTGCAGACCTCACTTTTGCCCAGTTCCATAATCTTGTTTGCCTTGCCAAATGCATTACCTCACTACTCTGAATCAAATTCAGTTTGCCACTCTTCTGATCCTCCAATTAGACAATTGATTACTTGCTGCAGCTTTCTTCTTCACCATCAACCACTCACCCAATTTTTGTAACATCTACAACATCTTAACCTTGCCTTTCAAGTTTAAGATTGAACCAGCAATGTATATCTTGAAAAGACTTACTGTCACAAAGATACCTGCTTACCACAAGATTTGATCTCTTTGACATTTTGGCTCAGTGCTCTCTCTCATGTTCCAACAGGCTCTTAGGTTCCCAAATATGGCTTAAAATATTTAAGGAGGAAGTGAGGTCTGCAGATGCTGGAGATCAGAGATGGAAATGTGTTGCTGGAAAAGCGCAGCAGGTCAGGCAGCTTCTGCGCCTTCCTAACCTGCAATCTTCTTCCCGACCTCTCCGCCCCCCCCCCAGTCTGACCTATCACCCTCACCTTGTCCTCTTTCCACCTATCACATTTCCGACGCCCCTCCCCCAAGTCCCTCCTCCCTATCTTTTATCTTAGCCTGCTGGACCAACTTTCCTCATTCCTGAAGAAGGGCTAATGCCCGAAACATCGATTCTCCTGTTCCCTAGATGCTGCCTGACCTGCTGCGCTTTTCCAACAACACATTTCCATCTTAAAATATTTAAGTCAGGTTAGTCACAACCTTATCTTAAATACACTCTGGCAGTTTTTAATTAATATGTGCCATTCTAAAGGAAAAAGAGCACGTGCAAGATTTTGTCCATTGATATTCGTGTACCTGTTCTCTTCCTCACATACATGTGCGCACAGTTAAGGTTGACTCAGCACCATTTTAAGTACAGGCCTACAAATTACAGTCTCAGGCAGAGCTATGCTTGTATGTGACCCCCAGAGGAGCTATAGCTGTCTTCTTGGTGGACGATGTGGCAGTGTTCAGATACCCCCTCTACTCGCCTATCTCTGCCTCACTGGTCAGATTTTCCACAACAGTAGACGAAGACTGGCTGTGGAGCAATATGGTAGATTAGCACAAATGTTCTCTTCAAACGTTTCAACCGGAGCTAGAATATTGTTCAGGTTTAGTGGAACATGGACAGAGACTGCAACTCTTTAGAATAAAGAAAAAAGTACTTACAAACACTACGCAGTCAGTGAAAATCTCCACTGTTGATATTCTAAAGGGAGGAAAGGTTATTGATAAACCTTTTAATGATGTTTGCACCGAAGACAACATCTGCAGGAAATCCTGTGGCAGTGTGGAACAAATTGTCTGACACTTTCATCCCACTGTGACTATACTTTAAAAATATTTAAGCTGCAAAGTGCTTCCAGACATCCAGAGATTATGAAAAGTTCTTTCTTCACTTTAAGTTATTCCTTAACCCTCCAAACCCAAGCAATGTCTTCCTTATAAAGCCTTCTGAATTGTATTCTCCAAGGCCAGTAAAAGTCAGAACTCAGACTTTGAGTACTGAGTTCTGTTTTCAGTACTCAAAACAGAATAGTATTTGAATAATATTGGTCAAGGCTCTGTGAAAGGATTCTTTCCTCACTTGTGTCATTTAACTCCTTCAAGATGCAAGTCAACATTCATTTGCCTTTCTGACAAGTTTTTGTACCCTTGCACCAGCTTTTAGTGATCTGTGGAGCTAAATCTCTTTGAGCCTCAGAGCAGTGAAGAAGCAAACAAATGAGGAAAATGTTTTAATTTGTTGCTCTTGGATTTAAAATGGATACCCTCACATTTCACCATATTAAACTCCACCTCATTTATACCACAATAGAAAATTATTTCAGCAGTCCTCAGGGGTCATATCACATTCACCTCCACTAAAATGCATAAAGATCTTCAGACCTAGAGAGACCCCCAACAAAAGGTATAGGCTTTAGGAACTGAACAAAAGGCGTTGAACAGACAGCCCTGAAAAGGTGAAGATGCAGGACAGAAAGAATTAAGTAGCCTCCTATCAATGGGTGCTGAAAAGCTTCTCTACTATAATCGAAACTTAACTCGACAGATTGACATGGTGAGGAACCTCCTCAGTCTATTGGATGCAGTTAAAGATGAAGAATGCAGGTCAATAGTCATTTCAACTTAGACTCAATAGAGATAAACAACCTTGCACCTCATCTTATCCCTTGAATTCCATACATGCCACAAGAAACTGCATAGAACTTATGCAACTTCTTACTCCATAAAGTCAGAAAATGCAGATTCCTGTTTTTAAGCCAAGGAATTTGAAAAAAAATCATGGAATGTGGATATCACAGGCTGGGCCAGTATTTTTCACCCATCCCTAATTACCTACCTGTGAGTAGATAGAAGTGGGCTGCCTTTTGAAGTGCTGCAGTCAATGCGCTGCAGGCACTCAATGCCATTAGAGAGGGAGTCTCAGAATTTTGACCCCAGCGGTAGTGAAGGAATGGCAATATTATTTCCAAGTCAGGATAGCAAGTGATTTGGAGGGGAACTTGCAGGTGGCATATTACCACGTAACTACCATCCTTGTTCTTCTAGACAGAAGTTTTCATGAGTTTGGAAGGTGAATTTCTGCAGCACATCTTGTGGATGGTACATGCTTAAACCAGTAGAAATTCCCATTTTGGGGGAAGTCTTAGGGCTTGACAACTATCCTGTTAAGTTATATGCACTACTTGGGGAGCAAACTTTGCTCTTAATGGCTGTGCTGGTTTCCAATGTCTGTGCACGGCCATGACTTCCGGAACCGGAATTCAACGCTGTGATGAACATGCTGATGCCAATCGCCATGCGTGGGAACCTTGGAGCCACTGCGCACACATGGCCGAGAGAGAACACCACTCTACACTCCAATGAAATGTTTCAGAGTAGCACCAATCACATTAATATATAAAAACAGTAAAGATAAACTGCACATTGCATACATTCATGTCTCTCCTCAATATAACTGGATGTGCTTTTACTCTTCAGGTTAGCTACAGTCATCCATGTATTGTTCCACACAAAGTTAAATAGATTTAAATGGTATTTCTTAAAAAAAGCAGATAGCTATTCAAAGTTGTTGAATATGCCACAGCACCAACTCATCTTCCTTTGGACTTAGAGTTGGACTCCCTTCTTGCAACATTCAAGGGAGTAAGCTTTGGTGGTATATTCAGGTGGCGAATTATAGTCCTATATCCGCAACACCGCCACCTCACTTCCTCCACATTTACTGCGGCCATAGAAACTTTCAAAGTGCTAGACACTCATAAATAAAGAGAAGTTTACAGATAGTGAGAGAAAGAAGTCAGACACAACTAAAAAGATGGACAAAATGATAAAACTGAGATAGACATAAAGGTAGACAGACAAAACAATATTTCAGCAAAAAGCAGAGGAGTAAGAAATTTACAAAAAGACAGGATATTTGAGTAATAGCACAGATAATCAATCACAGTTTTTTAAAAAAAGTGTTCTACTGATTTTGTCTTCTTCTACACCTGCATTTACAGCAGAGTCATAGAGATGTACAGCATGGAAACAGACCCTTCGGTCCAAACCGTCCATGCCGACCAGATATCCCAACCCAATCTAGTCCCACCTGCCAGCACCCGACCCATATCCCTCCAAACCCTTCCTATTCATATACCCATCCAAATGCCTCTTAAATATTGCAATTGTACCAGCCTCCACCACATCCTCTGGCAGCTCATTCCATACATGTACCACCGTCTGCGTCAAAAAGTTGCCCCTTAGGTCTCTTTTATATCTTTCCCCTCTCACCCTAAACCTCTGCCCCCTGGACTCCCCACCCCAGGGAAAAGACTTTGCCTATTTATCCTATCCATGCCCCTCATAAATTTTGTAAACCTCTATAAGGGCACCCCTCAGCTTCCGACGCTCCAGGGAAAACAGCCCCAGCCTGTTCAGCCTCTCCCTGTAGCTCAGATCCTACAACCCTGGCAACATCCTTGTAAATCTTTTCTGAACGCTTTCAAGTTTCACAACATCTTTGCGATAGGAAGGAGACCAGAATTGCATGCAATATTCCAACAGTGGCCTAATCAATATCCTGTACAGCCGCAACATGATCTCCCAACTCCTGTACTCAATACTCTGACCCATAAAGAAAGCATACCAAACGCCGCCTTCACTATCCTATCTACCTGCGACTCTACTTTCAAGGAGCTATGAACCCTCACTCCAAGGTCCCTTTGTTCAGCAACACTCCCTAGGACCTTACAATTAAGTGTATAAGTCATGCTAAGATTTGCTTTCCCAAAATGCAGGCACCTCGCAGTTATGTGAATTAAACTCCATCTGCCACTTCTCAGCCCATTGGCCCAGATCCTGTTGTAATCAGAGGTAACCCTCTTCACTGTCCACTACACCTCCAATTTTGGTGTCATCTGCAAACTTATTAACTGTATCTCTTACGTTCGGATCATCTCTTTATACAAAGAAACCACTATGTAGGTCATTATTCTGTCAATATAATAGAGCTGCATCATACCTGCTACTAAGGTCGCACAAGCCTGCAAGCTTTTTAGCTTCAAGTAATAGATTTCTGCATATCTACCATTAGCATGAATTCAATGTGATCAAACAAATACAAATTAAGTCATTTGCTCAACTCCAGGCTAGTAATATTTTACTTACATTCACACTGAATAACATCCAGGTTGAACTGCTGAATGGCTCCCATGCTTATCTGCTTGACCTCAGTATCCAGAAGCAGTTGCATTAGAGATGTGGATAGGTGCTTACAGGCTGACATGCATGCTGTCTGGGCTACCTTTCCCTGGAAAAAAAAAGTATTGCACAAAATCAATCCAAGAGCAAACAACAGTTACAGAAATTCATCTTAAAATAAACCTTTAATCCTTTCAGGACAAAATAATTTACCAAGATTACTAATTGGAGTTTTGTACTTAAGACTGATCATTTTACATTTAAGATTTAAATTCTATCCCCAAAAAAATCTAAATGTAAAATGGATTATACATTTCATTAGTGAAATGTTGTAGTCGTCCTCAAAAGGATTAAACCCTACACAATTTAAGAACAAATACAACAAAAACACCTCGGAATGGTGAAGTGTGGTTTCTCTCCCTCTACTGACTGAGCACATTAGAAAACAGAGTGGCTTATGATTTGACCGTTCATGACAAATGATGATCATATGAAAGCACATTATTTCTATATACACAAAATGCATGAGAGATTGAAATGGTATGCATGAAATACCAGAACCTCTTCCAGCAACTGCACTGCACCACTTTCAAGAGCTGAAGTAACTTAATTACTTTTCATTTAAATGCTTTTGTTCAGACAAGAATAGCTGTTTGATATGCCTGCAAATTTAGTATATTAATTTAAATAGGCACTATAAATTTAAGACTCCAGGATTTAACACTAATCGTAATTGAACAGTATCTGAGTATGCCATGAACCTCCTTTCATTAATAAAATAGAATTAATTCTGCACCATAATTGTAATAAACAACAGCTTTGATTATGGGAGAAGACAAAAAACAATTTCAGTTTTGCAACTGTTGCTGGAATGCATGCTTACATCGGTTACAAAAATTTAGCAACTGGAACAAATATCTGTATCCTTCGGTGAAAATACCAAGTTTCAATTTTTGGCTCAGTGTCAATAGAAGCTAATATTTAAATTTTATTACAGTTAATTAACAATTATGCAAACTATATGAAAAATGCTGTATTAGGGATCATCATGCAATACATTGTCATACCATGACAGTGTCATGAAATTAGAGGAGACTGAGATAAGGCTGGATGTAATTTAGATAAAGTAGGGCTGTAAGATTTCAGTAACTCCAGCCACAGTAAAATCTAACTATCCTGATGAAATAGATTCGCAAACAGTGTTGATAGTCCATTATGTATAATTGTTTATACAATGCTATGTGTAAATGTTGCTCTAATTAGGGAATACAAAGTAGTTCAAATCACTATTACTTCAATGAGTTGGTGCTGATGGATATACAATTCTAACATCGTCAAATTTAATATAGGTTTTAAAAATACCATAAACTTTTCAAAAACTTCAAATCAGCCTGTGTTTATATCTACAAGTTCCTCCAGCCCTCTCATGCATGCAATATGCCTTTGTTTCATGAAGAAAACTAATGAGTACTTGTGAAAGTAGTATTTTTAATGGATGCTGCCACTCACATGCAGCATTTTGCAGTTCAAAAACACTCACACAAGTACTCCCTCTAGTTGAAATGCAGGTAATCATTAATGCTAAGTTGTCAAAGTACCAAACTTATGGAATTATGCATTAACCATCATAGCAAATTGACAACTACTTGAAGTCAGAAAAGATTTGCATTTCTTACAGCTGCTAAACCATGCATGTTAAGATTTCACAGCAAACTGAATGGGCTGAATGCATACAGTATACAACACCAGAATTAATGGTAAATTTAACTTCATTACAGGAAATTGTTTGGCTACTTACAAGTTGCTCTTGAATTTTTTTTCTCCTCAGCATCATGATTATTACTTTAAAGTACACAGAAAATTATCAAAGTCTAACTGATAAAATACATAACTGAAGTCTCTACCCCCAATTTGTGAACCTCCTGGCCCCCGCCCCCATATTGTTGGACGCTAAAACACAGGACAACTCTACTGAGTGCACAAAGCTGGCATCCCTTTTCCAACCGAACTAAATTTATGTTTTTCTATATTCTTTAACTTAGCACGTTCTTCAACATCAACTGTACAACTTGATTTTACAAATAATCTGTTCCTATTTACTGAAAACTTTAAAAACAAACACACAAGCAACAACCTCTGGATTGTAAATCTTTTTAACAAAGTTAAATTTTCCAATTGGAAAACCAAATAAAGCAAATTACAGCAGGATCCTAATCAAGTGAAAGCACAGCTGCCTCATAGCACCAGGGACCCAGGTTTGATTCCACCCTTGGTCAGTGTGGATTTTGCACATTCTCCCCATGTCTGAGTGGGTGTTCTCTGGGTCCTCCGGTTTCCTTCCACAGTCCAAAGATGTGCAGGTTAGGTGGACTGGTCATGCTAAATTGCCCATAGCATCCAGGGAAGTCAGTGAGCTAGGTGGGGTAGTCATGTAAAATGTGGGGTTACAGGGATAGGGTAGGGGTGGGTCTAGGTGGGATACTCTTCGACCTGCTTCCATGCTTGATGGAAGCTGTGAAAACTTTATATCCTCGTTAATCTTTGGTAATAAAAAAACCAATACGAGGGAATTTCTCCTATAAAATTAATGCACAAAAAACTTCTGATGGTGACTTTACATCTCAAGACTTACTTTCTGGCTATTTGCAAGTTTCCTTGATTTAGCTGCATAAAAAGGCACAGCTGGCAGTGTTTGCCAGAAGGAAAAGATTTGAATGTTAAAGCCACAGTACGAACACACTTATGTAATGACAATTTACTACTAAGGGGAAAAAAAAAGTAGAGATTTTTTTCTCATGTCCTAACATTTATGTAAATGATTTGGCTGCGAGCATAAGAGCTACAGTTAGTAAGTTTGCAGATGACACCAAAATTGGAGGTGTAGTGGACAGCGAAGAGGGTTACTTCAGATTACAACAGGATCTGGACCAGATGGGCCAGTGGGCTGAGAAGTGGCAGATGGAGTTTAATTCAGATAAATGCGAGGTGCTGCATTTTGGGAAAGCAAATCTTAGCAGGACTTATACACTTAATTGTAAGGTCCTAGGAAGTGTGGCTGAACAAAGAGACCTTAGATTGCAGGTTCATAGCTCCTTGAAAGTGGAGTCACAGGTAGAAAGGATAGTGAAGGCGGCATTTGGTATGCTTTCCTTTATTGGTCAAAGTATTGAGTACAGGAGTTGGGAGGTCATGTTGCGACTGTACAGGGCATTGGTTAGGCCAATGTTGGAATATTGCATGCAATTCTGGTCTTCTTCCTATTGCAAAGATGTTGTGAAACTTGAAAGGGTTCAGAAAAGATTTACAAGGATGTTGCCAGGGTTGGAGGATCTGAGCTACAGGGAGAGGCTGAACAGGCTGGGGCTGTTTTCCCTGGAGTGTCGGAGGCTGAGGGGTGACCTTATAGAGGTTTACAACATTATGAGGGGCATGGATAGGATAAATAGGCAAAGTCTTTTCCCTGGGGTGGGGGAGTCCAGAACTAGAGGGCATAGGTTTAGGGTGAGAGGGGAAAGATATGAAAGAGACCCAAGAGGCAACATTTTCACACAGAGTGGTACTTGTATGGAATGAGCTGCCAGAGGATGTGGTGGAGGCTGGTACAATTGCAACATTTAAGAGGCATTTGGATGGGTATATGGATGGGTATATGAATAGGTAGGGTTTAGAGGGATGTGGGCCGGGTGCTGGCAGGTGGGACTAGATTGGGTTGGGATATCTGGTTGGCATGGACAGGTTGGACCGAAGGGTCTGTTTCCATGCTGTACATCCCTATGACTCTATAAACTTCTCTTTTTACCAATAGCACTAGAAGGGAAATTGAAGTATCTAGTCATTGATCTCATTGGCTGGTTGTCAAACCCTTCTGGTTACGATGTTTGTTCACATTATATATGTGATTGGATTTCAACTGTAGAGAGTCTGAAATGATTGGGATTCCCTGAGGACATTATCATAAAGGTATAACTCCTGGAGCATCAAGTACATACAAATCAATTCCATTTTTAGGTTTGTAGCCTTACCTTCCTTCTCTAGTGAAACACAGTCTTTGAAACTAAAAAAAACTTATCCATCCTATGACGTGGAACAATTTTAAATTTCCACAGAGCAGCGAGGAGAGAATGAGGAGTGAAGCGAGGGCTGCCGGGAAGGTAAGGGCTTAATTTATATTTGGGCAATGGCGAAACCGTGTAATACTACACGTGTAATATCTCCCTCCTGCCCCTCTCCTCTAACCGGAAGAAAAAGACTAAGGTAAGGCTTTTATTTTTTCTTTCTCTTTTTCATAAAAGTGTATTGTTTGGGTTTAGTTTGTTCATATAAAGCTAAGCTTTCAATGGCAGGGGACCTCCAACCCGTGGCAGGTGCCTCTTGCTTGATGTGGGAGCTTAGGAACGTGTCTGACGTTCCTGACTCTTTCACTTGCAAGAAGTGTGCCCAGTTGCAGCTCTTATTCGACCACATGACAGCTCTGGAGCTGCGGATGGACTCACTGCGAAGCATCTGCGATGTTGAGGTGGTCATGGATAGCACGTTTAGTGAACTGGTCACACCGCAGGTTAGAGTTGCTGAGGGAGACAGTGAGTGGGTGACCAAAAGACAGAAAAAGAGTAGGAAGGCAGTGCAGTCATCTCCCTCCAAAACAGGTATACCGTTTTGGATACATTTTGGGGGAGATGGATCACCAGGGGAGGGCAGCAGTTGCCAGGATCATGGCACCGTGGTGGGCATTGCTGTTCAGAAGGGTGAGAAAAAAGACTCTTAGGGCCATAGTCATCGGGGATTCTATTGTGAGGAGAGTAGATAGGCGGTTCTGTGGCCATAAACTGGACTCCCAGATGGTATGTTGCCTCCCAGGTGCTCAGGGCAGGGATGTCACTGAACAGCTACACAGCATTCTAAAAGGGGAGGGTGAACAGCCAGTTGTCTTGGTGCACACAGGCATCAATGATATAAGTAGAAAATGAGATGAGGTCCTGAAAGAAGAATTTGGGGACTTAGGAGAGAAGTTAAAGAGAAGGACCTCCAAAGGTAGTGCTCTCGGGATTACTACCAGTGCCACGTGCTAGCCAGTGTAGAAAGGAAAAATAGACAGGATGCACATGTGGCTTGAGAGATGGTGGAGAAGGAAGGGGTTCAGATTTGTTGGACATTGGGACCGGTTCTGGGGAAGGTGGGACTATTACAAAATGGATGGTCTACATCTGAACTAGACCGGAACCAATGTCCTTGGGGGACTTTTTGCTACTACTGTTGGGGAGGTTTTAAATTAATGTGGCAGGGGGCTGGGAACCAGAAGAGAAAACAAGTAGACAGTGAGGTGGAGACTGGAGACTGTAAGAATTATGAAGATAGTATTAATAAAAGGGAAGAGTAGGCAGAGAGTAGATGAGTGCAACGAAACTGGTGGCATGAAATGCATCTACTTTAATGCATCTACTTTAATGGAGTATAGTGTGTAAGGCAGATGAACTTAGGGCTTCGATTGGTGCCTGGGAGTATGATGTTATTGCAATCACAGAGACTTGGTTGAAGCACACTATGGAGGTCTTGGGTAGTGAGGCATTATGGGTGGAGCTGAGAAATAAGAAGGGTGCAGTCTCACTGTCGGGGCTGTATTACAGGCCTCCCAACAGTGAGCGTGAGGAAGAAGAACAAATAGGTAAACAGACTCTGGAAAGATGTAGAGGCAATAAGGTAGTGGTGATGGGAGATTTTAATTTTCCCAACATTGACTGGGATACACTTAACGTCAGAGGTCTGGATGGGGTAGAATTTGTAAGCAGCATCCAGGAGAGTTTTCTAAAGCAGTATGTCAATAGTCTGACTAGGGAAGGGGCCATATTGGACCTGGTACTGGGGAACGAGCCAGGACAAGTGGTAGACGTTGCGGTGGGGGATTTGTTTGGGAACATGGATCACAATTCTGTAAGTTTTAGAATACTCGTAGATAAAGAAGAGTGTGGTCCTCAGAGAAGAGTACTAAACTGGGCCAAGGCCAATTATATCAAAATTAGGCAGGAGCTCAGAAATGTGGATTGGACCCAGCTATTTGAAGGGAAGTCCACATTTGAGATGTGAGAAGTTTTCAAAGATAGGTCAAAGATAGCGCAGGATAGGCATGTCCCGTTGAAGGCAAAGGGTAGGAAGGGCAAGATTTGTGAAGTGTGGATGACAGGAGAAATTGTACAACTAGCCAAGAGGAAAAAGGAAGCATACATAAGGTCTAGGCAGCTAAGAACAGAATGGGCCCTGGAAGAACAGCAGAAGAGTAGGACAAGTCTTAAACGAGGAATCAAGCAGACTAAAAGGGATCATGAAATAGCTTTAGCATTCAGAATGAAAGAACTCCCCAAAGCATTTTATTCTTATATAAGCAGCAAGCGGGTAACTAGATAAAGGATTGGTCCACTAAAGGATAACGAAGGAAGGCGGTGTCAAACCTGAGAGAATGAGTGAGATTCTGAATCCTTGCATCAGTGTTCACTGAGGAGAGGAACATGAAGAATGCTGAGATTAGAGATAGAAGTTTGATTAGTCTGGATCACATTGACATAAGTAGGGAAGATGTGTTGGGTAGGCTAGAGGTAAAGGTGGACAAACCCCCAGGACCGGATGGGATCTATCCCAGGTTGCCGAGGGAGGCAAGAGAGGAAATAGCTGGGGCCCTGACAGATATCTTTGTGACATCCTTAAATACAGGTGAGGTGCCAGAGGACTGCTCATGTTGTCCCCCTGTACAAGGGTAGTAGGGATATTCTGGGTAACTACAGACCAGTGAGCCTGACATCGGTGGTGGGCAAGTTGCTGGAGAAAGTACTGAGGGATAGGATCTATTTATATTTATATCAAAATTTGATATTTATCTGTAATAGGCAACATGGTTTTGTGTGGGGGAGATCATGCCTTACCAACATAGAGTTCTTTGAGGAAGTGACCAAGTTGATAAAAGGAGGAAGGGCTGATGTCATATACATGGACTTGACTAAGGCGTTTGATAAGGTTCCTCATGGTAGACTAATGGAGAAAGTGAAGTCATATGGTGTGCAGAGTGTTCTAGCTAAGTGGATAAAGAACTGGTTGAGCAACAGGAGACAGTAGTAGTTGAAGGGAGTTTCTCAAAATGGAGAAGGTGACTAGTGGTGTTCCACAGGGGTCAGTGCTGGAGCTACTGTTGTTTGTAATATACATAAGTGATCTGGAAGAGGACACTGTTGGTACGATCAGCAAGTTTGCAGATGACACGAAGATTGGTGGAGTAGCAGAAAGCATAAGGGACCGTCAGAGGATACAGGAGGATATAAATAGACTGGACAGTTGGGCGGAAAAGTGGCAGATGGATTTCAATCCAGACAAATGTGAGGTGATGCATTTAGGCAAGTCTAATTCTAGAGCAAATTATGCAATGAATGGAAGAGCCCTGGGAAAAGTTGATGGGCAGAGAGATCTGGGCGTGCAGGTCCATTGTACCCTGAAGGTTGCTGCACAGGTGGATAGAGTGGTCAAGAAGGCATATAGTATGCTTGCCTTCATTGGACAGGGTATAGGGTATAAGAGCTGGGAAGTCACGTTAACATTGTACAAGACATTGGTTCGGTCGCATTTAGAATACGGTGTACAGTTCTGGTCGCCACATTATCAAAAGGACATGGACGCTTTGGAGAGGGTGCAGAGAAGGTTTACGAGGATGTTGTTTGGTATGGAAGGTGCTAGCTATGAAGAAAGGTTGAGTAGGTCAAGTTTATTTTCATTAGAAAAAAGGAGATTGAGGTTTATAAAATCATGAAGGGTATAGACAGGGTGGATAGAGACAAGCTTTTTCCCCAGGGTGAAGGATTCAACCATGAGAGGGAACGCTTTCAAGGTGAGAGTGGAAAGTTTAAGGGGGACACACGCAGCAAGTACTTCACACAGAGGGCGGTGGGTATTTGGAACGAGTTGCCAGCAGGCACAGTAGATTCATTTAAGATGCGTCTGGATAAATGCATGAGTAGATGGGGAGTAGAGTGATACAGATGCTTAGGAATTGACCAACAGGTTGAGACAGTACATTTGGATCGGCTCAGGCTTGGAGGGCCGAAGGGCCTGTTCCTGGGCTATAAATTTCCTTTGTTCTAAATTGGTATAAAATATCCACAGCTCTCGGATGAATACAATAAAACTTACATGCCCTGGAGGCTGCATTCTCTTGTGCCCTCTTATTTTAGTGAAAAATAGTGAGATTAGATAATCACAGCAAGCCTTTTATTAACCAGCACCTATGGGACCAGAAGTGTGCTGTTGATCAAATATTCTGGATACTCAAGAGGTCCAAAAACACACAGTAGCTAATAGAAATGTAAACCAGGGGATACACATATCACGTATCATTTTATTTACAGCATAAACCACTTAAATAATAATGCAACATTGCTTTAAGTAAAACTTACTGGCAAAGAGCCTTCTCACTCTCAAATGACTACTCAAACATCATGGTAGATTTGCAGTATTTGAGGAGAAATTGACTCAAAATTGCATCAAATGTTCATATTTCATGTGATCATTCCATTGAACTACAAGTATACTTACATTGAGGTAAATAAATGAAAAACTATAACAATTGTACAGAATAATACAACAAACTTTGCAGTATTTGAGTTTTATAATTTTTGCCCATTCGTCGAGCATACCATTTCTTAAAGTGCTTGTTAAAACAAAATCTGTCCATGCCCAACATATAGTGCTAGCTGTCCTAATCTTTTCACATTGGTTTCTCACTTCAAAAGGTGCCTTAACCATTTCAGATTAATGATGCCAGAGAGATTTTTAAATATGCATTCAAGATATATGGGCAAAGCTACCAAAGCTGGGTGGGATGCTCTTTGGAGGGTCAGCACAGACTTGATGGGCTCAATTGTCTTTCTGCACTTTAGGAACTCTGATTGTATCTGAAAATGATTTGTCTACTTTCAATAGATTTTGCATTTAAATTTTATTGAAAGAAAAGGCAAATATGTCTCAAAACTTTACTTTTCATATTAATTTTGAAAAAAAACAAACATGGCTCAAGGATGGGCAGGACTGGCAGCTTAATGTTCCAGGATACAAATGCTACAGGAAGGATAGAAAGGGAGGCGAGAGAGGAGGGGGAATAGCATTTTTGATAAGGGATAGCATTACAGCTGTGCTGAGGGAGGATATTCCCAGAAATACATCCAGGGAAGTTATTTGGGTGGAACTGAGAAATAAGAAAGGGATGATCACCTTATTGGGATTGTATTGTGGGCCCCCCAATAGTCAGAGGGAAATTGAGAAACAAACTTGTAAGGAGATCTCAGCTATCTGTAAGAATAATAGGGTGGTTATGGTTGGGGATTTTAACTTTCCAAACGTAGACTGGGACTGCCATAGTATTACGGGTTTGGATGGAGATTAATTTAAGTGTGGAGATGAAAATTGTTTCGATTCAGAAGGCGGATGTACCTACTAGAGAAGGTGCAAAACTTGACCTACTCTTGGGAAATAAGGCAGGGCAGGTGACTGAGGTGTCAGTGGGGGAGCACTTTGGGGCCAGCGACCATAATTCTGTTAGTGTTAAAATAGTGATGGAAAAGGATAGGCCAGATCTAAAAGTTGAAGTTCTAAATTGGAGAAAGGCCAATTTTGAAGGCATTAGGCAAGAACTTTCAAAAGCCGTTTGAGGGCAGATGTTCGCAGGTAAAGGGACGGCTGAAAAATGGGAGCCTTCAGAAATGAGATAACGAGAATCCAGAGAAAGTATAGTCCTGTTAGGGTGAAAGGAATGGCTGGTAGGTGTAGGGAATGCTGGATGACTAAAGAAATTGAGGGTTTGGTTAAGAAAAAGAAGGAAGCATATGTAAGGTAAAGATAGGATAGATCCGAGTGAATCCTTAGCAGAGTATAAAGGCAATAGGAGTATACTTAAGAGAGAAATCAGGTGGGCAAAAGGGGACATAAGATAGCTTTGGCAAATAGAATTAAGGAGAATCCAAAAGGTTTTTAACAAATACATTACGGACAAAAGGATAACTAGGGAGAGAATAAGGCCCCTCAAAGATCAGCAAGGTGGCCTTTGTGTGGAGCCGTAGAAAATGGGAGAGATACTAAATGAGTATTTTGCATCAGTATTTACTGTGGAAAAGGATATGGAAGATATAGAAAGTAGGGAATTAGATGGTGACACCTTGAAAAATGTTCATATTACAGAGGAGGAAGTACTGTATGTCTTGAAACGCATAAAAGTGGATAAATCCCCAGGACCTGATCAGATGTACCTTAGAACTCTGTGGGAAGCTAGAGAAGTGATTGCTGGGCCTCTTGCTGAGATATTTGTCTCATCAATAGTCACAGGTGAGATGCCGGAAGATTGGAGGTTGGCAAACATGGTGCCACGGTTTAAGAAGGGTAGTAAAGATGTAGGTTTGCTCACTGAGCTGGAAGGTTCATTTCCAGATGTTTTGCTACCTTACTAGGTAACATCTTCAGTGGACCTCATGCGAAGCAATGCTGAAAATTGCTACTTTCTATTTATATGTTTGGGTTAGTGATGTTATTTCCTGTGGTGCAGTCACTTCCTGTTCCTTTCCTCAGGGGGTGGTAGACCGGGTCTAACTCCATGTGTATGTTAGTAGAATTCCGGTTAGAATGCCATGCTTCTAGGAATTCTCATGCGTGTCTTTGTTTGGCTTGTCCTAGGATGGATGTATTGTCCCAGTCGAAGTGGTGTCCTTCCTCATCCGTATATGAGGATACTAGTGAGAGAGGGTCATGTCTTTTTGTGGCTAGTGAGTGTTCATGGATCCTGGTGGCTAGTTTTCTGCCTGTTGTCCAATGTAGTGTTTGTTACAGTCCTTGCACGGTATTTTGTAAATGATGTTAGTTTTGCTCATTGTCTGTATAGGGTCTTTCAAGTTCATTAGCTGCTGTTTTAGTGTGTTGGTGGGTTTGTGGGCTACCATGATACCAAGAGGTTGGAGTAGTCTGGCAGTCATTTCCGAGATGTCTTTGATGCAGGGGAGAGTGGCTAGGGTTTCTGGACGTGTTTTGTCTGCTTGTTTGGGTTTGTTGCTGAGAAATCGGTGGACTGTGTTCATTGGGTACCCATTCTTTTTGAATACACGGTATAGGTGATTTTCCTCTGCTCTGCATAGTTCCTCTGTGCTGCAGTTGTGTTGTCTTGATGAAATAATGTTCTGATGCAACTTCATTTGTGGGTGTTGGGATGATTGCTTCTGTAGTTCAAAATTTGGTCTGCATGTGTTGTTTTTCTGTAGACACTGGTTTGAAGTTCCCCATTGGCTTTTGTTCTACAGTGACATTTAGGAATGGCAGTTTGTTGTTGTTTTCCTCTTTAGTGAATTTTGCGCCAGTAAGGGTATTATTGATGATCTTGAAGGTAAGGTAACGTAAGGTAAAGAAACGTCTGGAAGTGAACCTTTCAGCTCAGCGAGCAAACCTATATCCAAAACCTCAACCTGAGCTACAAATCTTCTCAAAACTTGCTAAGGGTAGTAAAGACAAGCCAGGGAACTATAGACCAGTGAGCCTGACATCGGTGGTGGGCAAGTTGTTGGAGGGAATCCTGAGGGACAGGAAAGGCAAGGATCAATTAGGGATAGTCAACATGGCTTTGTGCGTGGGAAATCATGTCTCACAACCTTGATTGAGTTTTTTGAAGTAACAAAGAAGATTGATGAGGGCAGAGCGGTAGATGTGATCTGTATGGACTTCACTAAGGCTTTTGACAAGGTTCCCCATGGGAGACTGGTTAGCAAGGTTAGGTCTCACGGAATACAGGGAGAACTAGCCATTTGGAGAACTGGCTCAAAGGTAGAAGACAGAGGGTGGTGGTGCAGGGTTGTTTTTCAGACTGGAGGCCTGTGACCAGTGGAGTGCCACATGGATCGGTGCTGAGTCCTCTACTTTTTGTCATTTACATAAGTGATTTGGATGCAAGCATAAGAGGTACAGTTAGTAAGTTTGCAGGTGACACCAAAATTGGAGGTGTAGTGGACAGCGAAGAAGGTTACCTCAGATTACAACAGGATCTTGACCAGATGGGCCAATGGCAGATGGAGTTTAACTCAGATAAATGAGAGATGCTGCATTTTGAGAAAGCAAATCTTAGCAGGACTTATACACTTAACGGTAAGGTCCTAGAGAGTGTTGCTGAACAAAGAGACCTTGGAATGTAGGTTCATAACTCCTTGAAAGTGGAGTCACAGGTAGATAGGATAGTGAAGGTGGCGTTTGGTATGCTTTCCTTTATTGGTCAGAGTATTGAGTACAGGAGTCGGGAGGTCATGTTACGCTGGTTAGACCACTGTTGGAATATTGCATGCAATTCTGGTCTCCTTCCTGTCGGAAAGATGTGAAACTTGTAAATCTTTTCGAACCCTTTCAAGGATGTTGCCGAGGTTGGAGGATTTGAGCTATACGGAGAGGCTGAACAGGCTGGGGGTGTTTTCCTTGGAGTGTCAGAGGCTGAGGGGTGATCTTAGAGGTTTACAAAATTATGAGGAGAATGGATAGGAGAAATAGACAGTCTTTTCCCTGGCATGGGGGAGTCCAGAACTAGACGGCATAGATTTAGGGTGAGAGGGGAAAGATATGAGACCTAAGGGGCAAGATTTTCACACAGAAGGTGGTACGTGTATGGAATGAGCTACCAGAGGAAGTGATGGAGGCTGGTACAATTGCAGCACTTAAAAGGCATTTGGATGGGTATATGAGTACGAAGGGTTTGGAGGGATATGGGCCAGGTGCTGGCAGGTGGGACTAGATTGGGTTGGGATATCTGGTCGGCATGGATGGGTTGGACCAAAGGGTCTGTTTCCATGCTGTACGTCTCTATGACTATGATATTTACCTTTTCAATTATCTAACTCAAACTAGATAAAACTGCATTTTCTGTCTTCAAAAACATTTATGATCAAATAGAACCATTGTGACTCCTATTATTTATCCTGCAGCCAAATTTCAAGTAATGACCAAGAGTTTTGTTTTTAAGGTATTAAGCCATTCACGAGTCTAACCATTACAACACATGATTTGTGAATATATATTTCATAGCAACTGAACTTAATATTAACTCCTTTCCTTTAAAAGTGTACTTTTCTGTCTGTCAAAAAACAAATTTAACAGATCAGCATTACTAACCTATAAATGGAACTTCCTAACAATAGAATCCTGAGTTGGCAATAGAACATCTAAAATTGGGTACCACTGCAAATAATCTTGTTACATCCATGTTAATGTCACAAACATTTTTGTGATGGCATGAAATAGCACAACAAACTTACATTTATTTGAGCAGTTTGTCAGAATATACCTTCATTTGTTTTTAAAATATTGGTAAGCATTTAGTATAGAAATGTTGATTAATCCACTATGCACTTACAACAGTTCAGAATTACAACATAATGTAACATGGGAGGCTATTCAGCCCAGTCTGTCTGCACTGGCTATTTGGAAGAGTTGTTCAATTAATTTCACTTGTTAAAATTGAGGTTTAAAAAATTAGTATACTTTAGGAGTTCAGTTTTAAATGTAGGGTATATGAAAGGGGTCAGGTGAAACTTTCTGAATTCTGTAAGGAAATCTGGCTGTATGTGGAGATCAAAAGGGTCATCGAGATTGCATTTCCTTCTCAGTAAAGCAGGGTATTTCTATTTGGAAACAATGGCAGTAGCCTTTGGGTTTGCTACAAATAGGGTCAAAAGTCAGTCTCAAGAAGGTATCCAAGGCACTCAAGTCGTCAATAGTTGTGCTCGGAATTGTCCCTTTATTTCTACAGTGAAAGGAAATAGCAATCAAGGAGAGTGCTATAGATACAAGGTTAATGCACTGACATGGGTAGAAAAGGCCATTTTTGACATCACATTACATCTTCCCTACAAATCAATTAACATCACAGAGCAGGGATTCTGTCTGGTCAACTGACAAAGACTTGCTTGACTTTTCAAACTGTCACAGCCAGATGTGGGAGGGAAATAGTCTATAGTTTAAAGAGAAACATCCTACAACCCAACTATAAGTTTGGGGTGATTCATCTTGGGGAAGGTGAATCATTGAAGTCGGCCTTACTGCTGGCATTGGATTTAAGAAACTCTCCCAAAAATTAAGAAAGCACATTGATCTGGTCAGCCATTGTTACTACTCAGTAATGGGAGGTTATGGGAACCCTTTGGAAGTTGGGTGCAACTTCGGAATGGCTGTTGCGAGGTATGAATTAAATGGAGACAGCTGATAAGACGTGATATGGTGTGATGGATATTGTCCTCCAACATGGTTCTTGCAAAAAATGTTTATTGAAGAGGTTTCAAAGTAATTTGTTAGAGTAAACACTTTAATGTGAAAAACCCATCTGGTCATTCTTTTAGCTAACTGGAAGTCTTCATGGTGAACATTTGAATTCACAGGGTGACAGTTTAGCGGTTTGGTAAAATACAAGATTTCACTGACTTTTGAAAAATTCATTGAAAAATTAAAAACAATTTTCTCTGCTCTCTTCACCATACCAGATGAAATACAGTAACCTTGTATTTGGATAAAAATATTGATTAGCTATCCTTGATCCTAACTTCCTTTCAGCTTAGGGGAACAATTTACACAACAAAACATTTACAAGCCAGTACTTTTCCATACAAAAATCAGAATTGAAAGACACTCTCCTGCTTTAACAACTGTATTTTCACCCCCCTCAAATATCTACCCAATTTCCTTTTAATATTTACTACTGAATCTGCTTCCACACACTTTTCAGGCAGCCTGCTGTGTCACAACTTGCTGTTCAAATTTTACCAATGTTCTTTATAACTGTCAAGACACAAAATCCCTCAGCTTTATCAACTATGTCACAGCACTAAAAAGACAGACACTCCATTTTCCTTCACTGCTTTCTGCTCATTCAACGGTCAAATCCCATGCTGCTGGTTCCTATATAGTCAGAACACTTCCTGCAATGGTTTCTGTTCTTATTCTATGTTTACAATCCAAGGTTCCACCCTAGTACCCCTTCTTTGCCCTCTACTAGATGATGTTCCTCAGCATGAAAACGACAGCCTTCACTTATGGGGCAACACAGTGGCTCAATGGTTAGCACTGTTGCCTCACAGTACCAGGGACCTGGGTTCAATTCCAGCCTCTGGTGACTGTGTGGAGTTTGCACATTCTTCCTGTGTCTGCATGGGTTTCCTCTGGGTGCTCCGGTTTCCTCCCACAATCCAAAGTTGTGCTGGTCAGGTGAATTGGCCATGCTAAATTGACCATAGTGTTAGGAGCATTAGTTGGGATAAATTTAGGGTATGGGAAAGGGTCTGGGTGGGTTACTCTTTGGAGGGTCAGTGTGGACTTGTTGGGCCAAAGGGCCTGTTTCCACACTGCAGGGAATCTAATCTAACCTCATATCCTGAGTGAATACACAGCTTTACCTCTCACATTGACACACAACTTCACTGTCATGACTCTGCTGCTATCTCTGGACTTACAGTGGCAAAGTATTAATTGTTAAAACATCTTTACAGGTTTTGGACAATGATTTCTTATTGGACGATATTCATACGCACCCAGGGTTCCAAAATTCATTTATTTGCAAAAGTAAATCCTTAACTCCTAAATTATAAGAATTTTTAAAACGGTTTGTGGCAGTTTGAATGACTGACTTTTCTATTTGGATGATCTTAGAAACTGGCCTTCAAACATAATGCCAACACAAAAAGTAACCTTGCAACTGCAGAGGTAGAGTTTTTTAAAAAATAACTTTATGGAATGTGGGTAATCAGTGGCCAGGGCAGCATTTATTAGCCATACCTAATTGCCCATGAGCAGTTAAAACTCAGCCACATTGCTAAGAGTCTGAGTGTTAGTTTGGCCAGTAAGGACCGCAGATTTCCAACTCTAAGAAAAGGACATTAATGAACCAGATGGGTTTTACAACAAATCGACAATAGTTAAATGGTTATTAGACCAGCCATCCATCCAACTTTTACAGAAATCAAATTTTACCATCTGCCATAATGAGATACAAACCAACGTTTTCAAAATGTTGTCATATTTTGCTGTTCTCATGACATGTCAACTATCCCAACATGTCCCCCAGCTGGTAACAAGTGTTAGCATTGACTTTTTTTGTCAATTCTGAAAAGAATAAATTTTAAGAGGTTTCATCAGTATTCAGTTGTTCAAATAAGGTGAAGAGGTTGGAAGGGATTTAGGGGTCACTGTTGAAAATCAGATCAACATTTGGTTCAGCTTTAAGTATCCCAGGACAACCACTAGCCTCATTCAAGGCTGCTGGACAGATTCACCATGTCAGCCAAAGACATTGACAGCAAATAAACAACAGTGAAAGTGAAATTAAAAAGTAGTCAACATTGATTATTTAAAACAAAGCAGGTAAGTCCACATTTTAGAGTCAGAGATATACAGCATCGGAACAGACCATTCAGTCCAACCCATTCATGCCGACCAGATATCCCAACCCAATCTAGTCCCACCTGCCAGCACCCGGCCCATATCCCTCCAAACCCTTCTTATTCATATACCCATCCAAATGCCAATTAAATGTTGCAATTGTACCAGCCTCCACCATTTCCTCTGGCAGCTCATTCCATACACATACCACACTCTGCGTGAAAAAGTTGCCCCTTAGGTCTCTTATATCCTTCCCCTCTCACCCCAAAACCTATGCCCTCTAGTTCTGGACTCCCCCACATCACGGAAAAGACTTTGTCTATTTACCCTATCCATGCCCCTCATTTTTGTAAACCTCTATAAAGGTCACCCCTCAGCCTCCGACGCTCCAGGGAAAACAGCCCCAGACTGTTCAGTATCTCCCCATAGCTCAAATCCTCCAACCCTTACAACATGCTTGTAAATCCTTTCTGATCTGTTTCAAGTTTCACAACACCTTTCCGATAGGAAGGAGACCAGAATTGCATGCAATATTCCAACAGCGGCCTAACCAATGTCCTGTACAGCTGCAACATGACCTCCCAACTCCTGTACTCAATGCTCTGACCAATAAAGGAAAGCATACCAAACGCCTTCTTCACTATCCTATCTACCTACAACTCCACTTTCAAGGAGCTATGAACCTGCACTCCAAAGTCTCTTTGTTCATCAACACTCCCTTGGACCTTACCATTAAGTGTATAAGTCCTGCTAATATTTACTTTCCCAAAATGCAGCACCTCGCATTTATCTGAATTAAACTCCATCTGTAACTTCTCAGCTCATAAATTACAACAGGATCTTGATCAGATGGGTCAGAGGTAACGCTCTTCACTGTCCACTACACCTCCAATTTTGGTGTCATCTGCAAACTTACTAACTGTACTTCTTATGCGCGCATCCAAATCATTTATGTAAATGACAAGTAGTAGTGGATCTAGCACCGATCCTTGTGGCACAGGCTTCCAGTCTGAAAAACAATCCTCCACCATCACCCTCTGTCTTCTACCTTTGAGCCAGTTCTGTATCAAATGGCTAGTTCTCCCTGTATTCCGAAAGATCTAACCTTGCTAATCAATCTCCCATGGGGAACCTTGTCGAACGCCGTACTGAAGTCCACATAGATCACATCTACCGCCCTGCCCTCATCAATCCTCTTTGTTACTTCTTCAAAAAACTCAATCAAGTTTGACAGACATGATTGCCCATACACTATCCCTAATCGGTCCTTGCCTTTCCAAATACATGTTCATTCTGTCCCTCAGGATTCTCTCCAACAACCTGCCCACGACCGATGTCAGGCTCACTGGTCTATAGTTCCCTGGCTTGTCCTTACTACCCTTCTTAAACAGTGGCATCACGTTAGCCAACAGGGTTTTAAATATAAGCCATTAAAAAATTAAGGCACAAATGAAACCAATACTTCAGAAAATTGTAATAACAAATTTATCAAATAAATACCAGAGGGTAGATTCCAAATGAGTCATTATGCATAAAGTTATTTAAATCTGTAGCAATGGTGAGCAATCATTTAAAACTATAAACTTTAAAGGAGTGGCTCATTAAAAGGCAACGTAAAAATTATAGGAAGAAAAAACAAAGCATTTGAAGCAGTCATTAGTAAAATGCAGTCAGGATTTAGATTCAGAATAAGAGGAGGAATATTTAACCGAAGAACAACCTTTGATAAATATCTAGAAGTAGTGAAGAACATTTTGTGCTTTGTAGGCTGTGCAAAAGAAAAAAAGTGTTCAACTATGTATATGCTGAAATTATTCTATTTTTGAAAAAAAAAAATCTTGCATTGGGTTTGGGCATCGCTGGCAAGACCAGCATGTAATGCCTATTCCTGATGACCCTTGAACTGAACAGCTAACAAAGTCACTTTCGAGGGCAGTTAAGAGTTAACACACTTTTGATTGGATGGAGTTGTTAATGGGTTAATGCATAATAAAAATGGGTTTTTATATAACAATTGGCAAAACTTACAGTCACCATTACTGAGACTAGTTGTCAATATGCCACTGGATAAATTTGTTCTTGTTGAAGATGGTCATTGCCTGGCACTCATGTGGCATGAATATTACTTGCCACTCATCAAAATCTGAGCATTGTCCAGGTCTTGCCGCATTTGGACATCGAGACTGAAGTATCTTGAGTTGTCATGAGTAGTACAGAGTACAGTACTAGAACAGCTTGCTAAGGATGCAGTTCGTTTTGGAACGCAAGTCTTCAGTATCATTATTGAAATGTTATCAGGGCCCATAGTCTTTGTTGTGTCCATGCCTTCAGCTTTTTCTTGATATCATGTGGAGTAAATCCAATTGGCTGAAGATAGGCATCTGTGATGCTAAGGACCGCAAGAGAAGTGGATCATCCACTCAGTCCTTCCCCCAAGAATGCCTATGTAAATGCTTCAGTTTTATTTGCAAAAGGTAACAGAAGATGACCGGTAATAATGTAGATGTTAGAAGGATAGATGATGTAGGCAGAAGTAATTTTGTGAACAAGCTCAGATTTATGAGGAGGAAAAAAAGGTTACAAGATACTACTTTTATCCATCTTGTGTGCCTCAGAAACCCTGGACAAAAACTTTCAGTCGAAGAAAATGAAAACCTTTAAATTGTAGATGAGTGGACAAGCTAAAAATTGTATGTACAGATAATGAAGAGGTACTTTAAATTTTGCAAACTAAAAAGAACTCTGAAGAGTGGATTCCAATAAAGAAAATGTCATATCTTGGCTATTTGAAAATTTACAGAGATCTCTTGTAAAGGGGAAAGTGGAGAGGAGTAGGAACAAACAATATCACGAAGTGCTGATTTAAGTGTAGGAGAAACTACAAAATGTCGCAGAGTGGTATCAGATGCGCAAGATCAATCAGGGTGGGAAACCATGACCGCAGATCTCTTGCCAGAAAAGCTATAAGGAACATCATATGCATCATTCCTAAACAAATTCTACCTAGAGTTCAAGGCTTTGATGTGATCATTGTATTAATTATCAATAAGTATACTACCTTAAAGCATATCACTAAAATATATCTGTGCCTTTTATTCCATATATGCAGCGTATAAAAACGTTGTACTTCCAGTATTTTTTGAAATCCAGATGAATTGAATTATTCTTGCTATATCAAATAACAATATTTGAGGGTACTCCCCCAGGAGGTATATGGCTGAAATGTGTCATGAAACTGAACATCTATAAAAAAGTATTGAATGGAAATGATTTATAGAGTACAATGATCTATAAGCTTAAAAAAAAACACATTTTCTCCCTCAGATCAAGAAAGCATCAACCCTGTGACCTCCTTACTGCAACACAATTCCAGCATGCATCGAAACATCTTTCTCCACCCCCCACCCCAGCTTTCTTACTCAAAACTACCACTTAAAACTTAATACCCTTATGCTAAATTTATTTCACGCACAGAAAAATTATAGTCTTCACCATACTACCTTATTGGAAATGGTGTCATGAAAGTTCTAAAGCATGACTTTATTTTTATTTGAAATGTTGCATGTTTAAACTACCTAGAGGATATCACTTCTTTTAAAATTGAAGACATCTTAAAAACAGTTTGAATAAAATCAATGAAAAAAAAAGTATGACAATGCAAAACCAGCATGCTCAAGAGTTTCCAAACCTAAGCTTAATCACATTGTAAGATAAGCAGCTCTCCTCCCCAAGCAATCTCGATATGAATGAGAAAAGGAAACTTAAAAATCAATGCCTGCAGTTCATTCAATTACAGAGTAAGAGGTTTGAGGTACTTAATGGGATGTAATTTTAATTTAATGGATTAAGTATGGCATTTCAGCATAACATACTATTCCATCAAATCAGCTCCATGACCTATTTATTTTACCTATATAATGTAATAACTGTATGAGCAGATTAATAGATTGTCAACCAAAATTCTTGCATTCAATTTATATAATGTAGCAGCATTTTAAATAACTTTAATGAATACATCTTTATGACTAACATTTAACTTAAAAAATTTAAAGTCACTACACCCAGAAATTTTAATTATGTATAAATGTAATATAATTGAAATAATTTTGACAAAACAAATATACTGGCCAATTTGCAAATAAAAGTATTTCAATGCAACATGCATTGAATTGCTTTTGATTCCTCTAAAAGTATGCTGAGCAATGTATTCTTACTAATTTCATTTTTCCATCATATTCAATTCTGAAGTATGTCAGAAATCCAGATAATATACAAAGCTGTATGTATAACCTGTGCTAATGTTAACAATACATCTGTGCTGAGTTACCTCAGTGCAGACAACTCCCTTTTTCTAGGTAAACTTGCATATCACTTATTTTATTCCATCAACTCCCCGCAAAAGGCAAAACAAAGATGTATGTTACAATTGGAGCAACAACCTGGTGTATTCCTCAAAACAAGGTCATTGATTTGAACAAAAATCATGCACACTGGGCTTCCAACAACACAGCAATCATTTGCAAGCTGGATACACGCGACCAGACAAGTAAATTGGAAACATACTCTATTACAAAGAATTTCACAGCAAACTTTGTATTATGGAGGTCCAAGATGATAATTAATCCTTTTTAAAATGTTAAAAAGAACTAATTCTTGAAAATCAACTTTACTAGAGACACTGTTTATACTGTCAGATCCATAACTTGCATTTATAAATTGTCTCAAATTAGTGGTAAAGAAAGTAACTGCAGCATTGTCATAATCAGACGTACAACACGGAAACACCCTTCGGTCCATGCCAACCAGATATCCTAAATTAATCTTGTCTCATTTATCAGCACTTGGCCCAAATCCCTCCAAACCCTTCCTATTCATATACCCATCCAGTTGCCTTTTAAATATTGTAATCGTCTCACCACTTCCTCTGGTAACTCATTCCATACAAGCACCACCCTCTGCGTGATAAAGTTGCCCCTTAGGTTCATTACAAATCTTTGCTCTCGCTCTGAACCTACACCTTGTTCTTGACTCCCCCACCCCAGGGATAAGACCATGTCTTACCTTACTCATGCCCCTCATGACTCTAAATTTACAAAGGTCACCCCTCAGCTTCCGACACTCCAGAGAAAACAGCAAAGGTTACAAAGATAAGCAACTTAAACAAAAAATAAGAAATTGACTCAGACAATGTAGGAAAGATGTGCAAGCTGCACTAATGGTACTGGAATGTTTAATAGAGATAAAAGGTTTTGATGTAGTCATACACCGTACATGAGAAAAATGATTCCCAAGCCTGCAGATGTTATCACCTAGGAGAAGCATGTAGAAAGGGATAGCGACAGATATGTGGGAGAGTATTGGTTTGGGCATGGGGAAGAAAAGGCATTGCCTGGTTATGACAAATGGATATGAATGAAAAGGCAGGAATCACCAACCTACACTATGAAAGAAAGGGGTAGGGAGGGGGGTGCGGGGGGAGCGTCTGTGCTGGATTAAAGGATGGAAAGGTGATTGGAGAAACAAACCAGGGAATGCACAAGTACAGATGATGTGGCAAAGTTCAAAACAGCTGTAAGAATTATGAGAGACTGGGGCTAAGATGGAGCCTGGAAACAAGCCTCACTGATAAACGAAGCGAACAAAGGGGAAAAACAAAACAGTACATGAAGCTGAATAGCCTGCACCATGGGGATTATTTAAATCAATAGCTAAATTGAGGTCAATTACAGCTGTATTAATACACTTTATTAACTGACAGTTTTTTAAAAAAATAAACTCCCAACTTAACCAGTTTTAAGCTCTGAAAATGATCAACAATTCTTTCCAAAAATAACTCTGCTTTCATCCTAGGCCTAAGCATCTGGTCATCTGACCAAATGACTCCTTATGTGGCCTGCCATCATTTTGCTTTATCATGCTCCAGTGAAGCACTGCAACATATTTTGTCTTTAAAAGTCACTTTGTAGCTTGATACCATTGGTGGTGAGCAATGTTATATCCACATAAAGACAGTCTTAAATTTTGGGCACTGGAAGAGTGCAAAGATGACCTGTGAAGATTCAGCATTCAGAGTGGCCTGTAACTGAAGCTGGCTTGCACTAACTTTCAAAACTACAGTTCAGGTTCTCTCTCCACCTAAGTACTTCACTGGGTCTACCTCATATCATCCTTACGTTACAGCTGGCCACAATTTGCTTTCCTGTTTTTATACAAAAGCAATATTAAAAATCACTGACATCAAATCATAATTAGAGGATCAACATTATCACAGCAAGATTAATAACTAGGTTAAATTGTGCAATAAACTGTTTAACTAAACTCATTCCTGCTACAATTTGACTTAAAAAATACAATATTTTGTTATATCTCAAAAGCACTTGGCTATTTTTGACAATTTTTCCAAGCACTTTTGCTTGAGTTTTCCTCCAAATGAAGGTAGTAGCTTTTTAACCGGGTAAACTTTAACAGATGGCACCAACTACCTCAAACAAATATTCATGTGAGCCTTAACAGGGAGTCAGCATTCAGTATGCCAACAAGGAAGGGACTATCAATCCTCTCACTACTAGATACCCTTCCAAAAATAGGGGTCAATACTAGAAAGCATAGTCCATGATCTCCTACTTAATTCAGATGAGAAACTAAATTCAAAATAAAATGCAAAGTCTACTTCTGAAGTTCATAGCACTGCATGTCTTAAGACAGAATTTTGAGATGGGTATTTGTTTACAAATATTATGTTACAAATTTTGAGATGGGTATTTTGTCAAGTCTTATGTGACAGGAAGTACATATTTTGTGGTGGTAAACCTTATTTCACTGATTTTAAAAAGATAAGGGCATAAAAGCTCAGCATGCAAGTTAGGAAATAAGCAATTCCACAGAATAAAATACAATGGAATGTTTACTGAAAAAAATCTAAAAGGATACTTTATCAATTTGCTTTTGTTATGCAGTAACGTCTGTTATTTTAGAACGTTTAATTTCAGTTTCAGTATTTTCATCCAACTAAACTTTGTATGCACGTCACTAGTCTAATGGTTTATAAACTACATTTTACATTGAAAAGTCAAGTGCACAAAATACAGCAAATGACTACTCTATGCAAAATCACGTTTCAGAAAAAAAAAACCTTCCCCCAAGTTGCCTTTTGCTACCTACTCATGATAGAAAGGCCCATTAGGCCTTGCAATTTTTAATCCATCGCTTAGTGGAATCATTCTAACTCCCCCCAAATCTCCGAGCAAACATAAAACTAAGGAGACCGGCATTCAATCGCAGAAACTGGTACTTAAAATTATTGTCCAACCATGCCTACACCATGCCTGTACCCCGCTCTGTCATCCCATTACATGCAAAGTAATATTAAAACCAAACAAACATCAGGATAAAGCACATCTCCAAAAAAGTGTTGTATATATACTATTTGTGCCGTCTCCCATTTGGGAGGCTTCCCAATTCGATTGTGTGGAAACCTTACTAGCTGGGGTTCTGCTTTAGCCAAGCAAAATCTCTGATACAGAACAGGCATTGCTGCACTGCAGGATAACAACAGAATTTGGAATGCTCAGGTTTGTCTATATTGAAAGTTATAGAGGTGATCTCTATGGGTCAAAAAAGTCAATCAAAATTGGCATAGTAGAAGTAGGAGAAAGTGAGGACTGCAGATGCTGGACATCAGAGGCAAAAAGTGTGGCACTGGAAAAGTACAGCCAGTCAGGCACCATCGGTGGAGCAGCAGAGTCGATGTTTTGAGCATAAACTTTTCATCACTTGAAACGTCAACTCTCCTGCTCCTTGGATGCTGCCTGACCAGCTGTGCTTTTCTAACACCACACTTTTTGACAACAGGAGAAGTAAGTTTTTGACATTTAATATTACGATGAGAAAATTTTTATTACTAAATGAGTAACTCAAAATGTCATTGATACTTGAATTAATTATTAATTTGATTAGCCTAGGGATGATTACATGCTAACTAATAAAAGAGAGACAGGAAATTTTCCTGAAACAAGGAGCATTTAAGCACTAAACCATCAACCTAAATTGTTGTCATCTATTAAAACACATTAAAGGTAAACTTCATATCTTTAACTTCATTAATATTAAGCCAAGGTTAAGACCTGAGAATAAAGAAGCCCTATGAAATCAAAAAGACTGACCCACACCTGACAACATACTAAAAGGTGTGTAAATAATAACATGAAAGGAAGGAACAGAATGGAGATCTTTAGAATAGTGCTTATTTATCAATGTAAAATTGGCACATTAAGGTATCTACTTGCCTTAAGGAATTAAAATGTTAAAAACAGACTTCAGTTTCTCGTTCTACTCATTAATCAAATGATCAGGTCAAAGATGGAACAAATGACAGGGCATCTTTCCACAGAGTTAAGAATTTCTGCTGAATCACAACTGAACAGAAAAGCTGTTAAGCTAAAATAATTAACTCAAAATATCTATGATGAGTTGGCTCAGACCCAGGTGCTCCAAAAGCTTTAAGAACAGTTGCCACTTTAAGACTCCCAAAAGGGGGAATGTATACATTTTTGATGGTACGTCACCAATGTTGGATACTTCTATCTGCACTAGCTGTACAAAAAGCAGCTTTCATCATTCTGTTTAGTGCCAGTCAATATGATTTATGAGCTCCATTCACCAGTCAGGGCATAGCAAATGAGAAACATGACTACAGTCTGCTAATTCATTTTGCATTGAGCCACTTAAGAGTCAAAGACCTGCTGTCAGGGAAAAATAAAAATCGGCAACATAATTAACCAGCCAGTGACAGATACATCCATCTTCCCTGCCAAGATATGCCAATCTAAAACAGAAGATAACATTTGGTGGAATCTATAACAAAGCCCATTTTCTGCCTATCTGGACTTTAGTGACAGTCTTTGGAACCAAATGCAGTTAAGAATAGGCCTTTAAAAATGGTGTCTTCTTGTATAAATGATTCCTGGATCCTTAATGAACAAAAATATTGCATTAACATCCATTACTCAAGAAGAGCATAGTCTTCAAAACAGAAGTAAAGCTTTAATTTCATCAGTCTGCAATTGAAAGCTAAAATGTTTCATACATATTTAGCTTCAAACAGTGCAGAATACAAATAGCTAGGAGTTTATTCTATGCCTCAGCAAACTGATTAATGCAAGAGGTTTTGTAAATTGCAATTCGAGCTACACAAAACAACTCAACAGCACAATTACATGCCCCACTATCCCACAATTTATAAAACAAATCTACAGACTTAACTATGTTCAAGACTTGTACTTTTTCAATATTACGTTCAAATCATTTGTACTTTGAGATTGTATCTGTACAAGGCACAAACCAGCTATCCAAACATCTTAATATGCAAATCTTAATGATCTTAAAATGCAAATTAAGAACAGGCTAAAGAGATTCTAGCCTTATAAACACAAATGAAGCCTGTTTCACTCTGCAGGAATTGTTTGTTTTCACTCACTTGCTCAAAAAGAGGGGAGAGACAATTTAATTCTTGAATTCAAAACTGTCTATAATGTCCAGAGATTTCAGACATTATGCTTACACTTCACCAATTATCCATTCTAGCAAGGAAACTGATCAAACTTTATTAAAATCAGAGATTCTACTGAAAACAAATTAGTTTTTGTCTGCCTAGGAAGGAAGGTGGGGAGTTGGCAGGGAACAAAAACAGGAAGGACAGGGAACCCTAACAACAAACTCACCCTTGCTGAACTGATTGTGGAGATCGGAGTCATAACTGAATTACAATAGTTAGTGTGACAAAACAGTGCAAGTATTAATTTGATATATTAATACCTTTGGAATAATGTGTCAAAATGAAGATCCTTTAGTTATGAATACGAAAAGACTGCAAATATTGAGGATCTCTAATTCATTTAATAATTCAGCCTGAACACAAGACCAATTTTCTCCAAAGCATAAATAAGGCTACAAAACTGAGTTTTGATATATGAAAGCCTCTATAGATTTACAAAAGAAAAGCCTTATGATGTCCTCTGCCAGAATACTTTTGAAAAATTTAACCTTTTTTCCTAATCAACCTGTTCAGAGATGCTATGACACCTGTGGACCAAGTGGGATCTGAACCTGGGGGTCTCCGTTCAGGGGTAGTCCTTTTATATGGTGAGTTTAGTGGGAAACTTTGGTTTTGTGCTTTTTTTTGCACTAAGTACTCTGGCATTTTTGCCTTTCTTCACTACTTTATTTTGCTAAGAGTTTAAATTATACTATTTATGCATTATGTCAGGGAGATTGAGCATCTGAGAACTAAATGCCACGGTCAAAACACAAGCAGTGACTGGTGTGCACTTATTATAGTAACTCATACCAAAACTCTCAATTCTGCACTATCAGAGGAGGCTGTCTTCACCAGCTTTGTTCTACATAAACTCCCACACATTTATCTCAAAGGTAGGAGACATAAGGTGATGATAGAGGGTATATTTTTAGATTGGAGGCCTATGTCCAGTGGTGTGCCTCAAAGATTGGAGCTTGGTCCATTGCTTTTTGTCACTTAAATAATTTGGATGTAAATATAGCAGGTATGGTTAGTAAGTTTGCAGATATCACCAAAATTGTGAAGGTTACCTCAGAATACAACAGGACCTTGATCAGATGGGCAAATGGGGCAAGGAGTGATAGATGTGGCAAATTTAGATAAGTGTGTGGTGCTGTATTTTGGAAAGGCAAATCAGAGCTGGACTTAGACACTTAATAATTAGGTCCCAGGGAGTGTTGCTGGGAAACAAAAAAGAGATCTTGGAGTGCAGGTTCATTAGTTCCTCGCAAGTGGAAGTGCAGGTAGACAGGGTAGTGAAGAATGCATTTTGAATGTTTGCTTTTATTGATTAGAGCTTGAGTTAGGAGATCATATTGTAGCTATACAGGACACTGGTTTAGCCACTTTTATAAGATTGCATGCAATCTGGACTCTCTTCTATAAGGCGTTCTGAAACTTGAAAGGGATCAGAAACAATTTAAAGGATGTTACCAGGATTGGAGAGTTTGAGTTACAGGAAGAGGATGAATAACCTGTGGATATTTTCCCTGGAGCGTCGAAGGCTGAGGGGTGACCTTGTAGTGGTTTTTAAAATCATGGAGGGGCATGGATAGGATAAATAAGCAAAGGTCTTTTCCCTGGGGTGAGGGAGTCCTGAACTAGAGGGCATAGGTTTAAGATAGAGGCAACCATTTGATAAGGTATCAAAGAAGGTGAGGTGCGTATGGAATGAGCTGCCAGAGGTGGTGATGGAGGCTGGTACAATTACAACATTTAAAAGGCATCTGGATGGGTACATGACTAGGAAGGGTTAAGAGGGATATAGGCCAAATGGTGGCAAATGGTACATTAATTTAAGATATCTGGTTGGCATGATTGAGGTGGACTGAAGGGTCTGTTTCTGTGTATATCTCTATAACAATCTGTCATAGCACAAACAGCAAACTCTGGAATCAATTACATTACCACAACATGTATGCATTAATCTATCAAATTCTTGCAAGTAACCCCAGGAACATAGGCAGGAGAGATCGATATCAAGCAAGGGACTAACATGGTGTCTGCAAGAATAAAGTCTTCCATCTTTTTTTCCTGGAATGGAATCATCAGGCAGTGCTTTCCACCTTTAATGCAAGATGTCACTGTTGGCAAGGCTTCCCATCTCCTTCACAAACGTCCAGTCCATTGAGTCTACTGCTGTCTGTCTCTCTCTCCACAGATACTGTTGAGTACTCATAGCATTTTCTGTTTTTACTGAAAGCTTAGCAAGTCATTATATAACAAACTAATCAGGAGACTAGGAAGAGGGAGAAGGTGAATAGATCATCTACTGTTTATATAAATTTGTAATATTACTTGAACCTTGCTGGTGTTGTGCTCCCAAGTCACTCAGTCATGGCATTTTGGTTGACATAGAAAGGGCAAGACGTCACACCATGCATTTTTTCCATTAAGACGTGAACCTCTTGTACCTGTATTACTGTGTACAAAATATGACATGCACTGACTGATGCAAGATTTCAAAGTCACTTCACATGAAATAAAAACGAATGACAAATGCTATCATTTATACCAATTTAGTCAATGTTTTGTTTTTTAAAACGTGTATAGCTAAAGCAAATACTTTAAGAGATTCAATAAAATTGTCACAGATGCAAGCAAGCTGCTAAGTCCAATAAAGCCATGAACATATCTTGTACAGCAGACGACGGCCATGGCTTTCCCCAAATGCTTGCAGAAGAATTCTTGCTTCATATATATCGGTGTTCTATGCTACTTGCAATGTATTTTCAATATGGTTTTCCTTATTCCTTCACTTCATGCCGACATTCTCTATTGCACAACAAAGCTGCTCTATTGCCCCATTTCAAACTATCTTCTTGACTCACTTTCCTTGATTCCTACCAACACTCATCTCTCCTCCTATCATTTCACAGAAACTCTCCCTCCTTGCTGAAGGATGTACTTTTCTCCTTTCACAATTCAGAATATTTTTCCCTCTTACAGCCCTTAAGAGGTCTCATGTCCAATTCATCCTTCATCACAAACCTTAATTTTTTTACTGCTATTGCCACATAGGGCAATGAAGTGTTACCTCACATTGCGCATAAGGATTCCAAATGTCACCATCCCACAAACAAACACACCTTTTCTTCAGGCAACTGGACCATCTGAATTGTATTTTAGCAAATCTTAAAAACAATGCTTTTGTTCAACTTCATTTTGGAAAAAGTGGGTAGAAAATGTAGGTGGGTAGTGTTGCAAGTGAAACAGACACAATCCATGCATTACAATGGAGGTCAAATGACTCAAGGAGACTTGAGTGAAGCTTACAAAGTTCAAAATCTCTACTTTGATCTATAAAAGTGGACAATTGTACAGTAAATTCAAAGCTTTGAATATTGTGTTGAGTATCTGCAAAATGCAGCAAGTTGCCACATGGGTGTCTCATATTGCACCATCAAGAGGTTTAGAAAGAAGTGTATGGAAAGGAAAAAGTTAGAAACAGATCTTTCATGCACACAAATACACTAATCATTGGTTTCATTCATAATTTTTGTATGATGCAAAACGGGCCATCCATTGTTTGAATTGTACACTAAATGCAATATTTTAAGAGGCATTAAATTAACTACCTAAAAATTATGTTACCATATGGTTTCTTCAGATATATTGGACAGAAGGTTATTCTTAAGCAATACTGACTTTTTAGGTTAATTGCTTTATATCATGAAAATTTAGTAACATAACTAATATCTCATCCAATACTTTAAGAACCGATGAAAATATTAAATTAGCTTCCAATGATGTCTGCAATAAGCAAAAATATTGATCTTTAATGCAAATGCTGTCTCAATGCTGTAACTTCTAACCAGAAGCAGAGTCCTTGAGAAAAGTAGCTACAACAGAAAACAATGATTTCCTACTAAAGATAGACAAGATTGCACTGGTACGTTTTGACTACAAGTGTTAGTATACACACAATACAATTTAATAAACTGGGACAAACAGAAAATTTTTGATAAGCTTTCAAATGTGTGAATTTCAAGTTTCATCTTAAATTCATAGTTTTCTCTCTGAAGTACACAAGACTGGACAAAACAAGTTCAATGAACAGCAAAAAAAAAAACCACGCCACATTAATAAAAATTTGAAAGCTTATGCTCTCTGAAGCTTATCCTTTCAAACAAATCTACACTGCTATATGCTAGTTATAAGCCAAAATCAAAACAACCAGTTTTAGATTTTTCTGTTTTGAGTAGAAGGGCTAATTATATACAGCCAATGGCCACTTCAACAAAGAGATGCATTTTGAAGGGTATTCCATTGTAATATTTCTGTTAAATAATTTCTGCCTGTCCTATTATTTCTCAGCCATTTTTTTCTGTACACACCAAGCAAAAGCCAGTAGTGGAGGGAAGGGTTTAGTTGTTGACTTAAATTTATATCAAGGGTTACTCAACTTGAGCAACAAGTCTGTAGCCAGTTCATAGCCTTCAGATGTGCATGCTTTCTTCAGATACTCACCGACATTGCTGCATGGTGACTGACGTTATTCTGAGAAGGAACCCAGCAAGGAAATCAAAACAAAAAATCAAATGTAAACAGATGTGGAAAGAACTGTAAACACCAATAATTTAAAAAAGGAAAATAAAATCAAAACATAGTATTATTTAGATAAGTTGCTAGGTGGACATCTTCACAATATAAAAGTCACAGTGTGCCCATATCAATCCCTTTCATTTAACATCCATAGTGATAAGTACTAATCAGCTTCTCTTACTTCAATTGGTGCTAATGTGGCAAATTTTTAAAATATCCCAAATGAACAGGTATCTTCCATTGCTCAGTTCTACTGCATCATGAAAGGTATTACTTTAAACATTATTTCATCTGATTTTTAAAAGGAGTTAAATATCAAAGCTTGGTCAGAATGCAGCATTTTATACGTACAGCTACTGTTTGCTCCATTCACTTGGATGTCTTTGAAAATTGGATTAACGCCTCCTGTGTAGCTAATTAAAATTCTCTTCCAACAGTGAAGCCAGTTTGCTTTTTAGCTCATTATTCAAGAACCATTCAAGGAAGTCAGTTGGAAAGAGTGACATTTTAATTCTTGTTTAAGCCAAGTGTAAATAAAACAATAATCTGCATGGTCATAAAAACAGTCAAAATTGAAGTGTTTTAAGGATCTATGGAATAATCTTAAAGAAAAAATATACTTGGGACTATTATTTTAGGATTTTCATTTTCAGATATAATACTCACAGGCAAATGCGTAAAAACTTGAAAAGTGCTTCTGAGAAAATTTATAAGATCCATTAAATAACCACTGGCTCGACCATTGGGTTCTGTCATAGTCCACTCATAGTCAGCCAGCTGTACGAACTCATCAATCTTATGGTTAAGCTTTGTGTATATTTCTCCTTCTGCTGCATGTCTAGCATCCTGCAAAAATCCATTATTTAAACTTTAGATATGTATCTCTATTATTGCAAAGACTGCCCCAAGCCAGCTTCAATGATCAGTAAATATTAGAATGCTTTATCACTTTGCAAAATTTTCACTTCACATATAGACAAAACATAATTCTCAATGAAGCAAATTTCAAAGAAAAATAAGCTATTAAAATTGAATTGCAATTATTTCCAGTTTGTTTCAAAGAAATTACAACACAAATCGATATATTTATGTTGATACTGCAAATACTGTACTGCTGGGGCACTCTACAAAGTTTTAGAAGTGATTCAATACATAGCAGTTCACAAATTTAAGTGATGAGTCATTAAAACATAAGCATTAACTTGCACCTTTGAAAGCTAAAATGCATATGAAAAGTTTTACATTTAGTTACATAATAAACTCTTGAAAGCAAGTCAATTATTTACTTCCAGCACAGATCAATGGCTGGTTCACCCAAAAAAAAAGGGAGCCAATAGACATTCAACTGAACATTTAATACCTTTTCCCAAAAGTTTCAGATTACAAGAAAAATCTGAATTTAATATTTTGCGTGACTAGAAGTGTGCAGGCCCTTATGGTCTAGCATGAAGTCACAATACTACAGTTATTAAAGTACAGAATTGCCTTACTCATGACCTCAGTAGGAAATGTTCCAATGTTCACTGCTAACATACTCAACTCGTACATACCTTGAATGTGGACAGTCCATAAAGTCGTGTGGTGTGCACAGTTTCTGGGGAAACATTTGTGATGTTGGTTATAAAATCCTCAAGATATTTACAGGCCTGTTCCAGATGCGTTGTATTGATGATGATTTGTACAAGCTGCGAAATGCAAAATACATTTACTGAGACTTTTGTTTTTCCTATTTTCTAGCAATTCATTCCAAGCAACATCTTTTAAATAAAAAGCAATAAGCTTACAATCCCAACTGTGTCAACTAATAGTAATTTATATGCCTAGCCTCACAGCTAAAATCCACTCAACAGAAAAAAATACATTTGAATTTACTTTGCAGTTGATTAGATTTCAAAAGTTACAAAACAAATTAGATTAGATTAGATTAGATTAGATTACTTACAGTGTGGAAACAGGCCCTTCGGCCCAACAAGTCCACACCGACCCGCCGAAGCGCAACCCACCCATACCCCACATTTACCCTTACCTAACACTACGGGCAATTTAGCATGGCCAATTCACCTGACCTGCACACCTTTGGACTGTGGGAGGAAACCGGAGCACCCGGAGGAAACCCACGCAGACACGGGGAGAATGTGCAAACTCCACACAGTCAGTCGCCCGAGGCGGGAATTGAACCCAGGTCTCTGGTGCTGTGAGGCAGCAGTGCTAACCACTGTGCCACCGTGCCGCCCATAAATATTAGGTTTTTTTTGGTAATTCTTCAGGTAGTTTTACAGTAGTACCCTATATTGCAGTAAGGATGGAACAGCATACCTTGTGTTAAATATCATTTCACTTTCAGTGCCCACATTAAGATGGGCAGAGGCATTTCAAACACTTTGAAAACCTGATTATTCCAGGATCGACAACCGCTAACTTCATACGATTCTAGTCTCAGCCATGTTAATCTTAAACTGAACAGATTAAGAACGAACTGCAGATGCTAGAGGTTTGAAACACAAAAACAAACTGCTAGAGAAACTCAGCAGTTCTGGCAGCATCTGTGGGAATAAAGAGTAAATATTTTGAGTCCAGTGACTCTTCATCAGGTCTGTTAGCAGCGAGGAAAAAGTGGTATTTATGCTGCAAGAGGCATGCAATAGAAACATTGGCGAGGGCACATGGTGGCATGTTGAAGTTGCAGGCAAAGGGAAGCTTGACAGAAAGTAAGAGTTCTGCAAAGTAGTCACTCAATCTGCATTTCATCTCCCCAACGTAGAGGAGATCACACTGAGAGGCAAACGTTGTCTACTAGATTGAATGAAACACAGGTAAATCACATCTTCAACTGGAAGGTATGTCTGGGCCTTAGATGGTAATGGAGGGAGGAGTTAAGTAGGCAAGAATTACACTTTCGATGATTGCATTTGGGGTTGGGTGGGGTTTCATGGAGATGGGTCAAATAAGGCTAAGGGCCATGTCCATCATGACAGTAGGGAACTCGCTTGAGAAAAAGGTGGACATTTGAGGCCTTGTTGCAGAAGGTGGCATCGTCAGAACAGATGCAATGGAGACAGAGAAACAGAATAGGATGGAGTCCTTACAGGAAGCAGGGTGTGAGGATGTGTAGGTAACTGGACATCAGTGCCTGGCCTATCCCCAGAAATGGGGGCGTTGAGGAAGGGAAGGGAGGAGTCCGAGATGGACAAGGTGGAGGTGAGGGCAGACTGGAAACTGGAAGCGAAATTGATACATTTTTCCAGTTCAGAATGAGAGGGGCAAGCAGCACTGATGTCATCTATGTACCAAAGAAAGAGTTGTGGGAAGGACCAGAGTAAAACTGGAACAAGGAATGTTCCATCTACCTCACAAAGAGGCAGATATGATGGAGGCTCGAGTGGATACCTATGGCCACGTCTTTAATCTGAAGAATGTGAGAGGAGTTTAAAATACTATTCAAAGTGAGGATGAACTCGGCCAGGTGAAGGAGGGTGATGGTAGATGGAGATGGTTCAGATCTTCCTTCCAGGAAGTAGAGGACCGAAAATGTAAAAGGGACAGCATGTCCACTGTGAAGAAGTGGCAGCTGGAGCCTGCCACCAGGAAATTTTGAAACTTTTGCAAAAATGTCAGAAGAATCATGGATGGAAGTGGGGAGAGACCGGACAAAGGGAGAAAAAAAAAGTCAAAGGAGGGAGAAATAAAGTTCTGTGGGGCAGAAACCATGCATCTGTCAAGGCAGTCCTATTTGTGAATTTTGGGAGGAGGTAGAAACGGGCTACATGGGATTGGGCAATTATGAGCTGGAAGGCTATTGTGGGAAAATAAAAAGTAGACAGGCAGAAGGCTGGAAGAACACAGCAAGCCAGGCAGCAGAGGTTGGAGACAGTCATGGACACAATGGCCTGATGCTTGATGATGGGGTAATGATCCACAGGGGGTGTTTTGTCTGAGAGCTGACGCTCAGCCTCTGCCACGTAGGTCAATATCCAGATAATAACAGTACCACCCTTGGTCAGCAGGCTTGATGGCAAACTCAGGATTGCATCCTAATGCACAGAGTGCAGTTCGGGAGTGGTGGTGATGGTGGCAGCGGCAGAGAACTTAAGGTTCATTGACTGTTCTCAACGAGCAGATCAAATGCAGTGAAAAGGCCAGAGGGAGGGCTCCAGGTGGAGGAACTGTGTACTCTGTAGGAGGGCAATGGACCGCTGTCCATAGAAATAGACACAAGGCAAAGGTGGCCTCTACATGTGCCCTGCAGCAACATCTCGTTTTTTGCCTAGCAACCCTACAGCCTGTAGGACGCAACACCCAGTTTAGTACTTTTAGAGCCTGATTGATTCAGTCCTTTTTTAAAAACAACTTACTGCACACATGGTTATGTTATGACTTGGGTTGCTTTAAGCACAGTCACCCATTCTAATGTACTCGAAAGCCCATTAATATATGAGCTGCATTCAGCACAGCTCCAAATTTCTTCTACTTAGTTCTTATTATTACATTAAACTTTTCTCCTAACCTTTTGTTTACCTACCCCTGTCATATCTCTCTGGTCTCCACTTCTACCTCTCTGCTCACTTCTCCCCTTCTTTCACCCCAACTCCCCACACCCCTCCCTAACCCCCCCCCCCCCCAAGATTGGGCAGGGAGATTGCACATGCAGTCTGTTGGTGTGTGGTGGGCATAGCAAGGTAAAAAAGATTCAAATGTTGAAACTTTAAGAATAATTATTGTTGCACTACATATTTAAGCTGAATATGTTATTTCTTCTTTGTTAGCTAATGTAGCAAATCATTTCAACCCAAAAGATTCATTATGAAATTAGTGGCACAGACTTTCAATTTGTTCAAGAGAATTTATAGGAGTGCAATCTGAACAGTGATCAACTCCTCTGGACTCAAGTGGATCACAGAGTTGTAACTGCAATAATTCAAACAGTGTCAATCCTATGGTTCCAACAATCTACCTAAAATAGCACACAGAAATAGGCTAAAGTGGGAGAAGGGGTATGGAATAAAAATAAACTTTAAAGTTTAATATCACTGAAAGACTGACACTGAACTGTTTGCAATGCTGATGAGTAGTACTGCTGAACAACTGAGCAATGCGGTTTGACAATTTAAACTGTGATTAAAAAGTGTAAAAATCTCATTCAACTGATGCCACTTCTAAAATTCGTGCAGATAACTTATAGCCAGCACCCCAGAGCTTAAAATTTGAGTTGCCAATCATAGGTTGCTCAGTTATTTGAAAAGAACTAGTGAAGAGCGATCAAGCAGTTTAACAGTGCTACTCACTGGCAATTTAAATTGTTTTGCTACAGTCAACACCAATTTTCAGTGATAACTTCTCATGCGTAGCAGTTAATCAGCACTGAACCAGAAATTAAACTTGAAATGACAGGAACCAGGAATTGCATGAGAGCAACGATAATTTTGCTCTTAGAATGTGGGTGATATCGATATAGTGGTGCTTCAGTGCACACCTTGGTCATCCTAAGGTGACAGCAATGGGCCTTCACCTTAAACCACTGCAGGTTTAAGGTGAAGAGGAGGAAATTACAGAATATTGTGCAATCTATTCCCACTAGATTGCTGCTTGTCCTTTCATCAGTTAACAACAGTCACACTGAGATAGGTTAAAATTATCTTGTTAAATTGAGGAATTGCATTCTACAGAATATACATACTGCATCAGTTGTGAAGGGAGTTTACATGGTCTCCAAAAAGAGCTCACTTAGGTAACAAATTAAGCTACATGCAAAGAGTATCAAACCTTTACTGATGCCACATGATCAAATGAGAGAGAGTAAGGACACTGTTAGGTTGCCAGCAGTTATTGCCATCTTTAACTGCCATGGTGAGAAGGGATTCAAAACAACATTCATAGTGTTCTTAGGAAGCAAGGTTTCAATCCATGACAGTGGTGATGTAGTTTCAAAATTAGGATAGTGCAAAACTTTAACAAAAACTTGCAGATGGTGATGTTCCAACATATCTGCTGTCCTGCCCCTTTAGTGGTAGAGGTGGAATTTTGGGAAAGCTTTGATGAAGTAGCCTTGGTCAGTTACTGCAGTGCATCTTGTAGATGTTACACTCTACTTTCACTGTAAAGCAATGCAGGGAAATAGTGAACATATCATTACTGGTGTGCAAACCCCCAAGTGGGCTGTGTCTTGGATGGTGTCAAGCCTCTTGATTGTCATTGGAGCCACATTCATCCAGGCAAATTCTATCACATTTTTAACATTTGCCTCGTAGGTGGGAGATGGGAGGAAATTCACAGCTTCTGACCTGCTCTTGTAGCCACAATATTTATATAGCTGGTCCAGTTCAGTTTTTGGTCAATGGTCTCTGAGGTATTGATAGTGGGGCATTAAGGTGGTGATGCCATTGAACAACACTCAACACAGGACGCTGAACAAAGTGTAATCAGCAAATGTGCTCACTTCTGATGTTAATGATGGACAGAAGATCACAAATGAAGTAGTGGAAAATGGTTGAAGGCCACAGGCCTGAAAAACTCTTGCAAAAATGCTGTGAGGCTGAGAGCATTGATCTCCAATCACAACTACCATCACCACCTTCTTTATACAGCTCTTTGATGCCATACTTGGTTAAATCCTGCTGGGACATAAAAGACAGACACTTCACCTTGCCTCTAGAGTTCATTTTGTTTGTTCATGCTTGGTCCAGAAGCCAAGATGGCATGGCAGAAACCAAACCGAGCCTCATCACAGACACTTGATAATGCTGTTTAAGATCCCTTCCATCACTTTACTGGTGATCTGAAGTAGACTAATGGGATGGCAATTAGCTGATTTGGGATTTGTTCTGCTTTTTGTGCACATGGTGTACCTGGACAATTTTCCATCATAAGGAAATGCTTATGCTAGTGCTGCACCTGAATTGGAACAGCTTGGCTAGGGGAATGGCTAATTCTGGAGCACACCTTTAGTTCAATGGTTGGAAGGTTGCCAGGGTCCATAGGCTGTGCAGCCCTCAGAGCCTCCAACCTTATCTTGATAATCACATGGGGTGATCTGAATCGGTTGAACACTGGCATCTATGATACTGGGGATCTCAGGAGGAGATAGATCATTGCCTTAGCACTTCTGGCTGAAGACGGATGTAAATATTTCAGTCTTATCTTGTGCATTGATGGACTAGGCCCCCTCATTGAGGATGGGAATATTAGTTGTTCAATAGTCCACCACCACCTACCACTGAATTTCGAAGGACTGTACAGCTTAGGACTGATCAGTAAGTTGTGGAAACTTGATTCTGTATAATTAATAAACAATTGATCAATTCAATGAACTTTTACTGATCAACACAACAGGAAACCAAGTTTCATACAAAAAGTTACATAAATATCACATTCACATCAATACCACGAGCTGTGACCACTAAGTAGATCGTACCATAATTTTAATGTTAGAGTATATTTTACTCTTTTCTAATGTTAGCAGTCAGTTGAATCTATAAAATAGTTTCCCTTTTCTACTCGAGAGATTGCATTCACGCTATTGTTTTATCCTAATGTAAGTGACATGCCAAACAAGCACATTTCTTTTTTAACTACACAAGCTTTCCAGTTGCCACTTGAAAGAGTATTTGCTGTGGACAGCTTCTAGGAATTACAATTACCATCTGGATGAGGAACATGTCGGATCCAGCAGCAAGTATTGGTACTTCCTTTAAAAAAAATTATTAAGCATTCACATTCACTGCTCAGTCCAATTTAGTCTAGCCTGAGGTCCATACACATGCTGCTTTGTATGTCACAGACTGTAATTAGGAATGGGATTTCTGTGAGCATTTCCCTTCTCTAATCCGCTGAAGTTGAGACCAATTATAGAATTCCTACTACCACCCTGACCAACACCAGCCAACTAAGCACAGATCAATAACTGAAACATGAGCTCTTCTGCGTGGCTCAGTTAATCCTTTTATAAACCTCATTAAACCAGTACCCAATGATTCTCCTGGAAATGTGTTCTTATAAGATGGAGGTGAAACAGCAGATTTAGTTTATGTCTCTTGCTGTTTAATACTGCAGAGACACTGATAAGCACACACAAATAATACAGCTGCAAGAACTACTGGTCAAGTTCCTTTCTTGAAGGGGTAATTAAAAGTTAGATCAACAGGGCAAGTTTAAAGGAATGGTCTTAAAACAATTGACGATGAGGCCTCAGGAAGGAACTTGAGAACTTAACAGCTGAATGTACAGTCAGTAATGGCAGTGTGAAAGAATATGGAATGCACAAGAGACCAGAATGAGGAGCAGTGTTCTTTGGATGTTGGACGGCTGGACAAAATACAAGACTAGAAGGCATGATCTTGACCGGGGAAGAATTGGTGAATTTTAACTAGATTCTGAATGACACTGTAATGCTAATCAGATGGGAATATATTTTACTGTTTTCTAATAGCAGCGTAAGTTACACTTTTATTGAGAACAATAATAACAGTATTGTTTAATCAAACGTAATCCAGCACACACCGACTGATAAAATGAGCAGGATTTGGAGTGGATTCAGAGTTAGGATATAGAGGAATTGGATGAGCTTAACGTTACTAGTCATCCAGTGAATTGGAATACTGAAAAAAAACACGAAGATTTGCAGATAATGGCATGAGGAGGGTCATAGACAAGGTGCTGTTGCAGAGATGGAAGCTTGTCTTCTTTATGATGAAGAGGAGTAAAGCCAGTTTAGAGCCACATATTATTCAGACGTTGCAAGCAGACTTATTCAGTCTGAAACTGTAGTAGGAAGGCATGGCGGGTGGGCAGAATAGATTGACAGTCAGTTGGAGAAAATCAACCAAACGCAATTTTCTGTAAGATACAGGTACATTATGTGAAAATGAATGCACCTTAATGGCAGACAAAGTACAGTCATGTCCTCGAAGCACAGTTAATACTACTGCTACAGTCAGCCAAGTCATCAAATCAGAAAATCTGTAACAATTTTTTTAGGCTCCTTAAACTGTCCAGCTTCTCTTCATACTTATAAAACATTACCAACATGGCTCATTGTGCATGGAGATGTTTCAGGTCTGGTTCCAAAGGCCATATAGACCACAGAACAAAACATAGGTGACCAACAGGATGGTGCAACATCATGATACCACAAGCAATGTTAAGTATTTTGTTTTAAATCTATACCTGGGATGCAGGCAATGCTGGCTGGGCTAGGATGTTTTTGCCAACACTAGATGACCTTGAGAATGTGCTGATAAACTGTCTTCTTGCACCATTATAGGTGAACCTACAATGTTGTTATTGTGGCCATTGACACTCAAAAACCCATTGACAAAAGCTATTCCATTCTCCTAATTTCTTTCTCTCTATCTGTTCTGATGGTACCACTTTCCACAGGGGTGCTCAGACATGCTCACTTCTTTCCACAATCAATGATTCCTTACAACGATGGTCGACTGGGCCTTAAGCGGTTTCTGACCCAGTTCCCACACTTCTGCTGTCAACCTTCCCCCTCCCCTCCCCTCCCACAACAATGATGGAGTCTCCCTGCTCTCACTTTCCTTGCCACCAGCTTCCACATATGAAGGATTGTAAGCTACCATCTGCCATCTCCAGCAGGACCAACAGTATCACATTTATTTTCCCTCCCTTGTTTGCATTTTGTAGGACCTGTCTTTCTGGGACACCCATGTCCAATTATCCTATGCTTCCACAGTCCAAATATGTGCAGGCTAGGTGAATTGGCATGCTAAACTGCCCATAGCGCTCAGAGATATGTAGGTTGGGTGCATTAGTCAGGGGTAAATATAGGGTAATAGGATAGAGGTATGGTTCTGGGTGGGTTACTCTTTGGAGGGTCGATGTGGACTTGTTGGGCCAAAGGGCCTGTTTTCACACTGTAGGGATTCTAGGAATCGTTTTGGTCTTTCTAATATTTAAAGTAAGGAAATTCAGTCCAAAGATTGGATGACAGACAAGCAGTCTAACAAGTAGTGGAAGGAATAAGATGGAGCTGGGTGTTAGGAGTGCACATATGGAGCCCTCTTGTGGGAGAATCTAGAACTAGGGGTCATAGTTTAAAAATAAGGGATTGCCCATTTAGACAGATGAGGTAACACTTTTTTTTCTCTCAGAGGGTTAAGTGTCTTTGGCATACACTTCCTTAAAAGGCAGAAAATGCAGAACTAAAAAATTTTTAAGGTAGAGGTAGATGGATTCTTGATTACCAAAGGGATGAAAGCTTATTGGGTATGCAGGTATGTAGAATTGAGGTTAAAAATCAGATTAGCAATGATCATATTGACATATTGACTGGCAGAACAGGCTGGAAGGGCTATGTGGCCTATTCTTGTTCCTTACTTGTAAGTTCAACATCGTGTCTTCTGAGAACACCAACAAATATCACCAAAAAGATGAGGAATTGAAAATGAAGAAAAGATTTTTTTGGAGGGGGGGAACGACCACAAGTAATACTAGTGCAAAAAGAAAAGTCACTGGCAGAGATTTGTCTGCTGTGAATGGATCACGAGCAAGTGGACAGGCAATGAAGGATGGTGCGCTCAATTATATCAAAGTTGCAAAAAGGTCAAAAAGAATGACTGGCATTGCTTCCCATGGTTGCAGTCAGAGCTAGTTTTGAGATTTTGACTACAGCTGGCTCAACCATGGCAAGGTCAGAAACCTGCTTCAAGAAGTTATGAAAAGCTTGACAATAAAAATAGGACAACACATTCAAAGACTTTACAGTTTGACAAAAGACTTTAAAGGGACCTGGGTGGTAGCTTTGAAATGGAGGAAGTCAGCTCTCATAGGACCAGGAAGTCAAGGTGAAAAGCTAGCAGGTCAAGGGGGCAGGAGGTGGATCTAATGAAGGAGATGAACGCAAAGGGTATGGGGAAAATATGAAAAAAACCAAAGAAATGTTCAGAATTAGGGCAGTGGAAAGGAGAGGGCAAGGGCATGATAGTCTGGCCCAAGAGAGCAAAGCCTACTGGTGCTTGATTTAGTGGCAATGATTAAACTAGTTGTGGTATATATATTCTGAGTTTGAGTGAGTACCGAAGCCCTACCAATGATCATGTTCACTCAGAACAAGAGTTTTTCCAAGACAAAAGAGCAAAGTCCAAGCAAGGTACAAGGGAAAGGCAAGTATTATACTATTTGTTAATAACCTATTCTCATTCCTACTTTCTAAGAAATAACACACTTAAAAAGTATGTTTCACTAACAGAAAAACCCAGATACATTTTCTAATAGTTTTAAAATAGTTTATTCATATTTGTGGAATGAGGGTGTTGCTGGCTGGATAGTATTTATTGCCAGTCTCTCGGTGCCCTTGAGAAGGTGGTGTGGGTTCCCATATAACTACTGCCCTTGTCCTCTAGATGGAAGCGATCAGGAGTTTGGAAGATACTGTCTGAGGATCTTTGGTGAATTTCTGCAGTGCAACTTGTAGATCGTACACACTGCTGCTACTGAGCATCAATGGAGGAGGAATTGGATGCTTGTGGATGCAGTGCCCTGGATAATGTCAAGCTTCTTGTTGGGGCTACGCTCATCCAGACAAATGAGAAGTATTCCATCACTGGCCTGACTTGGGTCTTGTAGATGGTGGACAGATTTTCGGGAGTCAGGAGGTGAGTTAGTCACCACAGTATTCCTAGCCTCTGACCTGCTTTTGTAGCCACTGCATTTGTGGTAAGTCCAGTGGAGTTTCTGATCAATGATAATTGCCACAATGCTGATAGTGAGGAATTCAGTGATGGTAACACCATCCTTGTTGAACTGTGTACAATTTTGTAAACTCCTCAATAATACAAAACTAATGAAAAAGTATTTCTGTTCAAAAACTAGTTTGAGAGCTGTTTGTAAATAAAGTGTTTGATGTTATAATGCTGTTAGTGAACAAACGCTACTTAGGAGATGTTAAAAGATATCTCTGGAGCACGTGAGACTTGAACCCAGGCCTCCTGTTTCAGAGATAGGGACAATACTACTGCACTCTGTACCTAACCTATCATTGTCGTCACTTGTTGGTGACAATGCTGTCAACCATCGTCATTAATATCCTTTTATGGGATCACCTTAGTGAACAGCTAAATAAGTAACAATGTTAAAGCATTAGTATGAATTGAGTGGCTACCCATTACACAGCATGAGATTGCAACTGCTTAATTTGATACCAATGGTTTGGTTGTAACTGGGCTCTTGTGGTGGTAGTGCCCACACCTCCACACTAGGAGGCCTGAGTCTCACCTGCTTCAAACGTTGGTGATAACATCTTTGAACAGGTTGGTTAGAAAATATTCCATAACCAGCCGTTTAGCAGTATTCAGAAACAAACCCTTCCAGGTGTTAAATACATACTTCAGTCAAACCTATGTGCTGTTTCTTGATGAGGCTTTGCAAACATCCACTCAGAGTTCGAGTTAGCAGCAGATTGGTAGATTTTCTGAGCATATCATCTATTTCTGTTGAACTAAAAATCAGAATTAATTTGCATTAATATGATGCATTCAGTAAGATTGGTTATTTGAAATGCATTCAAATAACCAATCACAATCTTAAATTATGTTGACAAACCTGTATCCAAAGTTTCTCATAAGCATTTCTAAAAGGGACCGGACATGCTTCAAAAGTTATTAATTAATGTCCACAAGCAAATCAATAGAGATGCAATGAGTTGCATCAGGAGTTACATTAACTGCAATGCCTTCCATAAACTTGGATAAGTGACCAACCTCCACCAGCAAACTAGTGCATGCAATTACAGGAAAGAAATAATTGTTGGCACACGAACATTTTGAGTGTGTACAGATTCTCAATGCAAATAAATAAAAGTTGCTTTAAATAAATCTTAAATGATGATAAATAAAAAAGAGAAATTCAGCAGGGTTTTAACTATCATCTGTCCTAATCGAAATAGGACACAAACTACTTATTCATACAGCACGGAAACAGACCCTTCAGTCCACTTGCCCAGATATCCCAATCTGGCCTAACCCTATATGCCAGCATTTGGCCCATATCCCTCTAAACCCTTCCTATTCATATACCCATCCAAATGCTTTTTAAATATTCTAATTGTAACCACCTCTGGCAACTCATTCCTTACACACACTACCCTCTGTGGGGGAAAAAAGTTACTTTTTAACCTTTTCCCTTTCACCTTCAACCTCTGCACTGTAGTTTTGGACTCCTCCACCTTGGGAGAAGACCTTGGCTATTCACCCTATCCATGCCCTCATGATTTTATGAGCTGCCAAAAAGGTTAACCTTCAGCCTCCAATGCTCTAGGGGAAAAAGCCCCAGTCTATTCAGCACTTTATCAATCAAACTCTCTAGTCCCAGCAACATCCTTGTAAATCTTTTCTGCACTCACTCAAGCTTAATAACATCCTTCCTAAAGGGCAACGAGAACTGAACACAGTATTCTAAATGGGGTCTCACCAATGTCCTTTATAGCTGCAACATGATATCACAACTTCTCTACTCAATGCACTAACCACTGAAGAGAAGTATGCCAAATGCCGCCTTCATCATCCTGCCTACCTCTGACTCCACTTTCAAGGAACTAAGTACCTGCACTCCTAAGTCTTTGCTTGGCAATACTCTCCTGAGTCCTACCATTAAGTGTATATGCCCTGCCCTGGTTTGCCTTCCCAAATGCAACACCACACATTTATCTAAATTAAACTCCACCTGTCACTCCTCAGCCCATTAGCCCATCTAATTAAGGTCCCATTGTACTGAGATAATCATTTTCACTGTCCAATACACAACCTATTTTGGTGTCATCTGCAAACTTACTAACCATACTTCCTATATTATCACCCAAATCATTTACAGAAATGAAGAAAAGCTTTGGATCCAGCATTGATCCTTGTGGCACATTGCTAGTCACAGGCCTCCAGTCTGAAAAGGAACCCTCTACTCTATGGCAGCTGCTGATTCTTTTCAGGCAAGTTCCACAAGAAACAGTTGAAAACTCTTGTTTTAGCCAAACTTACCTAAAAAAAAAAACCACCAATACTAAAAATATAGTTTCTCGATGCATCTCCTATTCATTAGTTTTGCTACAGGTGCACCTACTAAGTAAGCCTAGATTCACTCACTCTCAAATCTTTCCTTTAGAGTTATGTGGAACAACTGAACCGGTTAGCTTTCGTGTTCTCACCCAACACAGCGGAATCTGAAAATAATGTCTAAACTCATAGCTTAGGTTTCACATTGAAAGCCACTTTTGTTGGAAATTACCATTAAAAAGAGACTTCAAAACATAATATATTTCATAGCAATCAATTTCTTGCAAAGTCTGCACTTGTTTTGCACCTATTTTACATAAACTACTCATTAATAATTGTTACATTTTCACAACAACACCATGTTAAGATTTCAGGTATAGAATTCTAATCTGTGACACTTCTGACCCATGTTTACTTTTAGTAAAACTTCAAAAAGTGCACAAGTGTCAACAAATTTGAAATTGGCAGACATTCTCTGGTTTATTCCCAGCCATGTATTATGGCATTTTTATTTGAATTATCTCATGCTCACCTTCGATGAAGAGACTCTGAAAATTTAAGGCTTGCATAAATGAACTCTTTGAACTCCTTGTAGATCTCAGGTACTGACTGAGACACTGGAAACCGCTTTGGAAAAGGTTGCTATACGGTTTAAAAAAAAAGTAAAATATTTTATTAGACCAACTTAAAAATAGCAAATGCAGCATAGTTTTATACCTTAAAAACAATGAACTAGGAAAAAAATAGCAGATCTGACAAATTCCACTAGTGTAATAAAACTCATCGAAAAACCTATAATAGCATTATTTTAGAGTCCTTAGATGTAGGGAAACAGGTCAGGACTGAAACTTTATTGCTGGAACAGCACAGCAGGTCAGGCAGCATCCAGGGAACAGGAGATTCGACGTTTCGGGCACAGGCCCTTCTTCAGGAATGAGCGGAGAGTGTTCAGCAAACCTTGTGGAATATCACCGTAGCAATCAGTAAGACGACAAAAAATGTACACCTGTACATCTGCAGTGGTTTACAAGCCCTTGGATTTAGAATTTTATTATGTTCTCTTGGGTTATATTTCTAAAATTCAAATTGGTAATGCTTCCGGTCATGTAAATCCACAACAGTACAAGGCATATTTGTCATATATGTATGTCAAATGAAGTTGACAGGTGGATGTGTTTTTTGTACATAATGGACTTGTTAACCATAGCATTTAAATATCTTCAGCATGGAATTAAGATCAGCTAGAATCATGGCCATTTTTAATTACTTTTAATGCTACTTTTACTGAGTTTCTTGTATAGCTTCAGTTGAAATTACTGTAGGTAGTTGGAATAATATTTAATTGTAGTAAAACATCAGAGTACCGTATCATTAACGCTTCTAAAAATGAAAGTAATAAACAGACTTTGGAATCAGAGAAAATATTTAAACATAATTGTTTTAAAAACAATTTTTAGCATGTATTTTATTTCTAAACAGTTTAAGTGATTTTATATTGTGGATTTGTGGTCATTGGTTTCCAGTCCTTTTACTTGAGTAGTTTTGTTAATATGATGTCTAGACCTTAGAGCTAAGGCGGCAGGGGACCCCAGTTAATGCCAGTTTTCTTTTTCCCTTGTATTCACGATATGTGAATTGTCTTTATATATCATAATTAACCTAGACCAGATGGTTTGTTTTAATGCTTTTCATGTACAGTTTTGCAACATGACATTTTATTCCTTAGAGTTTTGACCTGCTTTAAGTCACAGTTGCAAAATAATTCACAACTGGCATACCAAACCTGTGGTCACGATAGTCACAAAATAGATTAATGTCAAACAAGATATTTTCTCTCTCATTCTTTGTATTTCTATTGTATCATCATTGCAAAGCCACCTATTGAGTACATGGAAGTTGTGTTTTCTATTCTCTCCCAAAAAAGTTCCTTTGTATTTACATTTACAAAATGTTCTAATCTCTAAACTATTGGTTTTCTATCTTTTAAGATTAGATTAGATTCCCTACAGTGTGGAAACAAGCCCTTCAGCCCAACAAGTCCACACTGACCCTCTGAAGAGTAACCCACCCAGACCCATTTCCCTTTGACTAACGTACCTAACACTATAGGTAATTTTGCATGGCCAATTCATCTGACCTGCACATCTTTGGACTGTGGGAGGAAACCAGAGCACCCAGAGGAAACCCACGCAGACACAGGGAGAATGTGCAAACACCACACAGACAGTCACCCAAGGTTGGAATCGAACCCGGGTCTCTGGCGCTGTGAGGCAGCAGTACTAACCACTGAGCTACCATGCCACCCCACTCTGCAGCCTTCTTGCCTGCCAGGGGTCCAGTATTTGCATTGAGAAATAAATGAGACTGTTTGCATTACCTCTAAACTAACTAAATTAATTTTCAATGCCCCAGTTGACCCATTGTTTGTTAAATGTCGCTGAGTCAAAATCCTGAAACTCCCTCTGAACAGCATTGTGGGTATATCAGTATCAAATGTACTGCTGTGATTCTGGACAGAATTCTCCTTCTCATTATGGGAAGTGTTGTCACACTACTGCACCAGGATGAGCTATGCAGAACAACACAAGATGTGACATCCTCACTGGGTGCACAATTCTGCACAATTCCACCAGACTGATCTAGACATCTGTAATATTTCTTGACGATACCAATATCGTTTGCTCTATGTGCACCCATGTTGCCCTATGGAAAGTGCTGTACCTCTCCTCTGCATTCCAGGGTAGGTTCCACAAAGGTATCAGTATCCATGACCTCACTGCACAGCTTTGTTCCATAGGCCAGATTTTGTATGGAGATGTATTCGCCAACCCCACCAATGGAACAATCCATGCTGAACCTACCGACTCAGTTCTTGTCTGGTTGGCAGGATATGATGATTGGAGCCTATAGGGAGTTGTGCTGGGGCATCAATTTTTTACATCTTCTATCACTGGCTTAGATAATGGACGCCAAGGCACGGTAGCTGATTTCCGCATGACAACAAGATAGATGGAAAAATATATTGTTAAGACACAGGAATTTGCAGATGGATATAGATCAGTTAAATATGCAAGAATCTGACAGAAAGAGGAAAATATAAAATTATCCACTTTGTCAGGAAGAATGAAAATAAAGAGTATTAATTAAATAAAGAATGACTATGGAATTGCTAGGTGCATAGGGATTTAGGTTTTCCTGTGCATGAGTCACAAAAACTTAGTATGCATGTACACATGTAATCAGTAAGACTAATGGGGTGTACTCCTTTATTATGAGAGGAATTCAACATAAAAGTAAGGTTGTTATGCTTCAGTTATACAGGGTGTTGAATGCTGTGTGAAGCTTTGGTCTCGTTTAAGGAAAACATAAATACGTTGGAGGCTTGAAATGGGTGGATTGTCTCATTAGGATAAGTTGGAACAGCTGGATTTGTTTCTACTGCAGTCTAGAAAAGTGATGGATGATTTAATTTAAGTGTATTAGGTCCACCATTCTTACATTCCAAAAAGAACCAAGAGGCTGAAGTATTTAACAGCATGAGCTTTATTATGGAGATGTTTACAGGCAGCAAAGTTAGACTAAGCTGTTTCCCACCCAGAGTTGCCAATGATATCATCATGGTGTCACACAATTGGACTCTTACAGTGACAGTCCATCATACACAAATAGAATTGTCTCGATCGGGTTGCTGTGGAAAAATATTTCACCTGTGGTGGTTCTAGATCTAGGGCCAATTGCTTTAAAATTCGGAATAGTCTTTCAGGACAGATGAGCATTTCTTTTTCTTTGAGATTGTGTGGCTGTGGATATCTGCCTCAGAAGTCAGTAGAGGCAGGGTCATTAAATATTTTTAAAGCAAAGGTAGATAGTGCCTATTAGGCAGGGGAATCAAACATCATCAAGATAAATAGGGAAAGTGTAGTTCGAAATGCAAACAAACCAACCATGATGTTACTGAACAGAGGAACATGCTTGAGTCTCAGATGGTCTCTCTTACTCCTATTTCATGTTTGTACGATGGGTTGAATGATCTCCGTCTGCAGATGCTGTAGATCAAAGTTGAAACTTTATTGCTGGAACAGCACAGCAGGTCAGGCAGCATCCAGGGAACAGGAGATTCGATGTTTCGGGCACAGGCCCTTCTTCAGGCCATTCCTGGAGAAGGGCCTGTGCCCAAAACGTCGAATCTCCTGTTCCCTGGATGCTGCCTGACCTGCTGTGCTGTTCCAGCAATAAAGTTTCAACTTTGATCTCCAGCATCTGCAGACCTCACTTTCTCCAAACAGGTCAGGACTGCAGAGCTACAAATTTCTGAAACTACCAGATAGTAAGTGACTGAGAAGGTAGACACACTAATCACCCTGATAAGAGGGGAGCACTTTAAAATGGAAGTCTGAGGAAACACCACAAGATCGCTGGCTAAATAGTCAACAAGTAACCAAACATAGGAAAATTGAAACTATTTGATTAGATCACTAAAGAATATACTCAAAATTCAAATGTTAGGTGAATGATCATAATTTGCTTTGTTGAAATTAAATCTTGGTTTATTCCACATATATTCAGAAGACTAAATTAGAAACACACAGGCCATTCAAAATCAAATTTTCCTTTACTGGACAAATTTCACATGCATGAGTTAACTACAATAAGTCAATTACAGAGTCACTCAGGAGAGTTTGGTCCGCTTCAACAAGAAATTCATATACAAACATGCAAGTTAGGAGAAGAATAGGCCATTTGGCTGTTTGAGCCTGCTTCACCATTTCATAAGATCATTGTTTATCTGAAGTGTAAGCACAACTCCACATTTTTCCAACCTGATAAATATTCATCTCCTTGCTTACCAAGGATCTAGCCACTTCTGCATTAAAAGTACTCAAAGATAACTTGCATCGCCTTTTCAAAGAAGAATTCTCCAATATAACCTGTTGAGAAAATGAATTCATCTAATCTTGGTTTTAATTGGGTGGCCCTTAGATTTCAATGGTGGCACTTAGTTTGAGGTTCTCTACATCCATCCTCCCAAGTCTTCTCAGGATCATGTGTTTCAATGAAGTTAGAGGTAACTTTTCTAAATTTCAGCAGATACAAGCCTAGATGTCCAATCTTCCCTCTAAAACCCATCCATTCCAATTATTAGTCTAGTAAATCTTCTTTGCACTGCTTCCAATACATTTATCTGTCCTTAAATAAGGAAATCAATATTATGTACATTAGATTCTAGATCCAGTACTTGTGTATTGAATAACTGAAGCACAACTTCCCTCCTTTTGCATCAAATTCCCCTTCAAACATTGACATTCTTAATTACTTGCTCTACCTGCATAATTGTCTTTTGCAATTCATCCACTAAGATACCTAGATTCCTCTGCATCTTGGTGCTCCACAATCTCAATATAATAATAAAAATGTTTATTTTTCTCACTAAAATGGACAATTTTACATTTTCCATATAATATTCCCTTCACCAGATTTTTGTACACGGACCTAACATCCATTTGTAGCCTCCTTGTGTCCTCTTCCAAAGTTACTTTTCTACCTATCTTTGTTCCATCAAATGAAGCAACCAATATTTTGGTCCCCTTATCCAAGCCATTTACATAAAATTGTAAAATGTAGAGGCCCTCCACTAATCCCTCTAATTTACCACTTGTTATATCTTGCCAACAAGAAAAGGTTCTGTTTATGCCTACTCCATTTTTGTTAGGCTAGCCTATTGTTTATCCATTCTTTAGCTTGGAGACTCCTCTACGTTATCTGTCCACCACTACAAAAAAATAGCAGTGATTTTGAAAGTCAAACTAAGGTGTAGAAGGAGTTGACGTTTCCAGGCAAAATTACTTGCCTTCCAAACTTTCAGAACAAAATTTCTGCTCTCAATTTAAATTTCAATATTAAATTCTGCAAAGATTCATGTCTGCTTGACGTGAAGCACTAAAGCAGAGGCAAAAGCGTAGTTCAGATTTCAAACTTTATGCTAGTTACAAAGGATTCGCACCAAAACTGAAACCTTCTAAGTTTTTCCTCACTTTAAAGAAATATTTAGAGTCAGAGAGACCCTTCAGTCCAACTTGTCCAAACTAACTAGATGTCCTAAATTAATCTAGTCCCATTTGCCAGCACTTGGCCTATATCCCTCTCAGCCCTTCCTATTCATGTACCCATTCAAATGTTGTAATTGTACCAGCCTCCACCACCTCCCCTGGCTGTCCATTCCATACATGCACCATCCTCTGCATGAAAAGTTGCCCCTTAGGTCCCTTTTAAATGCTTCCCCTCTCACCCTAAACCGATGCCCTCTAGTTCTGGATTACCCCCAACCCAAGGAAAAGACTTGTCTATTTAACCTATCCATGCCCCTCATTGTTTTATAAACGTCTAAGGTTACCAGACAGCCTCTAATGCTCCAGGGAAAATAGCCCCAATTTATTCAGCCTCTCCCTCTTAAACCCTCCAATCCTGACAATATCCTGTAAATCTCTTCTGAGCCCTTTCAAGTTTTACATCTTTCCAATAGGAAGGAGTCCAGAATTACTCACTATTCCAAAAGTGGCCTAACCAATGTCCTGGACAGCAACAACTCCTGTACTTAGTGCTCTGACCAAGAAAGGAAAGGATACCAAACACCTTCATTACTATCCTATCTGTGACTCCACTTTCAAGGAACTATGAACCTGCACTCCAATGTCTTTGTTCAGCAACACTCCCCAGGACCTTACCATTAAGTGTATAAGCCCTGCCCTGACTTGCCTTTCCAAAATGCAGCAACTCATTTATCTAGACTAAACTCCATCTGCCACTCCTCAGCCCATCAGTTCAAGGTCCCCTTGAACCCTGAAGTAACTTTCTTTGCTGTCCACTACACCGCCAATTTTGGTGCAGTCTGCAAACTTACTAACTATACCTCCTACGTTCACATCCAAATCATTTACACAAATAACAATAAGCAGTGGACCCAGTACCGATCCTTGTGACACACCACTGGTCATAGGCTTCCATTCTGAAAAGCAACCCTCCCCCACCACCCTATCTTCTATCTTCAAGCCAGTTCTGCATGCAAATTGATATAGCTCCCTGTACTCCATGTGATCTAACTTTACTGACCAGTCTACCAAGAGGAACCTTGTCTAATGCTTACTGAAGTCTATATAGATCATGTCTACTGCTCTGCCCTCATGAATCCTCTGAATTACTTCTTCAAAAAAACAACTCAATCATGTTAGTGAGACATGACTTTCCATGCACAAAGCCATATTGACTATCCCTAATCAGTCCTTGCCTATCCAAATATATGTAAATCCTGTCCCTCTGATTCCCTCCAACAATTTGCCCACCATAGATGTTAGGCTCACTGGTCTATAGTTCCATGGCTTTTCCTTACCATCTTTCTTAAATAGTGGCACCACGTTAACCAACCTCCAGTCTTCTGGCACCATACCTGCGAATTTTGATGATACAAATATCTCAGCAAGGGGCCTAGCAATCGCTTCCCTAGCTTCTCAGAGTTCTCAGGTACACCTGATCAGGTTCTACGGATTTATCAATCATCATATGTTTTTAAAAGACATCCAGCATCTCCTCTTCTGTAAAATGGCCATTTTCCAATATGTCACCATCTACTTATCTGCATTCTATATCTTCCATGTCCTTCTCCACAGTAAACACTGATGCAAAATATAGTATCTCCTACTGTTTCATACATACTCTGACTTGCTGATCTTTAAGTAGTACTATTCTCTCCCTAGTTATCCTTTTGTCCTTAATGTATTTATAAAATCCCTTTGGATTCTCCTTAACTCCATTTGCCAAAGCTATCTCACGTCCCCTTTTTGCTCTCCTGATTTCCCTCAAGTATACCTCTGCTGCCTTTATATTCTAAGGATTCACTCAATCTATGCCTGACATATGCTTCCTTCGTTTCTATGATCAAAATCTCAATTTCCTCAGTCATCCAGCATGGACTCTCCTCATTTTTGAAGGTTTCCCATTTTCCAGCCATCCTTTTACCTGTGAACATCCATCTCCAATCAGCTTTTGAAAGTTCCTGCCTAATACTGTCAAAATTGACCTTCCTCCAATTTAGAACTTCAACTTTTAGATCCTGTCTATCCTTTTCAATCACTAATTTTAAAACTAATAGAATTATGGTTGCTGGCTCCACTAACACCACAGTCACTTGTTCTGCCTTATTTCTCAAGAATAGGTCAAGTTTTGCACCTCTAGTAGGTACATCCACTTACTGAATCAGAAAACTTTATTGTATACATGAATTCCTCTTCATCTAAACCCTTAGCATTATGGTAGTCCCAGTCCAAGTTTGGAAAGTTAAAATCCCCTACCATTAGCACCCTATTATTCTTAGAGACCAGAGATCACCTTACAAATTTGTTTCTCAATTTCCTGTATGCTATTGAAGGGTCTGTAGTACAATCCCAATAAGGTGATCAAACCCTTTCTTACCTCTCAGTTCTATCCAACTAAGAAATAGATATAAACAATCTAATGTATTTCTGAATATTTTTGGTGCAGTTATTCTGTAAGGCTTTTAGATTAGTTACTACAGTATCCATTCAGAACTGGCAGAATCTTGTTAATAAACTACCTAGCAACACTTCAGATCATCAGCTCCACAAAGTTAGATCAACTTTTCGTGAACTTGGTAAAAGGTTTCTACAATCTGTTCCTTAATTCAAAAATCAATCAACTCAATTGTCAAGGTTTTAAGCAATATATTCCCACCATGTTGCTATTTATATTAAGTACAAAAATGAACATAAAATTCTCAGTAGATTGTCTGGTTTTCAACTCAAGTAGTAGAATGCTGCCTGAAGTAATTTCACAATATTCCCCCCCCCTCCCTGGAATCAGAGGAAGTCCTCACTCAGAGCTTTACTTGGAAAATTAAAACTGTTCTGCAGAAACTGTTTTTAATTTCATTAATGTTGCAGCGTAAATGAACTGGAATCAAATTCGAGTGGTTGACAAAATAAATCTAAAATATAATAATGATGTCACTGACCTTTTCAAGCTCCAAGTCATGAAATGGGAATCGACTTATTATCGTTCTGTATTCTTCTTCATTTGCAACTGGAATAGGACTGCAGTTGTCAGACTCAAAGATTTCCCTGTTTAAAGTAAGATTTAAATGACTCTGAAGTAATACCATATTCACCCATGCAAATTCTAGATAGAAAACATAACCATGCATTAATAATTCCATTAATGAAGTGGTGGTAGATGGTTTATTTTAAACTTAAATAATTTATTTAGGGGCTTAGGGAAATTTTAAGTGATGATTGTTACTGCTCGTAATGCAGTGCTTAATCTTTTGCATCCAATGTCAGCAACAAATGAGTAAAGCTCAGGGTTAACATGAACCACAGGAAAAATAATTTTTATTCTCTACCTTCTACCCTGTAATAGAACCAAGCCCTATTGAAAACAAGAATAGCCTATGCTATTTCATTGACCACACAGCCATCCTTATGTACACACTAGGCTACTACCTTGAAGGTTAAATGTCCACCTTGGTATTAGAAATGTTTGCCTATTATGGACTATTAATAATAAATTGTAAAATGCAGCTTTACTTAAATCATTAAAAAGAAAAACAAAAGAAAACGTGTGTCAACTCTGCTGAGTTAACATCCTTAACCCTAGATCAAATCAATGTTGGTTTGAGCCCAGTAAAAGATTTCACTTCCTTGTTTAGTTTACAGTCAAGCCTAGGGTTTAGGCAAGTTTGTAAGGGAAGGTGGCAACTCTATCTGGAAGAGGAGAATCATCCTGTTAGACAGAAAATACTTAAGAGTTCAAAATCGGATGAGTGAAGATAACAATAATAAATGGTAATGCTTTGATATAAAAAAATATTTAAAAAGTTTCATAAACATTACTAACCTAAACACAATTGCCCATTTCTTTAATAAAGTTTCATTGTACTGATCCCGGATTTCAAGTAACAGGTCGAAGAGTCTGTTCACAGGAAATCCATAACCCTGGAAAAAAATTCAAATCAAGAGAACACATGAACATTTGGCAGGCAGTAACAAAATTGAATCAGTTGTTTGAAATGAAGAACAGCATGACAAATACTAATCAAGTTTTGCCAATTGAAGTTTAGTACAAAAATTGAACATTGAAGAGTGACATGCAGGATTAGTGATAGCTGGAGTTTGCAGAATAGTTCTGCAAACTCTGATACCTTTTTGCTCTGGTTAGGTTTGACATCAAGCTAGTTTTTATTTTTTAAAAGTTTTGCTCAATTCTTTTGGAGTAGTTATGGAGGAGTGAAACAAAGAAGTCCTATTAATTTGATTTTTAATGATCTTCACAACTATTGGAATACAGTCTATTGCAATAATAACTAAAGAAAAAGTAGAATACTTGTCCATCTCAACTTCTTAAAATGTCTTGCAAATATGGCTCAAGATTCAACTTCTCAAAGCAAAAGCAGATACATTTTGGAAAGGTTGGGCTTCTGTTCTCAAGAGTACAAGTCCTTAGTTTTGCTCCAAAATCCTAGAAAATTGAGGCAAAAATCTGTTTGCAGCATCCTATTAAAAGGGGAGGTCATTCTAAAGACTTGGGTTGAGTGAGTGAGTGGGACCAATACTACCCAAAAAAAAAAAACAAATCTCTAATAAATATTACAAATAAGACAGCCATAATGTTGAAGGTGGATTCATATGTAAAGTTTTGATTCAGTAATGGTTGCCTTACAGTCACAATACTAGAGCGCAGCTAAATATGGTGTTCACTGAGGGATCAATTTTGAAGACAATCTGAAACTAAACATATTAAGGCAGAAAATGGACGGAAGTAGAAATATATTTTCAAAAATGAAGAGGGGATAACATCGGCTGGGAAGCTAGATCAAAAATTTCTGTTGCTCTCCATTACAGTATTGTACAGACTAAAAAAAAAATGCTGGTGTTGTGGCTCAATGCCCGACAGATAAACAATTCATGCTGTGGGAAGATGGTTGATAAGCTGTACAAATGCACTTTCCGTAAATTAATGGAGATATGGAGGTATCCAACTTGTTCTAATCGGGCCCAAGTACAGTGAAATCAACTGCAAGATCCTCACTATTTTTCTGACAAACATAATTCATACAACAAATGCTTAAAACGTAGGTCTCCTGGTCTTGATCCAATATCCTACTTGACAAGATATCATCTGCAAAGCTGGATTTACATATTTTGTTTCGTAATTGAACAGTCTTAGACTAAAACTTCTGTATTACTCTGTCCCAGGTTTTACATTCCACAGACAAACTTATTTGACCAGTTTTAACAAATTAGAATTATCAAAAAGCACACTAAGTCTAATTTTAACATCAAACTAATTTTAGCTTAATTGCTTACAACTGACATTAAAAGACTAAGTAAATTGTCCCAACATCTTTAACAACACATCCATGAAAAAAGTTGTTTTCTCTTTTATATACCTTGTAAAACTTTCTTCAAGAGGGTTATACATTATATCATACCCTGGACAGTTTTAAAACCTCTCTCCCACTCCTAGAGTTGGTTAATTAGTCCTCCTATCCATCCACCCTTTTCTATCTGTATATTTTCCCTTACCTCAAACCCAGAAACCTCCCTTACACTTCCCTTAGTATGTTGTTCTTCATTGCAGTCTTCTGTGTCTTTGTTTTTATCAGTAGTATGATGGCTATTACTGATCATTACTTTCTTATTCCTGCCAAGCTTCAAATAGAAAGCCTGTAGGCACTTCCTCTATTGTCAAGGTGTTGAAAACAAGACTTAGTGGAATGTCTTCTATTGTAACATTTCTTAGCACTAAAACTGAAAAAAGTTTCACTTGTTTGCACCCACTGAGTCTATTAGGTTCGAGACCCTTGCCTTCAATGCTACTGGATTTATCCAGATTCTGAAATTTCGCAAAATGCTGATTACAATATAATTTAGCAGTGGATGTAGAAAACCATAATATGAATCAACACCTACTTGTAAAGTGTCAGCATAAACCACAATAAGATTCTTCAGCTCCAAAATAAGGTCAGGATCAGTGCAATACGACTAGGAGTACAAGATTAAAGTCAAGTTAATATTTTCTAGAAAACACGGAACTGTGCTCTCCCAGAGAGAGCAGAATTACAAAAATATACATGTGACTATGCAGTCGCTGTTATTTTCAATTACAATTTGTAAATGACTCAACATGATAATACCACAAATTATTATTGCTTTTAATTGAGTGTACAATTATTACTTGCAGTACTTTTACCACCATAACTAATCATTTGCAAAAGTGGATGGCATCATGTAAGAATAGTAGCATATTAGTCTACATCCATCGTATCACTTGATATCAATGAGCTAATAGAAAAAAGGCAATATAATATAAAAATGAAATAACTCTATATTATCCACATTCCTCAATGAAGGGATTATTTACATTTACTTCTCAAATTCCTAGTTTTAAAAGAATATTAAATTTACAACTAAATACTTTGTGGGTATTTTATCCAAAACAAAAGCAGGCAAACAATGGCCTGCATAGGGCAATGGTCATGCAAAGGCCCTCGCAACTGAATTACGTTTCTGGTCTTTTCTCTTTACATATTTTATTATAGAACTAGTGGCAAAATCTACAGTCACTAAAATAGAACTGAAAGTAGTATGACTGGAAATGTGTGCAGGTAGACCAGTTGGACAGTACGCATTTATAATGCTAAACTTCATATAATATTTAATTGCAGTTTACACAATATCACAAAAGCATAATTAGTTTGATCTTAAATTAAGCACAATTCAAATTAACTTTGATGTATGTTTCAGCAATACTTATTCAGTTTATGGACTAGATAGTGTTCTACTGTATGGCGAAGGTTTACTTTAGTATATAAAGGAAAACATTGCTAGTTTAACTGGGTGTATATTGAAAACAGTGCATTTAGAATGACAATTAGGAACTATTGCCTGGTGGTGCTTTCAATACTGAACTATTCAATTAGATCTAATGAAGAGGTCAGCTGAGACTAATGAGGACAGATTGCAACAATAAAAGCAGATTAACTCTGAATATTCTAAACTGCCAGACTAAAACCCGATTGGAAGGCTAGCCAATTGTAAATCATTTAAGGATTATGCAAATAGCCTGGGGCTGTGGCTCAAAGCCCAATTCTACTGAGATAAACAAAAGCCGGGCAGGCCCTTTCCCAAATTTAAGTAATTGAATTACAAAAAGAGTCAAAAGAAAGAGGTGCAACCATACATCACTTTGGTGTATACTTATCAACAAACATGAGGCGCTTATCTGTTGATAGAGTTACCAATGACAGACACAGCCTCCCATAATCAACAACAATTACAATTATGAAAGAGATAACCTTCCGATTTCTGAAGAACAAAGACTTGGATTTTTGACATGAATGTGATGTTAGAATGTGCATCTCCTATACAATCCACTAAATACACAAATCATCTACTTTTACTTTGCATCATGGCACAAGCATAAGTGAGACAACCCCTTCATTATTAGTTCCAAATACCACTAGAGCAAATCATATTTAAATGATTCATTTTAAAGTGTAAATCCTCAACTTTCATCATTTACTACAAGCAGATTTGAGATAATCAGAGAAAGCTGTCTATTCCTGCACGGACTTTAGATGTGCATTTACAAAAAGATCGATATAATCAGTGCACCAGACTTGAATTTGGAGTAGCATCGCATATTAAACAAAAAAAAGGTAAGGAGGTCAAATTCTCAAATGATGTGCCTGAAACTATGCTGACTTGGGAAGATGTTTATTTTGTTTCTTAAATGGTTTTAAAACACTGCAACTGAATAACTTACTGAATGAGTTCTTAAGACAGCAATAATTTTTGAAAGCGCCATGTTCCACAGCTCATCAGTAAATGCTCTGGTCACCAACCCTTGTGTTGCATGTAATATGTGATCTTCCACCACAAAAAATCTAAAATCGAAAAGGTCAGATTTAAATATAGTACTATATTACAGAATCAAACACTGTATATTTCTAATATGTAAACTGTTTCCTATGTATTTTTATAGAATCCCTGCAGTGCAGAAAGAGGCCATTCAGCCCAGCGAGTCCACACCAACCCTCCATACAGCATCCCATCCAGACCCAGTGCCTCACCCTATCTACATAACCCTGCATTTCCCATGGCTAATCCACGACCCTGCACAGTCCTGGACACCAAGGGCAATTTAACATGGCCAATACACCTAACCTGTACATATTTGGACTGTGGAAGGAAATTGCAGCACCTGGAGAAAATCCACGCAGACGGGGAGAACACAAACTCCATACAATCAGCCAAGGTTGGAATTGAACCTCGGTCCCCCAGTGCTATGAGGTAGCACGCTGACTGCTGAGCCATCATGCCACCCATTATGTTCATGGCTTCTGTGTAATCTATAAATGTGACAGTAATTAAGATTAGTTCAGTATTATTGAAAAATGGCTTTAAGAATGGTATCTATTTGCATGTGAACCTATTAGCTGAAGTGTCAGTCTTGTCTAAGGAGTCAACCTTTTGGTGTGGGAATTGAAGCTATACCAGCTTCCACATTTACTGTAAAAGTTATCCTGGTTAAATTGTGGAATAGATGGAGCAGGCTTTTACCTACTTTGGAGCAAATGCATAAAGTTGCAAAGCATCAATACTTTTTAAGACACTCTTACCCAACACAGATGAATTACTAAGCCTTCAATAGGTCACAAGCACTTACCCAACAATTTGGTTAAAATATTTTCTGTAGCCGTCAACAGTTTCATGCTAATATGAGAGGAGGAAATGGGAAGAAATTTAACAGATGATCACAAAATATGAAATGCACAACAACATGCAAGTCTCAGTAATCACTGTGAACAATACCATGTTTGACTGTGGTTGCAATACCAGTCCTGCTTGTTTCCTTCGTTGTTTCCTGTAATAATTTTCAAAGGTTTCTCGATCACCCTACAGCAAAAACATTAGAAATGATCAATTCCAAATAATTTAATTTCACATGCCTAAATAAATGTCACATCTAAATAAATTTAACTTTCTTTTTCTGCAATTATTTCCATTGTTAAAATTGAGAGAAAGTTAGCTAATTTCCTATACAGGCTGATAAGTGACAGGAAACAGAGTGAATAATCGAGTCGATGCACAGGATATGCCTGGTGGTGTCCCCCAAGATCTATGCTGGGTCCTCAACTATTCATTGAAGTCATTAATAAGGTGATGGGTTAAAGCAGCAGATATCCAAATTTCAAATGCAGGAAAATGTGACATCATCCACTTTGGAGCGAAAAAGCACAGAATCAGGTATTTTTAAAATGATGAAAAGGATAGAGGTCCAGAGACCTTGGGGACCTATTGTGCACAAATTGTTAAAATATCATAGAAAGGTACACTAAAATTCAAAAAGCTAATGATATGCTGGGCTTTACAATGAGAGTTAAAAGTCCTTGGGCCTGGTCAGACCACACCTGGATGACTGGGTTCTGGGGACAACATTTTAGGCAGGACTTCTTTGGCCTTGGCAAGCAGATTCCTAGTTCAGCCAGACCTTACAGAAATAAAATTAGAAAACATTTAAGCACAAGGATTGCAGAAGTCTGGAATTTTCTTCTGAAAATTACAATTATGTTATTTCATTAAATCTAAATGTGGCAGAATTGTAATCCAAAACTGAGGGATATTGGCAATGGTAGTTATGTGGAATCAGGTTGCAGATCAGCTATGATCTCATTAAATAGCAAAACAGATTTGAGTTGCTACATGGCCTGCTTCAATTGATAGTTCACTCAATTAGTCATGGAGCTGGCCAGCATGGGAACAGAACCTTTGGTCCAACTTGTCCATGTGGACCAGATGTCCTAAATTAATCTAGCCCCAATTGCAACATTTGGCCCATATCCCTCTAAACACTTCCTATTCATATACCCATCCAGATGGTTTTTAAATTTTACAATTGTACCAGCCTCCACCACTTCTTCTGGCAGCTCATTCCATATGTTGCCCCTTAGGTCTCTTAAATCCTTCCCCTCTCACCTTAAACTATGTTCTCCAGTTTTGGACTTCGCTACCATGGGTAAAAGACCTTGACTATCCACCCAATGCCCTTCATGATTTTATAAACCTCTAAGGTCACCCCTCCGCCTCCGACACTCAGGGAAAATAGCCCCAGCCTATCCAGTCTCTCCTTATAGTTCAAACCCTCCAATGCTGGCAACATCCTTGTAAATCTTTTCTGAACCCTTTCAAGTTTCACAACATCCTTCTGATAGGAAGGAGAGCAGAATTCAATGCAGTACTCCAAAACTGGCCTAACTAATGTCCCATACAGCCACAACATTACCCCCAACTCCTTTGGGCGGCACAGTGGCACAGTGGTTAGCACTGTTGCCTCACAGCACCAGAGACCTGGGTTCAATTCCCGCCTCAGGCGACTGACTGTGTGGAGTGTGCACATTCTCCCCGTGTCTGCGTGGGTTTCCTCCGGGTGCTCTGGTTTCCTCCCACAGTCCAAAAAAAATGTGCAGGTCAGGTGAATTGGCCATGCTAAATTGCCCATAGTGTTAGGTGCAGGGGTAAATGTAGGGGAATGGGTCTGGGTGGGTTGTGCTTTGGCGGGTCGGTGTGGACTTGTTGGGCCGAAGGGCCTGTTTCCACACTAAGTAATCTAATCTAATCCAATCCTATACTCAATGCACTGTGATAATACAGTTCTTCTTATTGTATCATTAGATTGTTAACTGTAAACAGATTTGGCATGTGCTTTGATTTTTAATCAGGCAGGAAATGCAATTAGAAAAAAAAAATGGTCAATTGGCTATTACACACTTCTGGAGCAGATGGGATTTGAAGCCAGGCCTCAGTCGAAAGATAGGGATACCACCACTGTCTCACAAGAGGGCCCAAATATAAAGTCACTTCATGGTAACCTCAGCCAGTGCAGGAACGGAACCCATGTTGATGCATCACTCTGCATTACGAACCAGCCATCCAACCAACTGAGCTGGTCAACCTCTAAAATAACAGACTCCATCATCGGGTAGTCTCTTAGCAGCCGAACATGCTGACCATTTGCAGCAGAAATTGGTATGTTTAGGGTCTGGTGTACATCATAGGATCCCAAAATAGTCTGTTGCTCAAGCTGATTAGGGGGACTGGGGCACTAAGTCATCCCACAACGAACACATTTCTGGTAGACAATCCCTGAAAACCATCACCCATGAAATTAAATCTCCAGGGTTACACAACTCCAGAAAACTCAAGGAAAATTGGTAGTTCCATTAATTTACCTCCCAAGACATAGGAGCAGAGACTGGCCAGTCTGTCGAGTCTGCTCTACCATTCAATGAGATCACATTGAACTGAATCCTCATTCCACTTTCTTGCCTTTTCCAGAATTCTCTCGCTGTGGTTAAAAATCCACTTAGCTCAGCCTTGAAAATACTTAATGACCTGGCCTGAACAATCCTCTGCGGCAAAGAATTCCACAGATCCACTAGCTTCAAGAAATTCCTCATTCCTGTTTTATATAAAAACCAGATTGAGAGATTATGCCCTCTGATCAAAGAGCAATCGTTCTGATTTTACCCTATTAAGTCCAAGAATATTATCCGTTTCAATAAGGTTGCCTCTCATTCTTCTTTATTCCAATGAGTACACGCCCAATCGACTCATTCTCTCCTCATAAAAATAGATCTTCCTCCCCCCCCCCCCCCGCAACCAATCTGGCTGACCACCTGTTCTGAACTACCTCCAATACGACCATAATCTTTCCTGGGATAAAAGGGACCCAAAATAGTCCACAATATTGCAGATGTATGCCTTGTATAGTTTTAGCAATACCTCCCTTTTATATTCCATTTCTCTTCTCTACTACCCAATAAATTTAGATATTACCTTGTGATTCATGAACAAGAACTCCCAAATCTTGGTTTCAATACTTCCTACAGTCTTTCTCCATTTCCTATATAGTCTCTCTATTCAAATTGCAAATGTGCATAATCTCACATTTTCCTATATTGTATTCCATCTGCCAAGCTTTTTCCCCGCTCACTCGTCAAAATCCATCTGCAAGCTGTCATGTTCACCACTCGCCTTCCACTTGTTATCCACAAAGTTAAATTATAATCCATTCATTTTCCTGTGAAGTCTTAGGCGGTTGGCACAGGATTCCCATTTCCTGGCTTGTCTTAGCGTCTCTCGCCCGTAGGCTTCACAGGAGGCTCCCAAGCATGGAGGATGTCACCTAGACAGGGGATGAAACATCTGCAACACAAATTCCCAACTCGGCGAACAGAACCACAACATTTTTGGCCCATCCAGTATTTCACTACAGGTCACTCTGCTAGAACACAACAGTTGTGTCCCTCAGCAACCTCGTGCTATAGCCAATTGTATTATGGAAACCTTCTGTGGATGATTGTTAAAGAAAATTGCTCAGCCAGTTCAATCAAAAGCTTGCGTCATCCAAACAGCATCCATAATTCAATCACATTATAGCTGATTTCTGTTAACAAAACGCACATTATACCAGAACGATCTGTCCTATTTTCTGATTTTAGCAGCACCTTCCTTCTCATAGAAGGAATATGCAGTGTAGTCATACTGTTACTCAGCCATGCCCTCCGTCTCCAGGGAGGCATTTCCTTTTTTGTCCCTAATCTGTAGGGTTTACTTTGTAGCTCTCATGGTTTTTTAAATGCACCTCAGAAGTTTATGTTCAGCTCAGTTCTCACTTATCGACAAACCATCATCCACTGAGCCCTGGTTTTGTTTGCCTTATCTTTTCCCCTCTCAGGAATGTACCTAGCCAATACGTGAATTATCTCCTCAAAAACGCAACCCATTTTTCCATTAATTCTGCCTGCCAGTTTTTGCCTGCAATTTATCCATTCCAGATTGGATCTTAGTCCATTGAAATTGAACTCCGCAATTCATTTTCTCTAAAATCTGGATTGGTCTTTGTCCTTCTAAGTTAAGGGTGATCACTGTCCCTTAAAACATTTTGCTGACACTTAAAATCACCTTAGTCATCAAACCAATCCAGTAATGCCAGCTTCTTCATTGGGCCAGACACATTCTTGAAAATTCTCCTGAACATAATTTAGCAATTATTCCTTCTCTCTGGCCCTTTACATCATTATAATCTCAATCTGCATTGGGATAATTAACATTCCTCATTGTCACTACTCTTGAGCTTTTGTTCTACTCTACAATTTATTTGCAAATTTGTTCCTCCATAACTTTTCTCCAATAGTTGGTGGCCTATGAAATAGAGCAAGGTGTGAAAGAGACTTGTATTATCTCTTCGAATTAACCAAATTGGTTTGGTCCTTGTATCCACTAAGACAGCCTGCCTCCAGCAGTTAGACTTTAATTAAAATCAATACTATCATCCTTCCTTCCATAATTCATGGTGGCCTTTTCTCCAAGAACATTTAGAACTCAATTCTGTTCACCCCATCTGTACAAGGTCATATGCTGATATGGCTATCCAAACCAGTAACTCACCAAACTAATTCACTGACATGCACTGTTAACCCAATTTACTGAATGTTCTCTTACTGAAACCACCTTGCCCTTTTTTGCTCTCTTCCAATTGCTTATACTTCATTCTCTCATGGGTTGTGGGTGTGGCTGACTGGCCAACATTATTGCCCAGCAGTAGCCATCTTTGAACTATGTGGCTTAGTGGGCCTTTTCAGAGGGCAATTTAGAGTCAAACCACAATGCACCTCAATTTTCCTCTCAAATACAACAAAGAACTGTAGACAGTGCAGATCAGATCACTGGACTTGAAGCATTAACTGTGTTTCTCTCTACAATGCTGCTAGACCTGATGAGTTTCTCCTGCAGTCTTAACTGACTAACTGATCGGTACTAAATCAAAAGCATTGGCAAACAACCCAAAAGCTACTGGAGGAATTGCCATGACTGCTTCAAAGACTGGCAGAAGCAGAGACACTGAAAAGAAATTAAGGAATTTAAAACAAAGCACTTTGGGAACAGTGCAATTGAATAGCTCTCCCAAAAAGCTGGTACAGGCAACATGGGCCAAATGCCCTCCTCCTGTGCTGTCAACATTTGGGACAAAAGCATACAGTGTGGAAAATCTTTGTTTCAACTTAAAACAAAAAGCATGATTTTATATCAAGAAATCACTCGTACCGCCATTAAAGTATTTTCTAAGATTGAAAGTTGACTTACAAGAGGATGGTCAAACCATGAATTTTCAGTTTAAAAAAATGGGAGGCATGTACTCTCTTGTAAATTGGGACTTATGATGATACTTAGCAAAGTTTTGATTATTAAAGGCCAAGGTTTGATCCTTGGGCTTCCGGAATCTTCAGATGTTACTGGAGAGATTTGATGGAAAATGACTTATGACAGAGTCTCTGAAGAAACTTCAGAGACCAAACATAGAAAAGCTTAGCTCATTCCATTCACAACATCTTATTTTAAGAATACACCTTCCTGAGAAACAGAAGGTACCATCTGGACCAGGTGTTTGTTTGCATCAAATACATCCTTCAATACAACTTCAGCCCTAAATTAACAACTTTACTGTTTCATTATGCTATACCTAAATCACTTTGAAACAGAAAACAAATTTGGATAAAGCTTCTCCAGGCAGTCAACTGGAGTTGCAATACATAAATCTTTAATTAAGATCTTAAAAAAAACAAACACCTCTTTTGTTCTGGGATATTCCAAAATAACTCAGTTGTACAGTGCTTGTGTTTTTCTTCAAACAGATGACAATCCAAAAGAAAAAGTAAAATTTCTTCACCACAGCAGCATTCCTTCTCAGCTGCAGTTCCAACTACCCATACACAGAGTTTTGCACTGATGCCAAATTATGGCATCAACTTCTGGTTCCAAAGGCCCACACAGCTGACATGAAAATTAAAAGGAACACTGACCACAAGCCTGAAGTGGGGAGGGGGTGTTTTTCTGGTATTGTCAATGGACTACTAATCAGCACACTCCAATTGATGCTCTAGGCTAATAATCATGAGATGAATCCCACCATGACAGATGGCAAAAATTGGAATTTAGTGAACAAAACAAATCTAGAATTAAAGGAGAGTTGCATAGTGACCATGAAACCAATTTTCAACAGTCAAAAACTCATCTGTTTAATTCATGTTCTTTGGAACCGGGAATGTGCTATCCTCACCTGGTCAAGCATTTATGAGACTTCAGATTCATAGCAATGTGCTGTCTTAACTTCTCCAGAAATGGCCTAGAAAACCACTCAGGTGCATGTAATTGGTACATATTCTGATAAAAAGGAACGAGATCAAATGGACAACTGGTACGGACTAAGATGCACACAATCCTGTTGACATCTGGGTTTTGCACACTAAAATTGGAAATTCTGATTAAGAGACTAGTTAAGTAATAGCATGATAGTGATCTGTTATAGAAAATATGTCAGACACCAATATATCCTGTACGAACAGGAGAGAATTCTAAGAGGTGATGGCACCTACAGTTGGGAGACAGTTACCATTGAAGTCCCCATAATAAAAGCATGGTGATTCAGATTGGATAATACTCTAAAGGTTCTGTTACTACATTCTTAATGGATTCCACCAATTGTCCTAATGAATGATATTAATCGATCTGATCTTTGGACCCTGCTTTCTGTCTCTCTCTTTTCTTCAACAAGTGCATTTGTGGTTTTGAAGTGTCTCATTTCCAGGAGAACCTAGAGAGAATCTTAGAATATTATACTTTGTATATTGTTTCAACTTCTCTTAATAACCCAGGATGAATACTTCAGGTCTAGGGAATATGTCAGCTTTAGCAGTATTAGGATTGTACTTGCAACTGCCAATCTGCTTGTGGTTGTGAGGGACCAAAATCATTTAAAAAATAGGATGGTGTGTGAATCAAGCTGGCTGCTTTGTCAAGCTTGGAGTTGAACTGATCTGTGGAACAGGGAGAATTCCTTCACACTCCTCAGTTGAGCCATATAGATGGTGGACAGGAGGTGTCAATACTCCCTGCAACTTCCCAGCCTCTTATCTGTTACTGTAGTTAACAGTTTGTATTTGGTCCAATTAAATTTATAGCCAATGGTAACTCTCAGGATGTTAATGGTTCTGAATAACAAGCAGAGATGATTAGATGCTCTTTCCTTGGAGATGGTCTGGCTCTATATGGCAAATATGTAACTCTTACTTATCAGCCCAAAGGAATGCTGTGCAGGTGCAGATTGTTTCCCGTGCTGAGTTATAAAGGAGGTCAAACATTGTGTAAATATCTGAGGAGAAAGTGAAGTCTGCAGATGCTGGAGATCAGAGCTGAAAATGTGTTGCTGGAAAAGCGCAGCAGGTCATTCCTGAAGAAGGGCTTATGCCCGAAACGTCGATTCTCCTGTTCCCTGGATGCTGCCTGACCTGCTGCGCTTTTCCAGCAACACATTTTCAGTATTGTGTAAATATCTCCACTTCTACTTTTATAATGGACAGAAAGTCATTGATGGCACACCTGAAGATCATTGGGCCTAGAGGACTGTCCTTTGGAACTCCTGTCCTGCGATGGAGATGTTTGACCTCCTACAACAACCACAGCTACCTTCCTTTGTGGTAGGTATGGCACCAGTTATTCAAGAGTCATCTCTGATTCCCACTTATTTCAATTTAATAGGGCTTCTTGAGGCCATATTCAGTCAAATACAGCCTTAATGCCAAGGTCAGTGATTCAACTCATCTCTGGAATTCAGCTATTTTTCCAATATTTGAACCAAAATTGTAAAGAGGTCTGGAATCAAACAGGCTTGGCTGAACACAAAATGGAAGAAATCAGTAAGAAGTGTATTCCTGTATAAGTGTTGCTGTCTAACACCAAGATCATCTTCCATCGTTTTGTTAATGCATGTATACAGTGGTGTAGCAATTTGCCAGATTATATATGTCCTGTACACAAAAGCCAAGATAAATATGGGCAATTTTCTACATCGTTGGGTTGATGCCAGGTATTGTAGCTGTACTTGTTCAACTTGGCTCAGGTAATAGCTAGTTCTGGAGCACAAGAATGAACAAAAGGTGCTGGGAAGACTCAGGTGGTCACATAGTACATGTGGAGATCGAGAGTTAAAGTTTCAGGTCAGTGACCTTGCTTCAGAACTGCATACTCAAGACTGGGGCAAAAAGCTTTTTGGACTCCAAGGGTTAAACAAAAAAAATCAATGAAGATGAAAATCATGCAGAGAAGTGGTTTGAGACCATGATCTTATCGGATGTTTGATCTATTCTACTTTAAATGACTTTACAATAGAAACTGACAAGAGTTAGGCAAAGTGTGACAACGGGAAATAACAAAAACAAATCTCTTATTTGACAAACCCAAGCAATATAATCCTGTTGTTAAAAAAGAAGAAGCCAGACTTAGTGTTCACTTGTGAAACAGGGCCCCCAGCACCTTCATGGTTCCAAAGACCTGATGCCAGTGGGATAATGAATCCCTGCTTCGTGATTTTCAGATGGCCCATGCTGTGATGTAGGGTAAGAGATTCATGTTTTTTTTAAAAAATCCACGTTTAAAATAAATTGTATATTTGAATCAAATGCATATGTGTTTTTCCTGTGCATCTGGAGAGTTTAACTATTAACTTCGAAATATTTCTGTAGACATGTTGGTTCCTTTTACAACTTGCTACAGAAGTAGCTTTCAGACCAAATGGGTTTTGAGTACATTAGAAGAACTGACGAATGACCAAGGTAATACAATTGTGTACCAATGTTTCTATCTGAAATTTCTGGAAATGAAGCTTGAGGAAAATACCGATTGCTTGTAAAGAAAATTTTTAAAAAATAAAAAGTATAATTTTGATACACTTCTGCAGAAGTCCTTGGATGAAGATGTATGTAAAAACATGCCTTAACAAAAGAAGATACAGAAAGGGAGTTTTGTAATAGTCCAGACCAGAAGTGTTTTGATAAAAAACCCAAAGTAGTATTGGAAACTAAGAACACTTAATCTTAGGTGTATATCAGCTCCAGGATGCAGCTATCACATTTCCTAGATAAAGTTGAAATCACACAGTTAGATCAAACGGTTAAATCAAATCTAATGAGAGAGAAAGAGGTTTTCTCCAAACTAATGTACAATGGGTGCTTTTGGCCATTGTATTGGGTATTTTGAGGACTAGATTTTTTTTTGCAGGATTAATGGAATTACATATGACCACACATTTCAAAATCTTCACGTTTGTCTTAAACGAGTTGGGTTGATTCAATTGTTTTTGCTCAAGAAATTACCATTTTATCATTCAGACCAAATGTGCAATGTTGCACCCTTATGTTCCAAAAAGAGGCTCTCTCATTGAAACCAAAACAAAATTAAAAAAGTCTATCGAGTCAAATTTCAGAACGGGATCATACTTCTGAAGTTTGGAATAAATTTATTCATAGACTGAAGCATAGTTTATCTCCTGACTCCACACTCTCGTGTTACTGTCTCTTTGTACCCTCACGTCTCTATTCAGTTAATACCCTCCATTGCTAATGTACTTAATCTCAACTAAGACAATTAATTAACAATAATCAATCATTTTTCCTGTACAACGTACAACCAAACAAGTTTAAACATAATAGAAATACTCAAATTTGGAAAACTTACCAAAATGGTATATATATGTAGGCATCTGTAAACAGGAGAAAAATCCACTAGATCCTGGGCAGTGAGAACCTGTTGAGCACATACCAAAGCTTTAAACCAAACATCCAGTTGCACTAGTACAATTAATTTCAAACTTTACGTTTTGACAGCTAAATGACCAGCACACTTTAGATCTTGAGATCTAGTACAATTGTCCAATCAAGATGCTGAGAAAGAACTGTACTCTTCTCATGCTCCCCTGTCAGAAAATTAAACCTTACTTTATGGCAAATAACTACTTGGATCAGCACATATTGGATCTTAGATGAGCATTTAAAGTATTAAGATTAACCTATAACTCTGGCCGCCCATGGAACTCACCGGGAAGAGAACAGCCTTCACAATGTCTTACACCAAACATTCTAAACCTTTACAATATTTAGATTAGTACAAAGTAGAAAGTAAATGGAAAAAAGACGAATTGATTAAAAATTGTATTTTTGGATTACAAACATGTACTTAGTCATATAATTAGCAACTACATCTATAATCAGTCTAAATAAGGAACAATCCTTAAAATTACCTCCTCTTCATATTCTTCTTCTTCATCCTGGAACTGTTCTAACATGGTTTCATCCATGCGGTCAGGAACCATACCACTGGCAATGCACAACTTCCTTTCATGGCTTGTATTGGTTTGCTTCTTCACAATACTATTAAAAGTTCTCTGCTGTTGAGACTTTTTAAAAATCAAGAGGTTTATGGATCTAACACTATGCAGCATAACAGATTACAAATTACTCGCTCTTGAAATTCATCATCTCTCTGGATCTAACTTTTATAAAATTAACTTAGTATCAAGTGTACCAAATTAGATAAACACATTGTCACTTATCTGGCAATATAAAAACAGACGTCTTAAAACATTTCAAATGAATATTACTTCTATTTTTCTTAGATAATGGTTTAAGTCTTAGCTCTTCCTCAAAAAAAAAGAGATCAGCATCTAATGCAGCCAAACAACAGTTTGACAAGTCAATAAAAAAAATTAATAAACTTCTCAAAAGGAACATACACTGCAAACGTATACACCAAGCCACTGTTAAAATGTAACTCAAACACTAGGTTGTTGAGGTGCCATGTTGGACTGGGGTGGATAAAGTTACAAGTAAAACGACACTGGGTTATATTCCAAAGGGTTTATTTGAAATCACAAGCTGTCGGAGCACTGCTCCTTCATCAGGTGTCGGGTGAAGTGACTTCACCTGACAAAAGGAGCAGAGCTCTGAAAACTTGTGAATTCAAATAAACCTGTTGGACTATAACCTGGTGTTGTTTGACTTAGATTTTGTCAAAAATTTAATATGTCATGACTAAGTATTATGTTATGTTCTCAACTGTATTCCAACACTTAGATGGATTGTCTTGAAGGACAATCCATCTCCAAATGCCTCAGCAATAGATATATTTAGGCAAAAGTGAGGATTGCAAAAATCTGGAGATTAAGGTCAGGCAGCATCTGAGGAGCAGAAAAATCAAAGTTTTGGGCAAAAGCCCTTCATCAGGAATCCCCGATGAAGGGCTTTTGCCAGAAACATTGATTTTCCTGCTCAATAGATATACCTAGGTGACTTTGAGGTACTCTTAAGCGACCCTCTACTAAGAGGGTCTTTCTAGGACTCTTACTAGGATTCTGCGCACCTATATACAGACTGAAATTGTTCTGAACCTCTTCCCTTCTGGGGAGATATGTATAGTTTCATTAAAGCACAGAAGCAAGATACACTGAAAACATTTTTCTCCTAAAATCTCGAGAAAGATCAAAGTTCACTTTTTTTAAAAAAAGTAATAATTTATTATACTACAAAATTCCACACTTCAGTTAGGTGCCATAGATTCTTTCATTAACAGGGAATTTGATTACTTTGAAGAAATGTTTTACAAAAACATTGCCGCACACAAAATATAGCAGAAAATAGGTTGGTGTACAAAATGCCAAAATATCTCTAAATTCAAATAGAAAACCATGATCTCAACTTGCATCAGAGCTCCGAATCCAGCTTCAAGTAAACTAGTCACCAAGATTCAGTAATATTCTTTGGGGTCACCAGTTGAATATTGTGAAAACCTAGCTCATGCAAATCAGTGCAGTCTCTGATCACCAGAAAGCTGTCCTTATTGGTTATACATATGTGCCTGCCTGTCCCCTCGGGAAAACAAAACCGCAGAAATCGTGTGCAAGAAGAATAACTTCTCTTCAGCATTTAAGCCAACTATTGGGGCCCCAAGTTCAGCTAGACAGCTGAAGAACAAAGATCAGGGAATAAAACTAGTCTCCAATAGTTACATTTAACCATGGAATTGCTTAGACTGAATTTTAATGAGCGAGTTTATACAAATCACATTACATAGAATTACAATGAAAAGAAAATTAGATGTTACTCTTTTCTCAAAAAGACTTGAGGAATAATGTTTCCTCACTTGTTTCATGGCCATCTCTCCTATTTTATCAGAATGTTTCCGAATACTTTCCAAGAAATCTTTCAAATCTGACATGGAAATTTCCTTGATTTGTTCTCGCAGCCTGGGAATATTTTCAGTCATAATCTGACAGAAACGATATTGATAAACCTGTGGAAGATAGGTATTTTCTAGAAGTTCCATAGTTTTCAAAGCAGAATAATATCTGGGGGGGAAAGAAATATGCATCGAATCACATTCATTACTCCAAAAAAAGGATTACTTCTTTTTAAAAAAAGAATGAGCCATTAACTTAAAAATAAAACAAAATTAAAACAATTAGAAAACATCTCAGGCCCAATACAGTGTTCATAAGAATTTCAGTATTAATCTCCCTACAACCATCCTCTTCCAGGTGAGATAACTATCATTTGAAAATCAGGAAGCATGATTTTTCTCAACTGATGCAACTTGTCCATTTTCCTTTTGAAACTCGTTAATGTTTTGTTCATTATCCCGACTGATCTTCTCCAAAGTGTCTGAACTGCCTACTTGTTTCACCAAGAAATCAATACTTATTGTAACAAAAGAATTTCTAAAAATTAGCAATTTCTCTTGTGCTCTTAAGACGTACATCCTAGCAAAAAACTATTCAACCTTATAAAATGTTCATGACAGTGACATAAAAATTATTAAAATATTAAGTGCCACAGCACCATTCCAGCTATCACAACCTGATATTGTGTGATTGAAAAAAGTTCCAAATCCTAAGAGATAAACATGAAAAGCTATAGTGTTACTAAAACCTCAAAATTGTTGTGTTATTGTCTGAATCCCTGTTATTCTGCTTAACTAGAGAGATTAAGTATTAGAAAGCAATTAGAAAAAAAAAGTTCAAAAATGATTAAGCCAAAAACATGCTGATAAAAAAAGTTTTTCATTTTCAATACTAAAGGAATCAAGTTATGCAAGTAAAATGTATAACAATCGGCCTGTCCAGTAAAGCTCTGAGTTAACAGTACATTTGAATAGCTCAGACTCACTTAGGATTATAAGCAGAGGCTAAAAACTCAAATGAAGAATTTCGATTCTGATTACACTGAATCTGGTGCAACATAGAATGGCCGATTTGTTGGGGTATGCCTTTGTAGCATATCAAAAAGAGCAATGGAAACATGCACCCCATAATGCAGCTTCAAGAAACTATATTCATAATAACATTGAAGTCATAAACTGATTTATTCAAATTACACTGATCATCTTAGCTTTGCACTGTTAGATCATGTGCAAAAAGCCTGACTTGAGATAGACACTCCATCTTTCAAATCCATTCTGCAACCTCTCATTATATCTGTCTGTAGATCAGGGCCTTGACCTTTTAACATCTGTTCCAGTGAAAAAAATTGTTTTAATTTTAGGTCAACAGCAGGTCAAGGTTTAATTTATTTTGTTATACATAAACATACAGCTTAGGATGCTTTTGGCAGTGATAAAATGTTAGTGATAAATGTGCAAAGCTATAAAATGCTTTATGTTGATACTCCATAAAAAACTCAAATGATTGGAGGGCACATTTTACACAAATAACCAAACAAGTTTGTCACTGCAACTTTATATTGTTCTTTAAATCAAGTAATGAAAAGAAAATGAGTGTTAAACAAGACAAACTTAAATCTACTTTAATTTAACAAACCAAAAACAAAATTGGTTCCCAACCTGCCCAGTTGTTAACTGAACTTGGAAGTGGTATACCATTGGTATTACTTGTCGAAAACATCCCCTTTTGAAACTATGAAAGCAAGAGCCAACTGGCTCCGTGGCACCAGTAATGAATAATTTATACATTATATCATAAGCCATTAACCCAATATTAGTAAATCCTTATGTCAGACTTGATGTTAATAGACAAGTTTATTATGTACAAATTTCATTACTAATTTTACATTTAAGTACATTATAGCTTCCACCGGCCAAGAATTTAAGAAAACAACACTTGATCATGCTATTTTCTCAAGAAAGGTCAACTATGGAAATTAAGGAAAGATTTCCTTGAACTGCATCGATTGGCATATTGGATTTCGATGGCAAATGTTAATTTTTATTTTGCATTCAACACGGTCCTTAGGTAGGGCAAACTAATTCAGTGATATTATTTTGACGTCTGCAAAGAGCACTGAAGTGTAGTAATTTTAAATTCCCAATAATACAAGACGAATCTTCTTGAGAGAGTCACATTTCAATTTTCCAAGTGACAGTATATTCACTGGTATATTATTAAATACAGCAAGATGATTTTTAAATTTGAATTATTGTCAAGTACTTAGGTACGGTGAAAAGGCTATGCACCCTGCCAACATCACAGCTGTAGTACAATGACTTGTGTGTTCCTCACAAAGCTGTCCCTGTACAGCTATAAAATGCCAGTGCCTAACAATTTGGAAGTCTGTCAGCATAAACTGTCAATAGGTCAAATCTCTGACCAATCAACATCCCAGTCTACTCAATGATCAAGAAAAGGAAGGTGGTCAATGCTTTCCCTTGATTCTTTCCATGTAATGTGGCCATTGCTGGCAAGGCCAGTATTTAATGGCCAATTTCCCTCGAACCAAATGGCTCATTAAGCCACACAGGTCAGTTAACCACATTACTAGATGGGATAAGAATGGCAAATTTCATCTTGTAAAATGGCATTGTGAACCAGGTGCATATTTTATGACAACTGAAGAATTTCCATGGAATTAATAACGGAATTAAATTTCACCAGTTGTCATGCTGAGATTTGAACCCACATCCCTAGACCATTTTATCTGGGCCTCGAGGTAAATAGTTTCACAACATCAACGTGGACCACTTTCTCCTTATCTTTGGACAGAATTTGGCTAAGCCATTGATAATGGACAAGTTGTTCACATTTACTCAGAATGAACTAGTTTCTGAACAGCTCTTAGTATTGGAGTTCCAATTCAGGAGTGACAGATTGAACTGGTTTCGAGACGATGACAACAACAACGTGTAAGTTCCACCAAAAGCATCAAAATATTAAAACTCCCAGTGTCTGCATGGGTTTCCTCCCACAGTCCAAAGATATGCAGGTCAGGTGAATTAGCCACACTAAATTACCCACAGTAGGGGACGGTAGTCAAAGTGCATTAGTCAGAGGGAAATGGGTCTGGGTGGGTTACTCTTCGGAGGGTCGGTGTGGACTGGTTGGGGCAAAGGGTCTGTTTCCATACTGTAGGGAATCTAATCTAATTTGGGGGAAGTGGTTCCCCACCTCATAGTTACTGTCAGGAACGGACATTTGAGACAGAGCACACAAGTCACCTAGCCTTAGTCATGAGTATAAGTAGTCTGTTGATGGCAGTTTCAAAAATAAAAAGACAGCTCAAAAGGTAGAAGACAGAGGGTGGTGGAGGAGGGTTGTTTTTCAGACTGGAGGCCTGTGACCAGTGGAGTGCCACAAGGATCGGTGCTAGGTCCTCTACTTTTTGTCATTTATATAAATGATTTGGATGAGAGCATACGAGGTACAGTTAATAAGTTTGCAGATGACACCAAAATTGGAGGTGTAGTGGACAGTGAAGAGGGTTACCTCAGATTACAACAGGATCTGGACCAGATGGGCTGAGAAGTGGTAGATGGAGTTTAATTCAGATAAATGAGGGGTGCAGCATTTTGGGATAGCAAGTCTTAGCAGGACTTATACACTTAATGGTAAGGTCCTAGGGAGTGTTGCTTAACGGAGACCTTGGAATGCAGGTTCATAACTCCTTGAAAGTGGAGTCGCAGGTAGATAGAATAGTGAAGGTGGCATTTGGTATGCTTTCTTTTATTGGTCAGAGTACTGAGTACAGGAGTTGGGAGGTCATGTTGCGGCTGTACAGGACACTGGTTAGGCCACTGTTGGAATATTGCTTGCAATTCTGGTCTCCTTCCTATCGGAAAGATGTTGTGAACCTTGAAAGAGTTCAGAAAAGATTTACAAGGATGTTGCCAGGGTTGGAGGATTTGAGCTTTAGGGAGAGGCTGAACAGGCTGGGGCTGTTTTCTCTGGGGTGTCAGAGGCTGAGGAGTGACCTTAGAGCTTCACAAAATTATAAAGGGGCATGGATAGGGTAAATAGGCAAAATCTTTTCCCTGGGGTCAGAGAGTCCAGAACTAGAGGGCATAGGTTTAGGGTGAGAGGGGAAAGGTATAAAAGAGACTTACAGGGCAAGTTTTTCCACAGAGGTTGGTACGTGTATGGAATGAGCTGTCAGAGGATGTGGTGGAGGCTGGTACAATTGCAACATTTAAGAGGCATCTGGATGGGTATATGAATAGGAAGGGTTTGGAGGGATATGGGCCGGGTGCCGCAGGTGGGACTAGATTGGGTTGGGACATCTGATTGGCATGGACAGGTTGGACCAAAGGGTGTGTTCCCATGCTGTACATCTGACTCTAAGCTTCCATATGGACACAATAATGCAGGTTTTAAGTTCTGAACAAGACAAGTCTTTGATGGGCATGACACAATTAAGTTACACTTTATCACTACAAACAATTTATGAAATTGTTCAAGAACTTCTGGCAATCAATGTGATACCGCAATTTGATGATAGTAAGGTCATCAATATATTTTAAAAAGGCAAGTGCCAGTGCCAACTTTGCTAGCTAGCATTATTGATTACAAGACAGACAACAGGTCATCAATTCTCTGGGCACTCCAGCAGGCACATATGGCCTCCTTAATGGCTAACTGACTCCAAAATAATTATAGCAACCTTCACTTTTAGGTGTTGTTTAGGGTCTGTTTTTCCAATGTTCATGGCTATGAAACTAACTCTACATCAATAATTTAAGAGCTGTGTCTTGATAGAAACACTGTGCTGAACTACAAGTAGAACAGAAATCCCATTGACTTGGATCCATAGAAGTTCAGGCAAATGAGAATGCCATCTAAAGGGGAATGAAGCAATTCATTCACCAGTCACAAAGGATTTCAAAAAGAGTGAGGAATACATTTAATTGCCTCAATTTTTCATGAGTAATATGTTTTCATTTTTGTTTTAACTCCATATCATTTCTGGATCAAAAAGCTACTAAAATGCATTAGCTGCAAGACTGAAAGAGGTGCAGAAAAGAAAACACAATGAGGGGACAAGGTCTCTATACCTTACAGGAAAAACTGGTTTTGTAGGGTCAGATGACCAGAATTCAGAGCCTCTCCTCAGCTAAATCAAATGGTAACATGACAGAAGCAAGCTATGTGGTCCATCATGCTTGCACTGGCTCTTTGAAATAGTTGTCACACTACACATTGACCCATTCCCTTGCAATAAAGTCTTGAATACGTTTTCTTGCAATTTATTTCAGCACAGTGCTGCATGTGTTTGATAGAGAGTATTTCTACTTGCACTTTACAAATTATTCATGTGGAAAAGAACAAAGAAACCCAATTCTAGCTTTAACAGATTCCCACAACAGCCTGATTCCAAACCATTTTACTCCCCATGCAAAATCACAAATTTTAAGTGAGGACCAAAAGCCAGGTTAGTCCCAGGCTGAATAATCCAATAAATCGCAGTGTCCAATAATTTAGTGGTTGAGAATCCAATGATCTGTTGAGAAGACTATCTTTATTACAGCCCCACTTCCTGCCAAATCAGTCCTTATTTTTTCCCATTAAATTTGTTCCAAGGTCACCATAGCTTGCTCAATAGTCAATTTTCTATACTTTTCTCCCCTTAATATTTACCTGGAAACATTCCTCCAATTTCATCTCTTTTCAACACTGAAGCCCCACCTTTACCAGTTTTTCTTAATAACTCAGTCAGCTATGGCGGTTTCCATGACTTTTACTTGAATGAGTAATATAGAGTCACTTAGAAACCAGTGCAAAATGCTATAAAGTTATGTCTTAACTATAAAACAGCTAATTTTGTATTTTGGCAATAAATCCCAAAATTGATCATTTAAAACAGTTGCTCTGCATTTGAATATACTAATTCTTAGGTTCTTAACACATCTTGGTCTCTTTCCACCTTGTAATCACCACCAATAGGGTTAGAAATTGGATTTTTCCAGTATTGGGGTACAAATCTAGTACTGCACACAGTGAATGTGCCTAGTTAGGTTGGCAGCAGGACAATAGGAAACTGAACCATTAAATGAAATTTATTTAATGCAAAAAAAAAGAAAAAAAAAGAGAGAATCTGCAACCATCAAGACAGCTTGACAATCACAAAGACTCAACTTGGTTCAAAGCTCTCAGCTTGGTCTTTGTTCTGCTCATTTCTAGATGACAACTGGCCAGATTTGAATTTTGAACAAATACTTGAAACTTCAAATACAACTCGTGCAACACAGCAACCGACTTCAAAGATCTTAGAAGCTCATTTTTATTTAAATGCTTTTGATGTTAAAAGAGACAAAAAAAAATTAGGAACAGGAGGGCAATAGCAAATCTTCTATTCAACTTCAGTAGTATGAACAAGGAAACCCAAGTCCAAGTAGTAATCTGTAACCACTACCACTCAAAACACCCTCAAATCCTAATGTTGGAATTTCTGTCCACAAAGAGTAACTTGACAGTAGCTAAATTCTGGTTCCCTAATTTAAATACTGACTACCCTCCCAGCTAAAGCATACACAAAATGCTGCAGATGATTTGGGAAGATGTCTCTACATTTACCATCAACCGACTTAAATCTTGAGAACAGGAAAATTCACAAAAGTTTAAATTTTTAAAATACTTTGAAGCAAAAAGCCTCAGATAATGTTGAAAAGAAGTTAAGGTTCGCTGGCATTGCAAACATCTTTACAGTAATTATGGTGATAAGTTCATGTGACTAGGAGATGACTAAAGCCTGAAATACTGAGTTGAGATCTCTCTGATATTAGATTAAGCTATACGATTTAAAGCATAGCTTTATGTGGCACACAATTAGTGTTGCATGCATGTATTACACCCATTTAGTATATTAGTAAATGCAAACAAGGGAAAAAAGGATACCAGTTTAAGTCTAAAAATCAGGTTATGTACCATGACTGATGACAACGTTAACACTTACTTTCTTTTAGGTCCAATGACATTCTGGTTTTGGCTTTACCTTGAGGACCATGTCTAATTTTAGTTTATGTTGTAAATTTGCTGGGAAATAAACCTAATAATAGGCACATCCA
>NC_057731.1:16382678-16389633 GCF_004010195.1 Chiloscyllium plagiosum
AACAGAGTTATGGTTGTAAATTCCCTCCATGGAATTACAAGTCCAACTAATTCTGGACACTACTAGGCTATTTGAGAAACCAACAAAAGATTTAAACCTAGTTCATCAAGTTGCAATATGTCAGTATGACCTATTATGTTTTTTTAAAATCCTGCTCTTTTTGCAGGTTTATAAAACCATTGGAATCCAAACGTTTTGGAATCCATGAATTCCTAAGGGTGGCACAGTGGTTAGCACTGCTGCCTCACAGCACCAGAAACTCAGGTTCAATTCCCGCCTCAGTGGAGTTTGCACATTCTCCCAGGGTCTGCGTGGGTTTCCACTGGATGTGGGCTTCCTCCCACAGTCCAAAAAAAAGTGCAGGCTAGGTGAATTGGCCATGCTAAATTGCCCATGGTGTTAGACGAAGGGGTAAATGTTGCTCTTCGGAGGGTCGGTGTGGACTTGGTGGGCTGAAGGGCCTGTTGTTTCCACACTAAGTAATCTAAGGTCTGAATGACAACATTCCAGGAAAGATGGTGGCTAGCTTTACAGCAACATGACCAATAGTGAGACCAGCCAACTGCTTATATTTTTATTTATTCTTCGAGTTTGAGGAATCAGATCACAGCCTCCTTTCATAAATCTAGTATACAATTATTCAACAGCCAGCTAGTGTCATAAGATAGCCATCCTTTCATCTACCACTTAATCTTCCAGTTTACATAAGAGAGGGGCTTGCAGAAAACCCTGCCATAATGTCATCTGTATTTCCCAGGTGTGTCACGATTTTCATGCTGAATGTTCATTCCTGCTCAACAAGTGGCCCTTCGAGGTGGTGGCAGGATCAGAAATAGATGAAATTTCACCTGCAGAGATAACACCACATTAATTAATGACCTTTCACTTGATAGGACAATTACATCAAATACCTGATTTAATTTTTTTTTAATCCAACTGAATAAAGACACAGGAAAGTTCCAGTTATTTTAAGTGAAAATGGTTTACATTGTGGAAAAAAAAAATTGTCCACGCATTAACCATACAGGACAGATGTTTACAAAGCACTATCGTAGACTTACCAGATTATGCCAGAGACTGCACAGTCTTCAACGGAATAGTTGGTAGCATTTGGCAGTTGTGCATTCAAACTAAAGTATTGCTCCACATGCATGTTTTTCAGTTGTTGCGCTATAGAACTTATTTGATCACAATTCCCTCTTTGCCTGTTGACCTCATTAATCCATTTATAGTGCAGTGGTTGTTGTATTTAAGAGATGCCAGTTTTCACCATTCTGCAAGTTACTGCATCACTTGGTACAAAAACATGTATTTGATAAAATCATTAAACTGTGCAGCAAGTTTGTCTTACTGTACTTTATTGATCGTGCATAAAATCATTAGTACAGGATTAATTCTTGAAATGTCAGAGATAGTAGTTATGTATACACACTTCAAAAATCAAAAACAAAACAATTCACATTCAACTGCCACTACTGACATGTTTATCGTCCTGTGTATCAACATTGTCAGTCACAGACCGAAAGGCAGAGTGTTTGTCGTGAAGGGAAAGTAATGGATGTAAAATGGAATGTCACAATAATAGTTAACTTCTGAGTACAGCTACTAGCTTTCCACAAAATCTTCACGATTCTTCGAATACTGCTATCAAGCATGGAAAAACACTGTACACACATTTACAAGATTGTAGTAAAGGGCTCATGCTAAAGGCCCCTCATTAAAGTTGCAATGAAAAATTAGTGCACAGAAACAAACTACCTTTTGGCCTTCATCTGTTCTCTTACTTTGCTGTACATTTCCAGTACTAGAAGCAAAGAAAATACAAATTAATACAACTTTTAACAACTAAATCTATTCAAACATTTTGAAGATAAGATTACAAATAAAAATGGTGGAATACTTGGCATGGTTTTTCTTTAAGTCAATATACAGAAAATGGTTATTATATAATTGAAGAAAAGCATTGGGAAGTAATTTTAAAAAGGCACACAGGTCACTTAATATTCTACCTGACAGCTACACAAGAACGTCCTGGCTATTTAATAAATTGTTGACCAGGTCAGTATCACCAAGACCAAAGGGTATAACATAGCACTGAAACAAACCAAGTTGCTTGTCAAACCAGACTGGGAATTAAGGCTAGAGAGACTGGAATACATGAAAATTGAAATCAAATCCAATAATGGGGAAAACCATGAAGGATATAGGTCATCCATTATTCTTACTCATTAATTGGGCTTCTGAACATTTAACAACCATAAAGTTGCAAGCTGAGTATTTTAGGGACAAGTATGGTCAGGCAATCTCAGTTTCAAAGTATTGAACCAACCAATGATAATACTGCAGTACTTGACGACCAAATACAAGAGTCACTTGGATGACATTAGGACAAGTTGCTACCATACAGAGAGTGAACTTTATGTTTTCCTTACAGGACACACCATACTGGGAAACAGATCAGAAGTACTGATTTACAAGCATCTCAAACTGGTTTCATCATTGTTTGTCACATAAACATGTAGCTGCACTGACCTAACTTTCACTGAGGTACAATTTCAATTGTTATCCTGAGATAAGTGCAATGCCAAACAAAAACAGTCAGTCAGTTCTGAACAGGAGTCAAACTGGATTCAAAAATCATGAAACTGTTTATCTGTCACTATCTGTGGGGAAGAGGAGTTTTCCCAGTATAGTGTTTCAGATTTCCAGCATCCATAGTATCTTACTTTTATGCAAATCAATTTCACACAAAGTATGATGCAGGGAATTTCAGCAGGGCTTTCAGGACAGAGAGAAACATGAAAATTAGGAATGAAAATAAAACCCCAAGGAGACAAATATTTTAATCGAACTGGTGCATAACCTTGCTGTAAGAGGAGTTAAATATTAATAACACGCATGAACAAATTTTTGGACAAAGGTAGGAAAATAAAAATCTGAACAGTTTCAATAATGAAGTGAACATTGAAACAAGCAGAGAAATCACCAATGGAAGTGTTCTAAATGAGCGAAACAAAATCTAATTGGCGAATAAAAAGAACAGACTGAACAGCAAGTTACATTATTATAGTAATGGTACAACTTTGAATTTTTAAAAAATTCTAATATCCAAGTCTGCATCAGTACTGAAAGCAACAGTACGCTTCTATTTATCCCATTTATAACAGATTTTCAGATTTTATAAAAATGGAGATAAAAGGGTTGGAAAATTCGTTGAAAGCACAGAACCTCACTTAAAAATTGCTTACCTTCAATGAAGGGACAAGAATTATTTGGTATGTAACAGATTTTCTCCCACAAAACAGTTTTTTTTAAAATCCAACAAGTTTGTGTATTTACAATGCTGACCTTTGCTCTTCACACCTGGTTTTAAGCTGTAATCAGCAGGAACCAGGAAAAGAGAAACAGATGTTAGTATATTTAGGATAGTGGTCCCTTCTCATTCCTAGTAATGTTTTGAAACAAAACTGGATCTCAAAACTTTTGCAGTGTACAGTATTTCATTTAGAAGTGTTATTTTAAAAAAAAAACTGATTACAAACTGCTGTTTTAAAAAGTACAAAAGAAAAGACAACGAGAGTGTCAGAGGGTGGTTATTAATGAATAAATGTAACTAAAATATATTCCATCCTAGACACTTTGCAGGGTAGGAATTAGGAAAGGGGATGTAGCAAGTTGAAAATGCTCGACGCAAGCTATAATTTAGAGCTGTAACTGAATGAACACTACAAACGGTAGTTTGATTAGTTCTGTACAGAACTAAGTTAGAGACAAAAATACTGCAGATTCCAGCATCTGCAACAGACAGATAGGAAACTGGAAGAACACAGCAGACCAGGTAGCATTAAGAGTCTACCTCCTAATGCTGCCTGGCCTGAGTTCTTCCAGCTTCCTGCATCTTTACTGTACAGAATTAGAGCATTTCTGGAAATAAAATCAAAGCTTTTAGTCTTGCAAATCATCAGGACAACTTGCAAGAAAACAAAGATGGGAAAAAAATCATTGAGATATAAGAATGTTGACTTTTTAAGGAATTGACTGTTAATGGGTGCATTGCCATGGGGCATGCATCAGTGATAACTGACAGTTCATGGTAAAGCTTCATTTACAGTTTAAAAACAGGTTGACTAATTTCTTGGTAATACTTGGACCAGAGAATGGCCATCACCTGTTTTGTGGAGTTGAAACAGTTATAGCGTACACATTATTTCTGTGTGCAAAGAACAGGGCCCTTAATATTAGTATACGTGCAAGTTCCAGTACAAGTGCAGTTGCATATCCAAGTGACAATCCTAAATTTATTGTCAGCATAATTCTTTGTAGACTCAATTATTTAGCAAATATTATTCAATTATACATCACAGCTATTGTTGGTGCATTTTGAAAGCACAGGTTAGCTGGGTACAGTTAGTACTTCACCATAAGCAGTAAGAACAGGGGGAGTAGGCCTTTCAACCACTCAAGCCTGCTCCAATAAGATAATGAGGGCAATGATCCTTATGAAAGGCTCCTGCCCGAAATGTCTATTTTCCTGTTCCTCAGATGCTACCTGACCTGCTGTGCATTTCCAGCACCACTCTAATATGGACTCTAATCTCCACCATCTGCAGTCCTTACTTTCGTCCAATAAGACAAAGGCTGATCAAACATTCCCCACATCCACTTTCCTGCCTTTCCCAGCTATAACCCTCTACTCTTCTACTGATCAAGAACCTCAATATATACAAGGACTCTGTCTCTACAATAAGGGGTTCCAAAGACATTGAAGAAATTCATCAGTCTTAAAATGAACAGCCCCTTATTGTGAGTGTATGCCCTCTGCTCCTAGATTCTCCTATGAAACAATCCTCTCACCATTTACCCTGTCAAGCTCCTTTAGAACCCCACAGGTGTCAAGGAGATCACCTCTCATTCTGCTGAACTCCAAAATTTAAGGTTGGGACTCTGTCTTGTGAGCAGCAAGTAATCACTCCACACAGGGGATCATCCTAGTGATTCTTCCCTAAACTGCTTCGAACAAAATGATATCTTTCCTTCGATGAGGGCCGGGCAAAAATGCTCAAGGTACTCAATGTGGTCTCACCAGCACCTTATACAGTTGCAAGACTTCTTATATTCCAACCCCATTGAAATAAAGGCTAACATGCCATTTGTCTCCCTATTACCTGCTGCAACTGTGCTAGCTTTGTTTAAATGTACAAGTACACCCAAGTCCTTTTGTTTTGCAGCTTTCCTCTTTAAAATACTTATTCTCCTTTCCAAAAGTGTACAGCTTCACTTTCCCTCATCATACTCCATATGCAAACGTTTTGCCCACAACCTATCAATATCTCACTGTAAACCATTTGTATCCATCTCACAACTTACCTTTCCACTTAACATTTTGGTTTGCAAGTTTGGCTGCAGTACATGTGCTTTTTTTCCTCCAAGTTATTAATATAGATTGTAAAGAGTTTCATCCTAGCCCTAATCCCCTTGGAACCTCACTGGTCACAGATTACCAACCTGAAAAAAACCCATTAGCCAGTTCTGTATTCACACCAATATACCATTGTCAACATTGTGGGTTCTTATGACATCCTTGATGGATACTTTGAAGTTCAAATATAATACATCTACACCCTCTATCAATTCTGCTGGAGGCTTCCTCACTCCCTTTTGGAATAGGAGTGCCACATGGTCAGTTTTCCAATCCTCTGGGGTACTTCCAGAAATCCAAGACTTCTAGAACACGAAAGCCAACATATCCATTGTATCTGTACCGATTTCTTTTAGGATCCTAGCATATAACAGCCAAAAGGAATATACTATTTAATATTGTTTACCACACTATACAGTCCAGTTATCCAGCATCACATCTGTGCTGAAGGTCACATACAACTTTACTCACTTGTTTATAATGCAGAACATCTCTTTGCCACACAAAATAAAAATCACTGCCACCAAGCCAAACATGTGCTGTTACTGCATATTAGCAACATGAAACATCTAGCTACAGATTCTGCTGTATTGCTGAAATAGATTACCACACCACAAAGCCAACCCATTTAAAAGACTATGTTTGCACTGTAAATGCACTTAAGTGAAAGCCACTTGCAATTAACAGTGCCATTAAACACAAGCTCTTTTCCAAAAGAAGTTTGTTATGCCTTTGTACTGCATCAAATGGAAGAGGCATTCACCAAATTCAAACTCCTCTACAAGTTTATGTTGACAAATCAGTGGTCACTGAAGTTGGTGAATCCTCAAAAGCACGGCAGCTGATCTAGTGCACATATACTGCATGATTCGACATACTCGTGTCATATGCATTTACCTGGAGGCCTTGCAATGTTGCTCCACATGAATATCTGGTAACATCAAGGGCTCAAGGTAAACAGACAAATCAGTGAACTTGACGAAGGAGTAATTATCCTCAACACATCCTGAAATCAATTTGTCATGAGCATCTAAAAACTCATATCCATTAGACTACTGCTGATCATAAGTGAATATCCTCGATTTTTGTTTCCCCGGTCCCCAAAGCCTTATCTTCACCATGGACATCCAGTCCCTGTACACCTCCATCTCTCCGCTTCTTCCTTTCCCACCGTACCAACCAGTACCCTTCCACTGACACCCTCCTTCGACTGAACTGGTCCTCACTGAACAACTTCTCTTTCCAATCCTCCCACTTCCTCCAAACCAAAGGAGTAGCCATGGGCAACCGCATGGGCCCCAGTTATGCCTGTCTCTTTGTAGGATATGTGGAACAGTCCATCTTCTGCAGCTACACTGGCACCACCCCCCACCTTTTCCTCCGCTACATCGATGACTGTATCGGCGCTGCCTCGTGCTCCCACGAGGAGGTTGAACAGTTCATCCACTTTACCAACACCTTCCACCCCGACCTCAAATTCACCTGGACCGTCTCAGACTCCTCCCTCCCCTTCCTAGACCTCTCCATTTCTATCTC
>NC_057731.1:16389995-16458028 GCF_004010195.1 Chiloscyllium plagiosum
CCACAAGGGATGGACTCAGATTTCTCCAGTTTCCTCATTTCCCCCCCACACCCCCCCACCTTGTCTCAGTCCCAACCTTCGAACTCAGCACCACCTTCCTAACCTCTACGCCCCATCATCCTCACCTTAACCTCCTTCCACCTATCGCATTTCCAACGCCCCTCCCCAAAGTCCCTCCTCCCTACCTTTTATCTTAGCCTGCTTGGCACACTTTTCTCATTCCTGAAGGGCTCATGCCCGAAACATCGATTCTTCTGCTCCTTGGATGCTGCCGGACCTGCTGCGCTTTTCCTGCAAAACACATTTTCAGCTCTAATCTCCAGCATCTGCAGTCCTCACTTTCTGCTCATGCCCGAAACATCGATTCTTCTGCTCCTTGGATGCTGCCTGACCTGCTGCGCTTTTCCTGCGAAACACTTTCAGCTCTAATCTCCAGCATCTGCAGTCCTCACTTTCTCCTGAATATTGTTAAGTCCAACATATTGCCTAATCATATACTTGATGAGTTCATCCTCATGGATTACTGTGTCTATGTATGGATTTCCAAAGCAGAAAAGTGACATTCCTTTATGTCCTACCTTTTTTATAATGCTAAAACAAGGGTACAAAACCATCCTGCAAGAAAATGCCTACCCTGATCAGATCAATCTATTTCAGATTATCCTGAAAATATTTGAGCAACAGTTACTGTTTCATGCTGTTACTATGCAGTAGCAACTCCAAGTGTTTGCCTCTGCTAGGAGGCTGCCATCAAGCCAAAAGGTATTCTGCGTATCACATGAAATGAGTACAGTGGTATACAAATTTTGATAACACAACATTAGACTGGCAAATCAAAGTTAAACAGCTTATCCCTTCTGCTGTTCACAACAAGCAAGGTATGACCATACCCAACTTAGCTCATAATTACCCAAAAAACACACCTGCGCCCATTATTACGTTTGATTTTCTATTTGAACATTTGTGAAATTACTTTGTGTGAATAATTACATCAACCAGTTTAATTGTCAGTCTGACAGTGCTTGGTGCAACTGCATGCATTGTAAACTGAATATTTATAATACACAGGGCCCAGTTCTTTGCAGATCAAAAGAATATATACATTCATTCAGCAAAGATAGATGACAACTACTTTCTGGTTCATTTCTCAGGGCAATGTCTTGACCAGAATTTACTTGCCGAGTTTAAAATTTAAACCAAGCTTGACAGTCATCTTTAACTAGGAGAAAGTGAGGACTGCAGATGCTGGAGATCAGAGCTGAAAAGTGTGTCGCTGGAAAAGTGCAGCAGGTCAGGCAGCATCCAAGGAGCAGGAGAATCGATGTTTCGGGCATAAGCCCTTCTTCAGGAATGAGGAGGGTGTGCCAAGCAGGCTAAGATAAAAGGTAGGGAGGAGGGACTTGGGGGAGGGGCATTGGGAATGTGATAGGTGGAAGGTGGTTAAGGTGAGGGTGATAGGCTGGGGTTAACTAAACTCCAAGCAGACCTGTTGACATACTGTAGTCTGGGCCAAATTATCAGCTGTTGCTGGTGGGGGCCCGTCACCACTATCCCGGATCAAGGGACGAGACAGATAAGGGTATCCAGGAACAACCCAAACTCCTGCTTTTGAGCACCAACCACACTTTTCCGCACCAAACCCAAAACCTAATTTTGTAATCCAGTGCACCCTCCACCCCCTGACATACAAGACTAACTCTGCCACTGTCAACATGATCGCACTCCGTGCTTGCAGGACTCAGCACATTCTTGCACCTTAAAGAGAGGAATATTGAAGGTAGAGCACAGATACACTGACTACTATACAGAAGCTTAAAAGGGAGATTCCGTAGATATTTTTTAAAAATTTGACAGGTCTCAAAACAAAGTATAAACATAATTTCTTCAGGTTTCAGAATCAGTTATGAATATCATCTATTTCAAAATGATTTTTTTAAAAGACCATGGAGGGAGATTAGGAGAAATTTACTTACAAGGATTGCATTGCCACAGGAAATGCTCGAGGCAGGGGTTATTGGATTTGTTTTTAGAAAGTAATAAATGAATATTTACTATGGTGATAAGAGCTGGGAACTGGCATCTATTTCTGCAGTAAAGAGATGGGACAGACAAATCTTCTCCTGCATTGTTAAACTGAATGGCCCCTAGTGTGAACACAAGAGAATCTGTTATTTTCTTAAGGTGGGTTAAAGTACTTTCAACTCATTTTTGCTTTCAGGAGGGGGAATTTAAAAAAGTGGCAAATCCTAAAACTAGCCTGTCATAAAAGCAGGTGTCAGGGGATCAAATTCAGCCTTGAGATAGGCAAGATGAGTTGTTTGATAAGGAAAGAAAAATGATAAAATATAGTACGGCCTTATCCATTGCAATAGGCAATAAGTAACAGTCCCAACTTCTGTAATAAGAACAGAAATTTTAGAAAATGGACAGCCTGATCTAACATTTAAATTGCATCAGGATCTTTTCACCCATGTTCTGACAAATGCTGAGCTATTATACATGCTCTATTTGTTAATTCATATTTTTAGCATTTAGCTTTTATATGAAAAATGTTTTTCATAACTAATTACTTGTGATTGATTTTAAAAGAAAAAACCTTGCAAATATGGCCATAAAATTTTTTAGGGAAAAAATGTCAACCTGATATCCAAATAAATTCCATAAAAACAAACCAACTTTCAGTCTAACCCAACAGACAGTGCTTCATTGAGACAAAGTAACAGGACATAATAAGTTTATGTTGAATTTGCTAAGTCTCAAAAGTTAAATAAATTCCATATCATAAAGTTACCCTGATGTCTCGCTTCACTTTATACTGTGATCCAAACTTTCAGCCAAGCATAATGGAAAAACTATGGAAGGATGAAAAGATCGCTTGACCCACATTAGTTGACTTTTCTAGAAACTGTGGTCTCCCCATGTTGTAACATCTACTGGTTTATTGTGAAAATGGAAATTACACCTCTAGAATTCCACTCAAGTCTGCTTCACATGTTACTAGTTTAAAATAAGTTTACAACACTAGCCTTAATATTGGTTGTTTATTGGTTTCAGCCAAAGAATCATCTGTAGCAGTTTCACTTCCCATTCCACTACCTCCAATGCTCCTCAGGACATGTTCTTGGCTCAGTCTTTACTCACATATACATACTGCCCCTTAGTGGCATTATCCAAAAGCACAGCCAACTGATTAAAATCAACTGACTACACACAGCTCTACTCCAATTTTAATCCTTCATTGTTTCTAATTATAGTACTTTACATCTAAAGCAGAGCTAAGCTGCACCAACCATTGTTTTAAATCTTTTTCCAGCTAATTTTTCATTTATATTCTCCAAATCAACTGTCTTTTACAGTGTCATCGACATAATTGACCAATTTGCATGGAGTTTTTAAACTATCCAAGACATTGACAAACCAGAATCATAGAATCCCTACAGTGTGGAAACAGGCCCTTCGGCCCAACACGTCCACACTGACCCTCCAAAGAGTCACCCACAAGCAGTTGAGAAATAAAAGAAATCTAGTGCTACACACTAGGCACGTCATGCCAAAATAACATCCAATATGATCAGTTTCTAATTTTCTAACTTAACTATTTGGCATTCAAATAAATCCTAGACAGCCTATCCTACACTTTTTTGCATTACCTCATCAGGTTGAGTGATTAGTCAGTGGATTTTTCCACAGTCAATTCAATGTTACTTCCATAAAATGAGACACAATGTTGGTCAAACAAGACTTTCCTTTCAAAATCCATGCTGACTAGATTTTGCCAAGCTATTATGCCAATATTACTTTTAATGCAACATTTAAAAACCCGTTCGGTGAGATTTCGGCCATCATTTATTGCCCATCACCAATTGTTTTGGGTATAAATAATACATCCACATTTCGGAAGGGGGTTCTAGGATTCTGACCAGAAACAGTTAAAAAGGAATGGCAACGTTGCTAAGTCAGGAATGTTAATGGTTTGGAGGAGAACTTGCAGACAGTGATGTTCCTATGCACTTGCTGTCATCAGGACGTTATTTAAAATAGACCACAACACTGCAGCACCCAGGAATCGAGAAGAAAAATACCTATACAACATATTCAAGACAACGAACGGATATCCAATAAGCACAGTCCGCTGATTCTTAAACAACAAACCTAAACAAGTAGACAATATGCCCAGAAACTCGAGCAACACTACCATACGACATTTGAGATAACTACCAGAGTACTCCAACCCCTTGGCATCATGGTAGCCTACGAAATTACCAACACACAAACAGCTACTGATGAACCTAAAAAAAAGGACCCTGTACCAACAACCAGCAAAACAAAAGTCATTTACAAAATACCATGCAAGGACTGCAAAACAATACATCAGACAGACAGGCAGAAAATTAGTCACCAAAAGACATGACCCACTATCATTAGTATCCATACATACAGACGAAGGAGAGACCACATCCATCCTAGGACAGACTAAACAGACATGCATGGGGAATTCCTAGAGGCCTGGCATTCAAGCCAGAACTCCATCAATAAACACATCGATTTGGACCCTATTTACCAAACCTCAGGAAAAAAGAACCGGAAATGCTATCACCCACCTCAACAGACCAAGACAAATAGAATGTGGAACAGAATACCAGCACTTCACTGGAGGCTCACTGATATTACCTAGTGTGGTGGCAAAACATCTGAAAACAAACCTGCCTACTTAGCGAGCAAACTTCCAACCTGAACCACAAGTCTTCTCAAAAATTGCAAGCACCTACTGTCCTTCTAAATGGTGGCAGCCATGGATTTGTAAGGAGCTAAGGAACGAAGAACTTTTGCTGTACACCTTGGAAATGGTACCCTGCTGCTGAGAATCTTGTGGAGGGAGTGAATGTTTGTGGATGTGGTGCCACACAAAACAAGCTGCTTGGTACTAGATGATGTCAAGCTTCAAGTCCATTACTCTAGATGATAATTAAGATAGACAAATTAGATCTGAACTTGCTACTGTGGGCATTCGTTTTGCAAATCAATATCACATTAACTGGTTTGCAACGTAACCGTACCTCATTGTGTAATCGTTTAATCAGCAAGCTCAGTTAATAGTGCTCTCCCTCAAATTAAAACCCAGGCTAACATGCTAGTGCAGTACTGAGGTAGAAATGGTGCACAGAGTTTGGATCTTCAAATGAAACATTAGACCATGGACTCATGCGCTCATGAAAAGATCACACAGTACTATTTCAAAAAAAGGGTAAGTTCTCTCTAGCGATATGATTAACGATGGAAATATTCACTTCACAGATTGCAACCTTGCTGTTTGTGGTAACCCACAGGGCATGAAGTGGAATTCGCATTTCTTAGAGAAAAGTATTTCATTGAATGGTGAGCACTAGAGTGTGCCTGAGATCTTCAAAGGCATTATATAATGCAATCAAGATAGCAAAATCTCTTACTGACCTCATCTCTATTACTTTGGAAAATAGATCTATTCAATGCCATAAGTTCTTTTTTTTTTAAATATAAAAGAGGTGGTTTATTTTGGAAACTAAAGGGGCTAGAAAGTAGTGCTTTTTAAAGCTAGCAACAGGGCGTGATCAGCAAGTGGAATAGATGAGCATGCCCAGTGCAAAACTCAAAAGGCAGTGAACTAACAGCAGAAATGGTGATAGAGATGCATAAAAGTAGATGTAAATGATAGCTGTGAAACAGAAAATGGGTCTACTGAGTAAAAACCATCCAGACAAAGCATGGTTGGGGAGGGAGGGGATCAGGGGAAGAAGGATTAAAAGAAAAAGATAGAGGACATGCTCAACTTGTGGAATTGAGTCAGGAGGGGCTGTAATGTGCTCAAATAGAAAAGGTGAGATGTTGTTCCTCTGGTTTGAGTGGACCAGGCAAAGGATAAATGTTTGCATAGCAGCATGTCTTATTGTAATAGCAAACAACTAGAAAGGTGGTCATTTTTGTGAAGTGACCAGAGATGCCCACAAAGTGGTCACCAAATTTTCATTGCAAATTCTAGATTCAATTTGTTTGCTGTTCTCACTAGAATAACAAATATTCTTTGTGAGGAAAAGTTGTTTTTTTTAAAAAAAAATTCAAAATCAGACACTTAGAATGCAAACATCTCTAGTCAAACCAAAATCAGATTTTTCTTGGAGGCTTTCACAAATAACATTTTCAGAACATTTACTTTTTAAGCTATACTGACTGACATCATTAACAAGTTTATGCATATATGCAAGGAGCATGGAGTGTCACCAACATTTTTGCATACATGGTATAATTTTTAGTCATAGGTAAAAATTGTATTCCATCAGCTTCATCCAGGATCAAACAATGGTCCTGCAGGTTTAAAAACAAACAGCTTGCTACCTCCACAAGATACGTTCATTTTCCCCTAAATGTTCCTTGGGTCCAAGACATCAGAATCTGCTGAAACTGAAGAGGAAAACTTTTCTAAAGAGTGCATTGAAGCTTCTTAATAACTGAAGGTGCTTTGGATGAAAGGAAAATGTGATAATTGTTCACATTCCCAAATAATGATTCCTAATGTATTAAGTGCTCAGAAATGTATTACTCTTCAATTCCCTTTTCATTCTTCACTTCCAGGTACTCCAAATCAGTGCAGATTCGATGAAATTTAAAGCTAGAAGAAAAACTAAATGACAATTGTTACTTAGAGTTCTACAGCACAGAAACAGGCCCTTCAGTCTAACATGTCCATGCTGACAAGATATCCTAAGAAATCATCTAGTCACATTTGCCAGCATTTAGTCATTTCACTCGAAACCCCTCCTTTTCACATACCCAGCCAGAAGCCTTCCAAAGTCTTAATTGTACCCACTTCCACCACTCCCTCTGGCAGCTTTATCCATACTTGCACCACTTGCTGTGTGAACAAGGTGCTCCTTTTAAATCTTTTCCCTCATCTTAAACCTATGCCCTTTAGTTTGGACTCCCCTACCTTGGGAAAGAGACCTTGGCTATTCACTCATCCATGATTTTAAAAAAAGGTGGAAAATCATCCCTGTGTTTGGACGTTCCAGGAGAAAAAACCCCAGCCTATTCAACCTCTCAAAATAGCTTAAATCCTCCAATACTGGAAACATCCTTGCAAGTATTTTCTGAACCTTTGAGTTTCACAATATCTTTCCTATAGCAGGGAGACCAGAATTGAATGCTTTTTTTCTAAAAGCAGCCTAACCAATATTCTGTACAGCTGTAACATGACCTCCCAACTCTTATACTCCATGCTCTGACCAATGAAGGCTGGCATACCAAAATACCTTCTTCACCACCAGCTACCTGCAATTCCACTTTTAAGGAACTATGCACATGCACCCAAAGGCCCCTTTGTGACTGAAAATTTGCAAAATCCACTTCTAAAAACATTGAAAATTGGCAATGGAGGTAGTTGCATTGAAGTGGCTTCAAAGTAAGGAACTGAAAGCAATTTTATTTGCTTCAAAATTACTTTCAATTGCTTATTTTGAAACCACTTCAAAGTTCAATGCGACTACTTCCATTGGCGGATTTCCATTGTATAAAAAAAATGGATTTTGCACTTTGGGGAAGGGATTTGGGAGGAGCAATGTTGATTAAATAAAGTCAAAGGAAGATCATTTGGAATATGACCATCTACACATCCCAAAATCAAGATGATCTGGTGCATGTATATTAAAAAAAAGTTTACATAATGCATGGTAGTGTTGCAGCCTTTTCATAGCTAGGTGATCCCTTAGAACTTGCTTCCCATTAAAAATAAAATTTGTGAATTCATCCTTATATTCAAACCTTCATGGCAAAAACAAGTCCAAGCGTACATCTGTAAAATGCGATCAAATTTGTAATTAAAAACTTGCTTACCAGGAAGACAGAGCTGAAGTTTTTCTACTGTAGTAGCAATGTTCCTCTGCTGCACTCTGCATCGAATCACTTCTTCACTTTGGTTAATCACCTTTTTAAAAAATTGAACACAAATCATATACCTCTTCATTTATACATAAGTTAACAAACATTAACATTACAGTGAATGGAACACTTAATTTCAGTTCTCACCTCTTTTCCTGCATCTTGAAGTCGCCGATTGGTGTCAGTTACTTGAACCTAAAATAAAAATTACTTTGTAACTTAATTCAGTAAACGGATAAGTATTCAGATTAAAAAAGTGCAGACTGAAACAATTGTTTTCAAAAATGTAATACTACTACTAAAAAGTAAAAGTATCAAATTGCAATGCCATATCAAGTGAACGCAGGTAAAAGAATTACACATCTTTTCCCACATAAGCTCATCAAGTCATCACCATTTGTAAGCTCATTTATGTCATTAATTCAAAAGTACTCAGTTTTGTTTCAATGGGTTTACCCCCTCAATATCCAAATACTGTAACTACATGGCTGCATTGTTAAAATATTACTAATTTAGAAGGGTGCTTGGCTGCAAAATTTGTACTTGGAGTCTCAATTGAAAAAAAAACTTAAAACTGATAAATCAGTGCATGAACATTTAAGTTAAATAAGGCAACTATAAAAATATACCTTATTCAGACTGTATTCAATGACATTTATAAAACCACTACTACAACCCTAAACAATTAATTTTAAAAGCCATTTTGGAACAAAATGGATACTAATTTATTATATCTATGCAGTGAAATTATTCTAAGTAGGAATTCTCCTGATTTCAAGCAACAGACATACTTCTACTCAGGACCAGTACCCACTACAACTGAAAATGTAAAAGTTAGAATTAATAAAAGAATTATGACCATTGCCAACCAAAGTGTGAGAAGACTGAAAACTGCACACAGTTAACAACTCAAAACAAAATCCTGCCTTTGCTACTTCTTCATTACTTCAGATAGAAACTTAGCTCTTTTAAAGAGCTCAGTTGACTACCCCGACTGTGTAGCCTTCGAGTGATGCGTCCCACATTCTATGATGTTGTTTTGCCTAGATACACGATTTCAAACTTTAACCCAAATTCTATTGTTCAGAGTTCCTTGTTGGTTTTATCACTTAATCCAATTTCTTAGAAAACCTCAAATCAGATCATCTTTCAGCCTCCACAATGAAAGATAACATGCTCACCAATCTTCAGTTGTGAGCAAATTTCATTTTTTATTGTTGGATTTGCATAACAATTTCCAAGGTAGAACATCCAAAACGCAAGTGTTATTTTGAGTTCTAAATACCAAATAGCAGCCCTGCAGAGTTTTCCTGTGTGCATAAAACTAGCTTTCAGTGTCTCATCTATCATACAGAGTCATTGATTCATACAGCACAAAACAGACCCACCCCTGCCAACCAGACATGCCAATCTGACCTTGCCCCATTTGCAAGTATTTACCAGAAGTACATTGCTCTACTAGCATTTTGAGCAAGATACTGGCAAACACTTACAATGATGGATTGGACACAAAAATTGTACACATGGACAAAAAAGAAAATCATCTTGCCATATTCTGCTTTCTCAACTTTCAAATAGCCAATGTTCCAGAGACCATGGGAAGGAAGGAGGGAAAAAAAAACAAAGCACACAAATTCCTATTGAAGTGCAAGGGTAAATTGACTGGTAGGAGTTGCAAATTGTGATGATTTTTCAAAACAACTTCAAGTTGCATCATGCTTTGAACTCACATGCCTTGCATGGATTTGACAGTGATAGTGAGGGACAGAGGAAAGGAAACAATTCTCTGGATTCCACTATCTCAAGGGAGACTCTATTCCATATGCCATGTGGTTGAGAAATAACCAGTTCAGTCATATGAAGACACGTGGCACTTTCACTTGGGTGACATCTGCTCAGGGTGAGACAGTCAATGACAAAAAGGTTTTAAAATGTTTCTACTGCACAATGCACTTTCCATACAGATGTGCTCCCAATCGCCAGTCTCCTGTTTACAAAAAAACAAAAGTGCATTAAAAAAAAGGGTGTTTGGGAGAAGGGTTACTCTACCTGAAACATGAACTCTTTTCTCTCCACAGATGCTGCCAGACCTGCTGAGTTTTTCCAGCAATTTCTGTTTTTGGTACTAAAAATGTCAGCTCTGGCCTAGCAGTAGCACTTAAATCTCAAAGGTAATAAGTCTGGGTTTAACCCAAAGCCTAAGCAGCTAAAATATGTAATTTCAGCTGACTCTACCAGTGCAGTACTGAGAAAGTATTATATGGTCACATGCCATTTACAAGAGAAAAACTGAAGGCCAAAAATTCCTGGTAGGTTAAATGGAATTATTCAAAAATGGAAGGTCAATATTCTAGCCAATATTTGTTATTCATGAATGAAGACAACATGGTAATTAATCTTATTGCTGTTTCAAGCTGGAGTATTTTGGATAACTTTTGAGCTCACTGAACAGCATACCACAATGCGAAACTGGTAGAGTAAAATAAGTGGGGACAGTTCAGGATGTTAGAGCTCAAGTAGGAAAGAAACTCAAGTGGAATACATGATTCACAAAAATTGCAAAGTTAAAATAATTAAGTACGACATGGAGAAAGATTAATGCTCAAATATATACATTGTAAAAAAGTCTGGAAATAACAGGGATAGGAGTAAGCTTTTTCTCCGCCCCTCAAGCCTGCTGTGCTTTCAACAGGATCATGATTGATCAGACAACACTTACCTCCACTTTCCTGTCCATTCTCCATAATCCTCGATTCCCCTACTGAATCACACTCGCTCTCTCTGTGCCTTAAATGTACACAAGAGAATCTGCCCCAAAGTTCTATGACAAGGAGTTCCAAAGACAACCTGAAGAAATTCCTCTTAGTTGTAATTTTGAAATTAGCATCCCTTTATTCTAAGGCCAAGCCCTCTGGTCTAAAACTCTCGCATGAAAGGACACATCCTCTCAGCACTTACTCTGTCAAGCCCCTTAGGGATCCTTTATGTTCAAAACATTTACCTCTCATTTTTCTGAACTCCAACAAAGAGTCCCTAACTGATTGCCTTATGGGCAAAGACTAATCATTCCATACTGGGGATTCATCAGTGATCTTTCTCTGAACTGCCTCCAATGAATTAACATCTTGCCTTAGATAGATGGGTCAAAAGCTGTTCACAGTATTCCAGATGCAATTTCACTAGCACCTTGAACAGCTGCAATATTTCCCTCCTCTCACACTCCAACCCCGATGTCCTTCTGCATCTTTATGTTAGCTTTGCATTTTATACACAAGTACGGCCAAGTTCTCCTGTTTTGCAGCTTTCTGTAATATTTCACCATTTAAATAGTACTGCTCCTTTGTTCTCCCAAAATGAACTTCACATTTTCCTGCATCATACTCCATTTGTCAACTTTTTGTCCACTTAACCTATCAATATCTCTGAACTGTCTGTATCCCTCTCGCAACATGCCTTTCCACCTATTTGTCTCATCTACAGGTTTTGCTACAGTAGATTTGCTTCCTTCCTCCAAGCATGGATTTTTTTTATCTCCATTTGCTATTTCTTGCCCATTACTCAATTTCTTATTTACACTAATATGCTGTCCCAACACTGTGGGCTTTAAAATCATGACAATGTTTTGGAGGTACCTTGTCAAGTACCTCTGAAAAAGTCTGAATAAGAAAACTTCTACTTGCTCCTCTTTAGCCACTCTGGTTGGAACTTCCTCAAAAGTAACAAGTTAATCAGACACCATATTCCTTTCATAATGCCATGCTAACTAATTGCTTGGTTAGATGATTTTCCAAACTTTCTGCTATTACTTCCTTAGCAATTGATTCCAATTGTTCATCAATTAGATATTAGGTGAACTGGCCTAATATTACCTGTTTTTATGCCTCCCTTCTTTCTGGAATAGAGGCACTGCATTGGTACTTTTCTAATACATTGGAACTGGTCCTAAAATCAAAATATTCTTGAAAAATTACAACCAGTGCATCCACTATATCTGTAGCTACTTTTAAGAAGAAGAATAGATGTAATCAGGACTTGAGCAATTAGGTTTCTCTAATATTACTTCTCTACTGATTGAGATGTTACTTAAATCCTCCCACATATTACTTCTTATGAATGGGATATCCCAAAGTATCTTTCACCAGAAGGTTGCATTCTAGCATTTGTCATTACTCATTCAACTAAAAGAAAAAAAAAGGATATTTTCCTACCTTTAGCTTTCCTGCATTCGATCTCACTTTCAGCAATTCAGTAATAGCATCAACAAAACCTTGATGATGAAAGTTGCACAGTTTCTCAATCTCCCGGTCATGATTCCGAATGCGAGCCTCAAGTTTTTCCATAAATCGTTTGTGCGCATTGGGCTGGTCATCATAGACAGACCTAGAAAATAAATGAGTATACACAATATTGAATTTTAAAAGTTTTAACACATTAGTCACTTATCTCAAGAGCACCAGCATCCACACAGTATTAATCATCATGAAATGTCTGGCTCCATCTAGTGAGAATTTCAGTCACAACATCTACAACTGTGGTAGATTACAATTTGGGTAAATAGATGTGCAGCCCCATGCACCTATATTAAAGAGATAGCGATGGTGGGGGAGGGTAGCTGAAGGGGACCATGGAAAGGGAAGGAAAAACATTATGGGAAGCAAGGATGAAAGATTTACTCGTTCTTCATGCCTTATTCTGTCAAACACAGCTTTAATGTCAAGGATGTTCATTTGAACCAAGGCTGTAATGGAGGGCAGAATGAATGATTCCAGCAGAACCAAAACTGGAGCGTTAGTGCCAAGTTCATTAATAATCAAGTCTTGCTTGACTGCAGAAATTAGCTGGGTTGGATTTATCCTTGTGTACAGGACACAAAGAATTCACTCAGCATTTTCAGCTGAATGTGGATGCAATAACTCAGCATGATCATTTGTACCATCTCTTGGGCTCCCCATTGTTCAGGATCAGGATGCTTGTGGAGTCACCTCCTGGTAGTTAGGAAGGAATACAAACCATTCAGTCCAATCAAGGTATTCTCTCATTTAACACAGTTGTGACCAATCAGACACTAATACCTTTTACTCAATATCTCTATACGCTTTTACATTGAACCTCTGCTTCAAATATACTCCATGGCAGAGCTTTCACAGCCCTCTACTATAGACTATTCCAAAGATTCACAACTGAGTAAAACAATTTCTCATCTCAGACCTAAATGGCATTCTCCTTATATGTCCCTGGATTCTAAACTCCCCAGCTTGGTTACAAAACCAAATTCCAACTTTATTGGAGAAGGTTAGTGGAACTGAATGTTTTAGCATACACCAGCTTAGGTTCAAAACGTTAGTGCACTGTGAGGATCACAGCAGAACAGCTGTCCCTTTGTTACCCCTGGTGTTGCAAGTAAGATACTCTTATCTGATTTGCAACACTATGAGCAAAAGGAAATAAGTCAGATAGGAAGAAAAAAAGCCCAGAATGCTGAAATTCCAACATGGTTAAAAAAACCTCAACGTCAACTAATCTGAAACACTGAACCATGAAGTCATCTGTTTAGCTACCAATGTTACTAGTAACTTGTACTGTAACATTCAATTACCTGCTCATGAAAATTCAGAGACTGGTCTGTACATCTGGTATTCCCTTGTGTTTCTAACCAGTGTTAGAGAAATAATTTTGTTGTGTTTAGTAATCAATGAACTCCTCTTGTTAACTCAAGAAAACATGGTTAAAAATTTTCCTTTTCAAAAGACAAGTTCATTTACGTCTGGATTTTTAAAAAGTCCAGAAAGGAAAGGATCGGTTTCTAAATTAGCCTGTTTGCAACTAGGTAGTGGAATTTTTTTTTTTTAAAAATCTGTCTATCCCTGCTTACCCAGGAGCCTAATAGTTTGGCTCTGGAAATAAAGCTTTTCAAACATTTCTTTAAATCAACTTTGGGTGCATGCAAGTTGTGCGCAGGATCCTTCTACAGCAAGGAGGCAACAGAATATTAAAGAAGGTGATCCAAAGAGACAATTCTGTCAAAATCAAAATCAGTGAGAAATATACCACTTAAAAAGAAATTAAGGAAGAGAATCTTAACAGAAAGACTGACCATGACAAAACAGACATCCATGCAAACCACAAAAGTGCATTCTTTTTTCCAAGACAGTGCAATAACATCTTTCTTTCAAAAGAACCTTACAAGGAAACAAGCTGCCAAAGAAAACAGTCATGATTCCTTAGGATCCATCTTCAGATTATCTCCAATTCAAGTTTTCAACAGGACTAGCACCTCAGCAGATTAACCACCTCAGCTGGTTAACTAGCACAACCATAAAAATGTTGACAGAGCCCAGAGGTTAGACTGCGATGCTAACAACTAAAGCAGAGTTTTATTTCTGGGTCAGACCCTGGGTGGAGGAGGACGAGGACAAGAAGACAGAATTCAGAAAAAAATTGCCTCAGTGACAATAAAAATGAGAGAGAGGGATAGAGGCCAAAGAGCAAGTCTAATACAAAAGAAAGGTGATAGTGGTGCTCTGGAATGGAAAGTTTATAGAGGAAAGCATTTTTCTTAAAAAAAAAAGGACCAACTTGAAGGAATGGACAGCAGTAGACATCCAGGAGAGAAAAAGAAATCTTTCGATAAGTTCATCTTTAGTTAACATAAAAATCAAAAAAGATAAATCTGTGCCAAGAAGCTTCTCCATGGAGATTCTGAGGGAAGAAAGGGAGACAGATTGAAAGAAAATGTGCATGGTACAGGACAAGAATTTTAAAATGAAACAGAAAGTGGCACTTTAAGAAGTTAAATTACCAGAAAAAAAAGGTATGGAGAAAGAAAAACACAGGATTGATTAGGCTCTGATCTGAAGCAACAGCTAAGGCGTACAAGAAAACAAAAACAGTTTAAATACATTGGCAAAAAATTAAAAACACCCAAGCAAGATAACAAATGTTTGAAATGGAAATAAGAGCTAACATACAAGTTAACAAAATATTTGATGTCAATAAAGATATACTAGCATTTAAGACCAAGGTAGGAGAATAAAACAATTTTAGATCAGCAAATAATAAAGAGTCAGCCCACAGAAACTAGGGAATAAACTTTTGCAGAAGTGGTTAAAAACGTCCTGCCCAAAGAGGAGCAAAATACTTAATAAAGCAAAGTGACCACTGAAAAGAGAAAATTGGTTTAGCTGGAGATAAAAACAAATGTTGAGCTACAAGGTAAAGAAAATGGTGAAGGACATGGACAAGGGTTGTCTCTCGTGCAGAGATGGCATGGACATGACAGGCTAATTGGCCGCTTTGTTTTCTAGCCATTTCGGATTTAATAAGAGGGATATTAATTCATGTTCCTAGACGAGTATTGATCCCTCAACAAATTACCACAAGTATTTTGATCACTATAAGTTTATATGCAGAGTGAAGACAGTCATAGTAGTGAGTGTTAAAAACCCAGGAGGAACTTTCTCAATGCTAGCCTGAATTATAAATTTCAATTTTATGGAAAGGCTTGACACCCCACACACAAAAAAAAGGAGTAATATGGTGTAATAAAAAGTTCTCACAGTCATGGAGTGGCTGCAGTCAAACTTGCAGCAAGGCTACAAGGTACCTTTCTTCCAGGACTTTGACAGCATCAGCAACATTTTTAGTTCATTCAGTCAGACAGACGCAAGCATCCACACAGTTACTGCATAACTAGCAAATGCTCAACTGCAACTTTTTAATATAAAAATTCTTAAATTCTCAAAAACATCAGGAAGATTAATAATATGGTTGTGTCAGATAATGATTTTGAATATACCAGCTGGAAATTTGAGTTTTTGTGATGTTCTAAAAATTAACAAAAAGCTAACTAAAATCAGAGCCAGAGATGGCCATCCCAATTTGCATTACAGATAACTAAATTCTAGAGTTTAGAATGAAGAATCACCTTCAAAAGAATGTAACAGACCCAAATCTGTCACATTTCCAAGGCTGTCAATTACTTGACAATTCAACTGTAAGAGATGAGCCATTAAACAAATTCTTCCCAAACAATACCAAAGCAAAATTACCCTTAGAGTGCAAAGGCAATGAACGTTATTTAGATCTCCATGACAAGATGGTCTAAGACAATCACCACAATGATGGTTCAGAACCCTGAACTACTGGTGTTCAAGTTAATTCCGACATGCGTTTTGAGGACTGCTGTAACTATATATAAAAAAAACACCAATCCATGTAAATCTAGTAAGACTGCCTGGCATAATTCTATGCAGACCCACGCCACACCTATATACAGCAAGGTAAACTTTTAACAGACTTAGGGATAGAGATAAAGACACCACCACAACCTCACCTTCAACAGGAGACCATTTAACCCCTCCAGTGATGACTTTCTTTTTGTAAGAGAACTGAATACAACCCCGATTTAGAGTGCTAGGGGACTGGTATGCTTCTCTGTGTGGACTAGTGTTGTGATCATCAGTTTGAGAAAGTCATTAAAACACTCCTGCATGATAGGCAAAGAGAAAACGGCATCACATCAAGTGCTGCCAGCCAGAATTGCGAGAACCTGCAAATAAGTGAAGGGTCATGAAAATGGACTCCGCAAATGTCCCCACCAGGTAAAGGCTGCAACATTCTACTAACAACTCACGAGTTGATCTGTACTTTTTTTTTCTTAAAAAAGTGTTTACATTTTATTCCTAATCAACAGCTTTTAACAATAGATTACATGCTTGCATTAGTACTTCTCCCATTTGGTGACCAACTCATTATTTTGACTTAAAACAAAAAAGATTTGGTTAATCCAAGATTGAGGATGGGAACAAATTGTGGCTGTAAGAGCAACTCCTTTGAGGTAGTTTAGGTGTTAAGAGTTGATTTCCCCGAATTCCAGCAGCAGTAACTAATGTTTTATAAGCTGTTGCATCATTTTGGAACTTCGGGAAAAAAGATCAAAACAACAGCACTTTAAAAAAGGAGGAAGACAGACAGACAGACAGAGACAGGGATCACAGCAGTGAATCTGCACTGTTACTGCCTCTGCTGTTTGAGTTCAAGTATCTCAGGAATGCATCTAAGAAAAATTAACAGTAAAATCCACAGGAACTTGCACGGGAGAGCTCAAAACACTACAACAGCTAAGTGTATAGCTTTTAAGTGTAAGCTTATTGTTCTTTTTCTTTGCAAGTTTATAATAGTGAGTAGAATTGGTTCTTTTTTGATATGTTTGATTGAGAGTCTTTTATATTTTTAAAATTATAATCAACATAGATACTAACTTAGCATGCAGTGTTTTTTTTAAAACAAAAAGAGCAATAGGACTGTGCTATTTTCAGCAGATTGTTAAGGCGCAAAGATGGTCTTTAGTAGAGTGATGTACTCTTCCTGTTGGATATGCGAGATGAGGGAGAGTCTCCATGTTACTTATTATGTCTGCAGAAAGTGTACGTTTGGTTGCAAATTCTATCAGATTGCATAGATCAGTTGGAGCGACAGTTAGAGAAAGTGAGGAATTTACAGGCCAGAGTGGGTGTGATGGATAGCAGCTATAGGAAGGGAGGAAAAAATAATGACAGATAGTCAGGTAGATGGGTTACCTCTAGGAAAGGTAAGAGAGGGAGTGCCTACATGTGATGAACTCAGGGGAATGTAGTGCGAACAGCCAGGTTTCCAGTACTGAGAATGGCTCTAATGTAACAAGGGGTACATCATGTTCCAAGCAATCAATTGTGATGGGGACTTTCTAGTCAGAGGCACAGATGTGTCTACCACCGAATGAAAAATGAGGACAGTTTGTTGCCTTCCTGGTGATAGGATCAATGATACCTGAGCGGATGCTGTATATTCTCAAAGAAAAAAAAGGGACCAACAGGATGTCGTTGTACACACTGGAACAGAAAATGAATGCGATTTTGAAAAAGAAAATATAGGAATTCAGGCAAGAATTTAATGAGGGTAGTATTATCTGGATTACATGAGGGTAGAGAAGATGGATGAGTGGCTGAGGAGCTAATTCAGGGAAGACGGATTCACATTGTTGGAGCATTGGAACACCCAGGCGGCTAGCGGGGACGGAGGCCTGTCCAGGGCCGGTGCAGCCGTGTCTCTCTCGAGACAAGCAGAGAATGGAGGTAGGTCTGATCAATTAAACTGCATTTATTTCAATGCAAAGAAGTCTAACAGAGAACTCTCAGCATGGTCAGCAACATGGACAGGGACATCATAATTAGAGATGTGGCTCAGAGACAGACAGGACTGGGAGCTTAATGTTCCAGGATACAAATGCTATGGGAAGAATAGAAAGGGGGACAAGAGGAGAGGGAGTGGCATTTTTGATTAGGGACAACAGTACAGCTGTACTTAGGGAGGATATTCCTGAGAATATGTCCAGGAAAGTTTATTTCAGTGGAACTGAAAAATAAGAAAGGGATGCACACCTTATTGGGATGACACTGTAGATCCCCCGTCACCCAAACTCCAAGTCAGTGAGAAACAAATTTGTAAAGAGATCACAGTTGTCTGCAAGAATAATAGGGTGGTATTGGCAGGGGTTTTTAACATTCACAACAAACAGAGTGGGACTGCCATTGTGCTTAGGCTTTAGATGGAGAGGAATTTCTTAATGTGTATAAGAAAATTTTCGGATTCAGTATAGAGAAGGTACAAAACCTATCCTCTTGGAAAATAACTCAGTCACTTAGCCTGCTTTTTCAGTGGGGGAGCATTTTGGGGCCAGTGATCATAATTCTGTTGGTTTTAAAAAAAATTGATGGGAAAGGATAGATGGGATCTAAAAGTTGAAGTTCTAAATTGGAGAAAGACCAATTTTGACAGTATTCAGCAAGAATTTTCAAACATTAATTGGGGTTGAATGTTCACAGCTATAGGGACAGTTATAAACAATGGGAAGCCTTCAAAACAAAAAGTCCAGAGATAGTATGTTCCTGTTGGGGTGAAAGGCAAGGCTAGAAGGTGTAAAGCAGGCTGGATGACTCGAGAAATTAAGGTTTTGGTCAAGAGCAAGGAGGAAGCAAGTATCTGAGCAGGCAAGCAATCTGAGCAGGTATAGACAGCTCAGATTGAGTGAATCCTTAGGGTTTATAAAGGCAGCAGAACACTTAAGAAAATCAGGAGGGCAAAAAGGGACAGGAGATAGCTTTGGCCAATAGAGTTAAGGAGAATCCAAAGGGATTTTATATGATAAAAGGACAAAAAAAAAGAGTAACTAAGAAACGAATAAGGGCCCTCAAAAGATCAGCAAGGCACCCTGTGTGTAGAACTGCAGGAGTTGGGGTAAGATACTAAGTATTTTGCATCAGTGTTATATAATGTAGGAAAATAGATGAAGTACATAGAACATAGAAGAATACAGCGCAGTACAGGCCCTTGGGCCCTCTATGTTGTGCCGATCCAAGCCCACCTAAACTACACTAACCCACTATCCTCCATATACCTATCCAATGCCCTTTTAAATGCCCATAAAGAGGGAGAGTCCACCACTGTTACTGGCAGGGCATTCCATGAACTCACGACTCGCTGAGTGAAGAACCTACCCCTAACATCAGTCATATTCCTCATATGGCATTAGTATCTTTCCTAAATTGAGGATTGTAATTCCTCATACTGTCGTCCAAGTGCGGTTGAACTGAGCCACCATACATTGGAAATAATGCTTCGTTCTCGTGCCCTGAAATCCTTCTGCAGCTTTCACAACAGACTTCTACAACGGCTACTAGACTGTAATGACTTATTATTAGCTACATTGTATTCCATTTGCCACCTTTCTGCCCAGCTCTGCAGCTTTTCTATATCCTGCTGTAACCTGCCACATCCTTCCTCACTGTCAACAACTCCTCTGACTTTCGTATGATCCGCAAACTTGCTCACCCAACCTTCTAACCCCTCTTCCAGGTCATTTATAAAAATGACAAACAGCAATGGTCCCAAAACAGATCCTTGCGGAACACCGCTAGTGACGGCACTCCATGAAGAAACTTTGCCATCAACTACTATCCTCTGTCTTCTTCCATCCAGCCAATTCCTAATCCAAACCTCCAACTCACCCTCAATGCCATATCTCCGTATTTTCTGCAGTAGCCTACCATGGGGAACCTTATCAAACGCCTTACTAAAATCCATATATACCACATCTACCGCTTTCCCCTCATCAACCTCCTTCGTCACCTTTTCAAAGAAGTCTTGAAAAACATCCATATTAGAGGTGGTGGTGCTGGATGTCTTAAAAACACAAAAAAGGTGGATAAATCCCTCGGACCCAGCTGCACCCCAGAATTCAGGCAAACAATTGCTGGGATCCTTGCTAAGGTGTGCGTGTCATCGACAGTCACAAGTGAGGTGCTGGAATGCAGTGCCACGATTTAAGAAAGATGGTGAGGGTGACATCAGTGATGGGCAAGTTGGAGGGAATCTTGAGGGACAGGATTTACATGTGTTTGGATAGGCAAGTATGGATTAGGGACAGTCAACATGGCTTTGTGCTTGGAAAATCATGTCCCACTAACTTGATTGAGTTTTTTGAAGACTGGCTAGCAAGGGTAGATCATATTGAATACAGGGAGAACTATCCATTTGCATACAGAACTTGCTCGAAGGGAGAAGACAAAGCATGGTGGAGGAGAGTTGATTTTTAACTGGAGACCTGTGACCAGTGGTGTGCCACAAGGATTGGTGCTGGATCCACTGCTTTTTGTCGTCATTTATATAAATGATTTGAATGTGAACACAGGAGATATAGTTACTACGTTTGCAGATGTCACCAAAATGAAAGTGTAGTGGACAGTGAAGTAGGTTACCTCAGTACAACAGGATCTTGATCAAATGGACCACTGGGCCAAGAAGTGGCAGATGGAGTTTAATTTGGATAAATGCAAAGTGCTGTATTTTGGAAAGGCAAATCAGGGCAGGCTTTATACACTTAATGCCAAGGTCCTGGGGAGTGTTACTGGATGAAGACCTTGGAGTGCAAGGTCATAGTCCCTTGAAAGTGAAGTTGCAGATAAATAAGATAGTGAAGGCAGTGTTTGGTGTGCCTTCCTTTACTGGTCAGTGCATTGAGAGGTCACCCTGTGGCTATACAGGACATGAGAGTTAGGCCACTTTTGGAACGCAGTGCGCAACTCTGGGTGCCCTCCAATAAAAGAGAATATTGTGAAACTTGAAAGGGATCAGGAAATGTTCCTAGGGTTGGACGGTTTGAGCTATAGAAAGGCTGAATAGGCTGGGGCTGTTTTACCTGGATTTGGGGGGGGTGAAGGGAGGTGACCTTAGAGCTTTATAAAATCATGAGGGGTATGAATAAGGTAAACAGACAAGGTCTTCTCCCTGGGGTAGGAGAGTCCAGAACCAGAGGGCTAGGAGTGAGTGAGGAAAGATTTAAAAAAGGGACCGAAGGGGCAACTTTTTCCACACAGAAGGTGATGCATGCATGGAATGATCTGCCAGAGGAAGTGGTGGTGCCTTGTACAATTACAACATTTAAGAGGAATCTGGATAGGAAGGGTTGAGGAGGATATGGGCCAAGTGCTGGCAAATTGGATAGATTAAATTTAGGATATCTGGTTGGCATGGATATGTGGGACCAAAGGGTCTGTTTCCATGCTGTATACCTTTAAGAATCTACGACTCAAATTAATTTGCTTTTAAAAAAAGAAAAAGGGATTCACAAGTGACCTTTTAAGTTAACCTTGTTACGAACAAGGGGGATGGGCGAAATTAAAATTATCCCTTCTCATTTGGGAGTCTGATGGTTTGAAGTAGCCCATCTAAAATTGCAACAAAAAATCAGATCTGGCTGTAACAAGTCAGCACTTCACATGTCTCAAGTGTATTTTTTTCTTTGCACATACATTAGCATGCTTAATCTCAGAACGCATTCCAGATTATTGTCAGCACCTTTATGGAGACATACGAGAGCACAGGTCTCACCCTGGACATGGCTGAGATGTGGATTATCCAAAGCAGACACCGAGGCACTGCAGCAGTACCAGCAACACTGCCTGCCCAAGATCTTGCAAATCCACTGGGAGAAAAGATGTACCAACAGCCTCGAAGCACTCATCTTGGATTGGCTACAATAGGCTGGGCTCATCATCTCCATGATTGACAGGAGACTTCATTAGGTGCTCTATTCTCAGCTTCGAGACATGGAGCCCCAGGTGGACAGTGGAAGTACTTCAGTGATATTCTCAAGGCCTCACCGGTGAAGTGCAATTTTCCCCAAAAACACCTGGGAATCACTGGGCCAAGACTGTCCAAAACAAACAAGCATCTCAGAAGGTGGTGTCGAACACCTCAAGACTTGACATCAGGGAAAAGTGTCAATGATGATGATTTGTTTTGCAAAACGGAGAAGTAACTAAGATGAAAGAACCTCAGTGGCAATTCTTCTCACTACCTGTCTCTTTCTCTCCCTCCCCAACCCACCTGGTAAGTTTTGTGCACAGTTGGCTGTGATCATCTAGGGTGCCCTTGGTGCAGAAAGAAATGTGAATGCAAGAAACCAAACAAATTGCTTTGAAAACCCAGCAGGTCTAGCAGCATCTGTGGACAACAAGCAGAGTTAAGGTTTTAGGTCCAGTGACCCTTCCACAGAACATTCAACAAGTTAAGGTACAGTCTAGTTCAGCGAGCTGGGGGCCAGTTTGTGTCAGAGTAACAACACAATGGGTGTTCAATTCCCCTCTCTCTCTCTCTGTGCCTCGCGCTATATATATATATATATGTGCGCAATTCTGGTCTAGTAAGACAGTGGAGACTTTGCAAAGTCAATACACTTCCTCCTACATAAATTTATTAGGTTCCTTTCCTATGTTACTTGTTTTCAGTGCCAAGTGTGGTGTGTGTATTTATCTGGTACTAATAAAGCATTTATAATTAGCCAGAATAGTTCAGTTAACAAAGGTATTTTGTTCAAACAGGTCAATGTAAACAAATGCTGCATTACAATTACTACCAATAATATTTTTGCAACTTATCCAATATTGAAAAAACAATTGTACAAGCATGTTTGCAACTCACATCTACTAGGAGATCAAATTCTTGCTACAATCCAAAAGTTTACAGTAATTCCATTGTTCACAACAGGCAGGAAAGTAGTATGTTCAAAAGCACATAATACAACTAAGTGACCATTAGGATTTTAAAAAGTTCCACACAATTGTAAATTTGGATTTCTAAAAAATCTAGTAGACAACTGCATTCTTCTTATACACAGCACCATAAGTGACAAATGATATTTAGTTTCAATACAAATTTTACAATAAAGTACTTTCTACACTAATATTTTGCATAATTGCATAAAGATGTTGCATAATTAGGTGATGATAACATCTAAAAATGTCAATTAGTCCCATTTGTCACCAGACGGTGGAGATCCCCAGTGGAGGGCTCTCTATGCAGGAGTCCTCCCCCTTTCTTTCAGGGATCTGGGGTGGAGGATGCTGCATGCAACGATCCCCTGCAACCGCAGATTGCAGTGGTTCACGGACTCCCAGCCCAACTGCTTGTCCTGTGGAGTCCGTGGACCATGTTTTTATTGGGTGTGGGCATTTGCACTCCTTTTGATTTTCTTAAAAACCTCCTCCTCTGCTTTTGGTTGCACTTCAGTCCCACGCTCCTGATCTTCGGGCACCGGTACGGAGGAGGGAGGGCAGGTCTGAAGATCTCCTAGTGGGTCTGCTTCTGGACCTGCTCCTGGGCCTGGCCAAACTGCTGCTTCTGGACCTGCTCCTGGGCCTGGCCAAACTGGCCATAAACCGGCCCAGGCAGCTGGCTGTAGAGGGGGTCATTAGGGCCGACTGCCTGCCCCTCTTCTGCGGTTACATTAGAGCCCGGCTGTCTCTGGAAAAGGAGCACGGGGTGTCCACCAACACCTGGAGTTGCTGAGGGAGAGGTGGGCGCTGCAGGGAGTGGAGTGCATTATTTCCCCCTCCAACTCTATTTTGATTTGATACCTGCCTTCCCCATCACTGTTTGATCACGCAGCATTGCCCTTTGATGTGAAGGGCACTGCTTGTCACTGGCCACTCTGGTGTTTCCTTTCTTCCTGGTGGCAGAAATTTGAATAAATATTTGTGCACCTTGTGTCTTTCACTGAAGGACACACACGGGAAAAAATAAGCACCACCACAGTTAGGCGGTAGTGTGGGGGTTAAAACAAATGTCAATTAGTGCCTTCAAAGTGGTAAAATAAGTTAACATAAAAGTATTCAAATGCTATGTTACACAATCAATTCAGTATTGCTTTAAGCAAGCTGGAATTATACGAACTACTCAATCTGGCCACACCCATGTATATCAGATATTTCTGTCCAGCTACTGATTTTCTGATTCTCTTTACTGTAGACACTTAAAGATCAGTAATAGAGAAGCTTTAGAAGAGCAGAAAGAACTACAGATGTCTCATTACACATAAAAAGTGGTTTCTGCTTAAATTTTAAACACTATGATCTCGGTTTCAGCTTCCACTCTTACTCAAGATGTGATCACTTCCTATTATCTTTCAATTCTATTCACAGAAGTTGATTTTAACACTGATATTGGGGTCCAAAATTAAATGGCATTAATAAGAAAACTTTCCAAAATCTAGCAAGAGGCAGGCAGCACAATGGTTCAGTGGTTAGCACTGCTGCCTCACAGCACCAGGGACCCCGGTTCAATTCCAGCCTCAGGCGACTGTCTTTGTGGAGTTTGCATGTTCTCCCTGTGTCTGTTTGAATTTCCTCTCAGTCCAAAGATGTGCGGGTCAGGTGAATTGGCCATGCTAAATTGTCCAGTGTTAGATGCATTATGGGTCTGGGTGGGTTACTCTACGGAGGGTCGGTGTGGACTGGTTGGGCCGAAGGGCCCGTTTCTAAAATACTTATCTGAGCTTTAGGATTCTTGCACTAAGCAAATCGGGCATACTGAACTGCATTAAATCCCAATATTTCTCATTTGTTTCCATTCCACATTTCTCCAAGTCCATTCTCATTTCTTCGAGAAATTCACAACCATAACTAATTGGCATTTTGAATGGAGTTTGAATTCAAATTCAGTTTTCATTTGAATAGATGATAATATAACAGCATACAAGGGTATATAGTCTAACATTCTATAATTGTGAAGGAAACCACTAGAAAAGTTTGCCAAGCATCAACTAAAGCTTAAGTAGGTACTAATTCCAGATTTGGAAGTTAAACAGTAAAACAGAACATTAAAACAAAGTGTGGGTAATATTAAGGCCTTTAGTCTATAAATATTGACTAAAATAATAAAACCTACAATTAAAAAAAAAAAAAAAGAGTTGTTTGGAGGCATATGGGTATAAAGGTGGTTAATAACCAAAAAAAGAGAGAAAGAAACCACTAATAATTCACCTCAATTTCTCTGAAGTCATCTTTCAGGTGAGATAACCAAGGCTCAGTCTGTCTGCTTGGGTGGATCTAAAAATATTAGATTTCTAAAAAAAAAAGAAGTGTCATTTCCCCATGTCCTTGCCAATACCAAAATTAAAAACTTATATGGGTCATTATAACAAGAAGTTTCCAAAGACAATGCACAAGTTGGCTGCCATATTTCCTACAACGTGGAGTTTAACAGACTGCTTTAATAATACTCCACTGGCTGACAGGTTTTAGACAATGATCATGAAAAGGAATAGAGGTTTTTTTTTTTAAAAATTAAAACCACTTGTATAGTGTTGCGAAAAAAAAAGCGGCAGTATCAATTTAAATTGGGAAAGAATGAAGAGCTGGGCAGAGTCTGGACGAATCAGTAGCACCTGAGAACATAAGATATTGCAGGGAGGTACTTATCTGGTTGCAGGTACCAGTTGCATGTTAATTTTGACTTTTTTGGCTATATATAGGAACAGCAGTAAAAATATTTGCACTAATTTAGTACAGTTTGCAATTTCAAATGTCTCAAGTGCTTTAGAGACAATGTGGTAGTTACGGTTGCTTTTATTGCCATTACAAAAGGAAAACTGTTATGACGCAGGGTAAACACACCTGCTTAATTTAAAATAGCAACGCAAGATTTATCCCATGCAGTAATCTGAAAATTTAAGACCAAGAACTATTTAAAGTAAAAATTAACAAATTTCTTGGAAGTAAAGCAGAACAAATAACTATTTACAACTCCTTCCTCTACCACAATACTAGTCCGATAATTGAAAGCTTTAAGCTTTACAAAACAAAAACTTCTCAAAACTAGGCAGCTTTTGTTCTCGTCTTTTCTTCTTCTTGGGGATTCTGCCTCACAGGTTACTAATCAATAAGGTACCTTGAAGACAGACATTTTCGGGATCTAAGATGGCGGCGATCTGAGAAGCTTCGCATCGCAGCAGGAGCAGGACAGTCCTTTAACCCACCCAACCCAGGTCATCAGGATTTCTTGGGGTGTTGGAAAGATTGTGGAGCCCCAAGAAACACTTAAAAATTGACTTAGCTGTATTTTCGGCTGCCCAGAAATGCCTAAAAAGGGAGGAGGAGCATCTGAGGCTAGGCCTTCAGCTCCGCCTGCAGCAGCCTCAGAGCAGATTACTCTCCAGGACCTGGTGAACCAGTTCTCAAAATCTCACGCGATGTTGGGAAAACGGATTGAAGATAAGCTGGCTCCAGTCTCTCTCATGCTGCAGAAGCATGAGCAGCAGCTGGGAGACCTGGAGAAGAGGACGGATGAGGTGGAACACAGGGTCACAGTGGTGGAAGCTGATGCCAGTTCATTCAAGGAAGAGATCCAAGCCCTGAAGACGCAGGTTCGTAATTTGCGTGACCAAGTGGATGATCTTGAAAACAGGGGCAGGAGAAGAAACATTCGGATCGGTCTGAGGGTAAGGAAGGTGAGCGGCCTGTGGGATTTGTTGAAGATTGGCTTCCGAAATTCCTTGACTTGGAGACTGGCATGAGAGGACTGAAGATAGAGGGGGCACACCGGGCCGCAGCACGGAGGTCGGGTCTGGGTTAACGCCCTCGTCCTTTCCTGGTGCGGTTCCATCATTACCAGGATAAGGAGAGAGTCATGGAGGCTTCCAGACTCCCGGGGAAGGATCCAAAGGCCCTAATTTACGAGGGGTCCAAGATCATGTTTTGTCAGGACTTTTCAGTGGCGGTGATACAGAAATGAAAATCTTATGATGGTGTCAAGAGAAGATTGAAGGAGCTTGGGATTCAGTACTCCGAGATATCCAGCAGTGCTTCGGATCACCTTAGATGGATCCATGCATCTCTTTGACACATCGGAGAAGGCAAGAGACTTTGTGGACAAAATAACCTAAATTAAACAATTGTAGTATGTATAAATATCGTTGCTTGGGTATGCGTTTATCATTCTGTAGAAGAAATGGAAGAAATCGGTTGGAGCTTTGTTTTTCCCTTTTTTTAAAACCTCTATTGATAATAATTTGGTTTAAACTATGTCTGATGGTGGTTAAGATGTACATTTTAAATTTCTAAATTAGGACATACCAAAGGATGGGTGGGGTATTTATTCACCCTTTTTGATAATAAAAGGATTTTTTTTATTCACATTGATAATCTATGGGGTGTTTATTATTTTTAGCTTGTGCTTGCGATGCGGCTCTAGCTGGGAGAATTGAAGGTGGTTGAGATGGTTAGATGCCTATTTGTGGGCAGTTCGGGACGGGTAGTTGCCCTCTCCGGGCAGGGGGTGAGTTCCCCTACTCAGCGCTATTGGCATTTTATATGTTGGTTTGTTTTAGATTAGATTACTTAGTGTGGAAACAGGCCCTTTGGCCCAACAAGTCCACACCGACCCGCCGAAGCGCAACCCACCCATACATTTACCCTTTATTTAACACTACAGGCAATTTAGAATGGCCAATTCACCTGACCTGTACATCTTTCTGGTTTTTGTCGTTTTTTAAAATAATTTTGTATGTTTGCTAAATGTAGTGGTTTTAGTTTATGTAGTTTTTATATTTGGTGGATCATGCGATACCAAGGCTCAGCAATTTGTGGTTCGGGTTCCTCCTCTCTGGAAGTTAAATGTAATTGCAGAAGATTATGGCTAATAATTTGATTAAATGGTGTACCTGGAATATCAAGGGAAGTCACTCACCAATTAAGAGGAAGAAGGTACTCTTGAGTCTTAGAAAGGTAAAGATATTGCTTTGTTACAGGAGACACATTTGGATGTCAAGGAGCATCTCAAATTACAGCAGAATGGCTTTGACCGAGTTTATTTTTCATCATTTAATACTAGAAGTAGGGGAGTGGTTATATTGGTTAGGAAAAAAATCGCTCATTTAAATTGTTGGAATTTGTTAAAGACACATACGGGAGGTTTGTAATGAGATTTTAACTGCCTCATGGACGCCAAAGTAGACAGGTTGCCTAAAGGTCCCTCGATACCCTCTGCACAAACTAAACAGTTGTTGGATTTGTGTGGAGAATTAGGGTTGGTGGAAGTCTGAAGGTGTCTCCACCCTACAGGTAGGGATTTCACGTTTTTCACGAGGATTGATTTTTTTCTGATCCCTGCAGTAACCCTGGATCTGGTGGCATCCTGTATGATTGGTAATATTGCCATCTCTGATCATGCTCCAGTGTACTTCGGTTAAAATTAAGGATGTTACAGTGGATTCAAGGTACTGGCGAATGGACCCCTTTATTCTCATGGACAGCAAGTTTGTGGAGTATTTCTCTAGGGAATTTCAGGCATTCCTAGACATCAACATAGGCTCGATTGATAGCTCATCTGTTCTCAGGGAAACTGCCAAAGCTTATGCCAGAGGGTTAGTTATTTCATATTCCACAAGTAGGAAGCGGCAGAAGGGTGAGGAGCAATGTCTCCTTGAAGTACGGTTGAAGGCAGCCGAGAAGGCCTAATTTGACAGACCCTCGCTGGTCAAACTACAGAGGATTACGGCATTGCTATCTGCACTAAATTCCGTGCTCACGCAGACGGCAAAGAAGGAGCTGGCTTTTGCAAAGCAAAGGTTATACGAGCATGGTGACAAGCCAAATACTTAGCATACCTTGTCAGAAAGAGAAGTGCCCCACAAACCATTACAGCGATTAGGGAAGGGTCTGGGAATTAACATGTGATTCTAAAAAGATTAATGTGGCGTTCCAGAGATTCTACTCATAATTATATCAGTCTGAGAATTGAGAGAAGGGGCAGGCCAAAATGGAATCCTTTTTTAGAGATCTGAAGCTCCCGGGTGTGACTCCCGAACAACAGTCCTTTCTCAATGCCCCATTATCAGAGCAAGAAACGCAGGAAGCTGTGAGGCAGCTTCAGAGTGGAAAGGCGTCCGGTCCTGACGGACTTCCCAGTGAATTCTATAAGGAATTTATAAGTTATACTGTCAGGCCCGATGCTGAATATGTTTAATGATTCATACAGTCATGTTTGTCTCCCACCATCTCAAAGAGGCCAATATTTCACTTATCTTTAAAAAAGGGAAGGATCTGGAAGAATGTGCTTCATACAGGCCCATCTTGCTCTTAAATGTGGATTTTAAGATCCTTTCTAAGGCTCTTGTGTTAAGGCTGGGGACTGTGTTACCTTCTATTATTAAAGAGGATCAGACGGACTTCATAAAGGGTCGCAGATCCTCTAATAACATTAGGAGGCTGCTTAACGTAATTCAAGCGTGCCAACAGCAGTCAATACAGGGATTGGTGATTTCTTTAGATGCAGAGAAGGCATTTGACCAAGTTGAGTGGCCGTACCTTTTCTATACTCTAGACCAGTTTGGTCTGGGTGAAGTTTTCATAAGATGGGTATAGGTTCTCTGCAGTGTACCTCTCACTGCGGTCATTACTAACGGGGTACAATCAAGCAATTTTAATATTTCTAGGGCTGTCCCCTTTCACCATTACTTTTTACGTTGGTGATTGAACCGTTGGCAGAGGCCATTCATGGGGATCTCAATAGATCAGCTCCAGAAGTGGGGTCAAAATTACATAAGATCTCGCTGTATGCCGATGATGTTCTAATTTTCTTGACAAATCCAGCAGTTTCAGTGCCTTGCCTGATACAATGCATTCACGCATTTGGCGCTTTTTCAGGGTCTAAGATTAATTTTGCTAAATCAGAGGCTATGCCTATGGGTGGTCTTACAAAAAAAAAAAAAGAGTTGGCTCTTGTGACACTATAGATTCCCATTTAGGTGGTCACAGGGGGGTTGTGTGTATTTGGGCACATTCATTACTCCAGTTCTGGATTGGCTGTTCAAAGCCAATTTTACTCAATTATTTGAAAAAATTAAACAAGATCTCCAAAGATGGGAGGCACTTCCAGTCTCACGGTTGGGTCGGATAGCGCTTATTAAGATGAATATTCTCCCTCATTTGCTATACCCTATACAGATGCTCCCCCTGATTTTCAATAAACAAACACTCAGGAGACTGGACAGTTGGTTCAGCTCCTTTATCTGGCACCATAAACGGCCCCTCATTAAATTAGCCAAACTGCAATTGCCTCAGATTGGGGAGAGTAGACCTTCCGGACATTAAAAATTACTAATTAAGCTCGCTTTTGACCTACGTAAGTGATTGGGTTTGTGGGGACCCTCTTTCAAGATGGCTAGATATCGAAGTCTCCCAGGCAAGGTGCCCCCTAACCAGTTGGCTGTTTTTGGACAAGAGGAGGACAGTTAGGGAATATTGCCATAACCCAATAGTCATCAATATTGGGTTATGGCATGGAGGGCAATTTGGCAGCGGGAAGATAATACTGGCAAAACATTTTTGTTTACACCTTTAGTGGGTATGCTGAGTTTTCAACCAGGTATGATAGATTCAGGATTTAAACGTTGGGCAGCTAGGGGTATATCTTGCATGGGTGATTTATTTGAGGGAGATGTAATGATGTCCTTCGATCAGTTAGTATGGAAGTACGAGTTACCTAATAGAGACCTCTTTTGTTTTTTTTAAGTTAGGGATTTTATTCAAAAAAGGACCACACTTTTGACTGATCCCTACAAATCTGACATAGAAAGAGGGGTACTAAGGGCTAAGAGTACACTCTCTATCAGTACACTAGATCACCAATTGGGGATGCCACCTCAGATGAGTCTGATCGACTCTGCAAGATGTGGGAAAGAGAGTTGGGTGTTGAAGTTTCTTCAGAGGCATGGGAGGATATTTGGGAGAATGCAAGGAAGATATCAATTTGCAATAGGACCCATGTTTTACAGGTGAAGATTCTCCACAGGTTCCACTTAGCCCCAGACCGTTTGTCAAAATTTAAACCAGGGGTATCTTCAGCATGCCCCAAGTGCAAGGTCTGTACGGGTACTCTTACCCATCGTCTTTGGTCTTGTGACAGGCTTCAAACATATTGGAGCGCTGTGGTGGGTGCAATGGAGAGAATTTTAGGTGTTGGGGTGGAGAAGGACCGTATTTCGCTCCTTTTGGGCCTACCCATTGTATTTCCTGCAGATTCGTAGAAGGCAAAACTTTTCAGTATTCTTACATTCTGTGCAAGGAAGAATATCTTGCTAGGTTGGATATCAGAAAATCCCCCAGGCCTGTCGGGTTGGCGGAAGATTGTTATGGAGCATATTCCCCTGGATTTTCTCACAAATATGGTACACCACAAAACTGGGAATTTTTATAAGACATGGCAACCCTTTTTGAAATACCTGGACACAGATTTATCTGCCACACTAACAAGGGCTTTTACATAACTAACGATTGTGTTTCATGGGTTCAATATCCAGGGAGGAGGAACTGTGAATGTATGAGTGTTTTGTTTGGTTGGGCTGAGTTATTACTATTTGTTTGTTGTTAGGTACTTAGTTAGTTAAATAGCTAGTTTAGGTTTTTTTTAAAAAATATTTCTCTGTATATGTTTATACATTCGTATAGGAGGGTGGGTTGGGGAATTTATTATTATTTGGGTTTAGTTTTGTACTGTTTTGAATTGCATTGTTTTGTATTTGTTATAATATTTAAAAATCTATTTTTCCTTAATAAAAATAATATAAAAAAGAAAGATATTTTCTAGGTAGTCTTTACATACTGGTAGCTTGGTAGTTCTCCTCTCAACTGTTCAAATTTCCCCCATTCTTATACACTCAAAGCATCAGATTGTGTAATTAGCTTTTAAGATTGTCAGTATACTAAATTCAAACTAAATTGGAGTTTGGTATTTTTCAGGGTATAATTTAAACTGATTGGCCTAATTCAAATTAGTTTTGTCATTTCCAGGCAACCAGCTACCCTAGCTACCCCAGAAAATGTTACATCGTAGCTTATTGAGAACACTTTGTTGTGTCATTGCTGGTTGACCATTGACCACAAATTGAACTAGCCATATAAGTATGTGACACAGGTCAGGGGCTAGGGAGCCTTCAGTGATTAACTCCCTGCCAAACTCAGCAAAGCCTATCTGTAAACTCTACAAGGCACAAGTCAGATGTATGATGGAATACTCTCCACTTGCCTAGACAAGTACAACTCCAACACAAGAAACTTGACACCATTCAGGATAAAGCAGCTTGCTTTATTGGCACCACATCCATAAACAAACACTGTTACTGAGCCTCTTTTGTAGATTGTGTACACTCGTTCCAAGATGCATGGCAGAAATTCAAAGTTCTTTTGACAGAACCTTCCAAATCCACTAACACTTCCATCTTGGAGGACAAAGGCAGCAAATACATGGGAACACCATCACCTGCAAATTCCCCCAAGACATCACTCTAGAAATATAATTGCTGTCCTTGTGTTGCTCCGTCAAATTCTGGAACTCCCTCCCTAATGTTGCTGTGGGTCTACCCACAGCACAGACTGTAGCAGTCCAAGGCGGCAGCTCACGAAAAGAGTCAAGCACAACTAGGGCTGGCAATAAATGCAGAGATAGGCAATAAATATTGGCTCCCATTAATTATTTGTTACTTTTTTTTGAAAAAAGTAACCTCAATTGTCAAGGGTTTCAGATACATGGAAATATGTGCACATACTCCAAGCCACGTGCTATCCTGACTTCAAAGTCAATTGCTGTTCCCTCACTTAAAAAACCCACAACTCACTCCCCACAGTGTACCAACACCATAGAACTTAGAGGTTTAAAGAAAACAGATCACCACAACCTTCAGTGGCAATTGAGATGGACAATAATTGCTGACCTTGCCAGTAAGGTTCGCGACCCATAAAAAAAAAAATGAATCTTAGAGCAGCAAAATTCTGAGTAATGATTCATTTTCTACATTTTAGGTGTAGTACTACAGACTGAGAACTTGATCCTATTCATTAATGTGAAGCAAAAAAAGTTAGTCAAAGACTGAAGTAATGTTTCCCCCTCTCTGTAGCGTACAGTTTTCATTACTGTGATCTTCTATACTTGCCTCATTTTTCTTAAATCTTTCATCAGTTTCCTTTGTGCCTAGTTGCATTCACACTAATTTGCAAATTCTGTTAAATGCACCAGCCTTAGAAATAGTGATGGACAAGTTATCAAAGAGGTATTGCAAACCAGTTAAAGAGCACTAAAGGAGAGTAGGATTTAAAGCACTTGGAGACAGTAAGGACTGCAGATGCTGGAAGCCAGAGTCAATAGATCTGATGTTGGAAAAGCACAACAGGTCAGACAAGTATGAGGAGCAGGCAAGTCAACGTTTCAGGCCAAAACCCTTAGGTCAGGACTGGGGAGGAGAAGGAGGGGACCCCAGAACTAAACAGAAAGAGAGAGGAGTAGGAAGGGAGAAGGGATGGCGATAGGTGGATGCAGCTACAGGGTTATTGTGATTGGTCAGTGGGAACAGTGGAGCAAACAAGCGAATTAGGAAGATGGACAGGTTAGGTCAGGGAGGAGAGCCGGACATGGAGTAAGGCTAGGGGTGAGATTTTGAAGCTAGTGAAGTCAATATTGAGACCACTGGGCTGTAAGCTCCCCAAACGGAATGTCAGGTGTTGTTCCTCCAGTTTACTTTGGTCTCACTCAGACAGAGGCAAAGGTCAAGGATGGAAATGTTGCCAGGGGAATGGGAGAGGTAATTAAAATGGAAGGTCAGGTTAGTTGATGAATACAGAGTGCAGATGCTCTGCAAACTGATCAGAGTCTGTGTTTGTTCTCTCTGGTCTTGAGAGACACCACATCGAGAGCAGTGGATACAATAGATCAGATTGGAGGAAGTGCATGTGATTTGGATGGATTGTTTGGGGCCTTGGANNGTTTTGGGGGCCGGGGGGGGGGGGGGGGGGGGGGGGGGAGACGTTGGGGCAGGGGTTGCACCTCTTGCAGTTACAGGGAAAGGTACCAGGTGTGGCGGTGAAGTCAGTGGGGAGTATGGAATTGATAAGGAAGTTGCAGAATGAGCAGTCTCTAGACAGCAGACAGGGTTGGGGAAGGAAACATCTTTTTGGTGGTGGGTTCTGATTGGAGGTGGCTGAAACTTTGGACAATGATGAGTTGCATTCAGAGGTTGGTGGAGGGGTTATGTGAGGATTAAGGGCACTCTATCCTTATTCGGTTTTTTTGGGGGGTTTGAGGGCAGAAGTGCAGTTGAAGGCATCCTTAATTATAAAGTGGGAAACTATGGTCCCTAAAGTAGGACAACATCTGAGATGTCCTGGAGAAGAATGCCTCTGCTTCCAAGAGGAGGCAGAGTAACTGACGATGTGATAACATTTTAGTAGGAGGTTTACTGGAGGTATTTGTAGGATTTAAAACACAATTGATCATTTGCTTCAAGAGTTTAGGTTTAGCAAGAGTACTCATCTTTTTTATCTTGAGTCAAGAGTGTGATGCTAGAAAAGCACAGCAGGTCAGGCAGCATCCCAGCAGCAGGGGAAATAAAAGACGTTTCAGGCAAAAGCCCTTGATCAGGAATGAGGCTGGGAGCCTCATGGGTGAAGAGAAACAGGAGGTGGGTGGGGGAGTGCAATACATGAATGGGAGGTGGAGGTAATGGTGATAGGTCAGAGGGGAGGGTGAAGTGGACAAGTGGGAAGGAAGATGGATAGGTGGGACAGGTCATGAGGGTGGTGCCGAGCTGGAAGGTTGGAACTGGAATTAAGGTTTGGGAGGGGGAGGGCCGGCGGTAAGTGAGGAAACTGGTGAAATCTACAATGATGCCATGGGATTGGAGGGTCCCAATGCATAAGATGATGCATTCTTCCTCCAGGAGTCAGGTGGCGAGGGAGTAGCGATGAGGCGGCCCAGGACCTGCATGTCCTTGGCGGAGTTGAAGTGTTTGGCCACAGGGCGGTGGGGCCACAGGATACTGGGTTGCTGCCAGTATCCCAGAGATGTTCTCTGAAGCGCTCTGCGAGTAGGCGCCGTCTCCCCAATGTAGAGAAGATCGCATCAGATTTGACAGATGTGGAAGGCTCCTTTGAGGCTTTGGACAGAGGTGAGGATGCAGTCAGTGGGTTTGTAGATAAAGGTCAGAGTTGAGTTGGTCACCATTGAAGGAGATTTTTGGTTACATGGAACAGTCTATCTTCCATAGTTACACCAGTGCCACTCTGCACCTTTTCCTCCGCTACATTGACTGCGTCGGCACCACCTTTCCTGATGAAGGGCTTTTGCCCAAAATGGCAATTTTCCTGCTCCTTGGATGCTGCCTGACTTGCTACGCTTTTCCAGCACCACTCTAATCTAGACTGACACTCAGACATTTGCTACAAAACCACTGACTCCCAGATTACACCTCCTCCCACCTTGCCTCCTGTAAAAATGCTATCCCTTATTTCCCAATTCCTCCACCTCATTTGCTCCCAGGAGGGCCAGTTTCACTACAGAACAGATAGCCTCCTCCTTTAAAGAACGCAACTTCCCCTCCCACGTGGTTGATACCCTCCAGTGCATCTCATCCACTTCCCGCACCATTATCGAAACCCAGCCCTCTAACTACACAAGGACAGAACTCCCCTGGTTCTCACCTTCCACTACACCGACCTCCGTATACATCATATCACCCTCTGCAATTTCCACCATCTACAAACTGGCCCTAGAGACATATTTCCCTCCCCTATCTGCTTTCAGTGAAGACCGTCCCCTCCGCGACTACCTCATCAGGTCCATGCCACCCAACAAACCACTCTTCCCCTTCCACCGCAGGAATTGAAAAATCTGCCGACTGCAGCCACACCTCCATCCAAGGCCTCAAAGGAGCCTTCCATAACCAAAGTTTCACCTGCACTTCCACATGTCATTTATTGTATCTGTTGCTCCCAATGTGGTCTCCTCTACATTGGGGGAGGCAGGACGCCTACTCAGAGGGCTTCAGAGAACATCACCGGGACACCCACACCAACCAACCCCACCGCCCTGTGGTTGAACACTTCAATTTCCCCTCCCACTCTACCAAGGAGGGCATGCAGGTCCTGAGCCTCCTCCATCGCCACTCCCTTACCACATGGAGCAAGAGAGCCCCATCTTCTACCTCAGGACTCTCCAACCCCAAGGCATCAATGTGAATTTCACCAGTTTCCTCATTTCCCCTCCCCCACCTTATTCCAGTTCCAACCTTCCAGCTCAGCACCACCCTCATGACCTGTCCATCTTCCTTTCCACCTATCCACTCCACCCTCCCCTCTGACCTATCACCATTAACCCCCACCTCCATCACCTATTGCAATCTCAGCTACCTACCCACCACCAGCCCCCCTCCCATTTATCTCTCCACCCAAAGGCTCACCAGCCTCATTCCTGAAGGGTTTTTGCCCAAAACGTCGACTTTCCTGCTCCTCGGATGCTGTCTGACCTGCTGTGCTTTTCCAGCACCATGCTCAACTCGTCTCCAGCATCTGCAGTCGGCACTTTCGCCTAGTATCTTTTTAATCTTGTTGAGCAAGTCTGCATCCCAGTGACAATGAAATGTTTATATCAGTAACATTGACACTGTAAACAACACAAATTTCATAACAAAAGATCAGTTCTGAGAGAGAAATGTACCACTGAAAGAAGAGGTTTAAACAAAAATGGAGCTTCACTGAGTGGTACATGGTGACCCATCTCGAATTGCACTGAGGTGGCGGTGATCTATCTTCTTAAAGTGCTGCAGACAATTTGGCGTACATGCTAGAGAGGGAGATTCACTGCAGGATTCCTATACAATGCCCTGCTCTTGTACTTGTATAGTTGGCGCTCTTCAGATTCTGGTCAGTGGCAACCCTCAGGATGTTGATTATGGAGATTCAGCAAAGTGATAGCATGCAATGTCAAAGAATCATGGTTGGTCACTCGTGTGGCATAAAGTTTACTTCCACTCATCAGCCCATGCATGGATATTGTCCAAATGCAGAAATATTTGGACATTGACTGCTTTAAATATTGGAGGAATCTCAAATGACAGAAAACATGGTCAAGCATAGCATTAAGGACGTTGTTGATGGAACCTACATCCCATTAACAAAGTTTTAAAATCCATTTGCAAAGGAAAGACAAATGACTCAAAACAGAAAGTTGATCCTTGTAGAGAGGGGACTTCAAGGCAGGCATCCTTGCAAGAGGCTTTGCAATAAGGTTAAAATAAATTGAGAGAAACACGTATCTAAATAAACTCACCAACTCCCACAGCTACATGGACTATACCTCCTCCCACCCTGCCTCATATAAAATAATCGCTTATTTCCAATTCCTCCACCGCATCTGCTCCATGGAGGACTGATTCTACTGCAGAACATACCAGATGGCCTCCTTCTTCAAAGACCATAATTTCCCCACGCACACAGTCAATGATGCCCTCCAGCACATCTCATCCATTTCCCACATCTCCACCCTTTAACCACACTCCAATTGCAACAAGGACAGAATCCCTCCACTGGCCTGGAAGAATGTCTCATCGTCTGCCTTGGGATCCTCCAAACCCCTGGCAATGTGTATTTCACCAGTATCCTCATTTCCCCTCCACCAACATTATCCCAGGTCAAACCTTCCAACTCAGCACCACCCTCTTGATCTGTCCATCTTCCTTCCCACCTATCCTTCCATCATCCTCTTTGACCTATCACCTTCATCATCTACCCATCACCTTCATCTACCTATCACATTCCCAGCTATCTTCGCCACCAGCCCCTTCCATTTATCTCTCAGCCCCCTTGGCCGACAAGCTTCAATCCGGAGTTGACATTTCAAGCCTATGCTCGAAATGTCGACTCTGCTGCACCTCAGATGCTGGCTGACCAGCTGTGCTTTTCCAGCGCCACCACCCTCTGCAAGGACTCAAAACGTCAATGGTTTAATCTCTCCACTGTTATTGCCCGATTTGCTGAGAATTTCCAAATTTCTAGCCTGCACGATATTGTGCTTTGGCATTACAACATCCTCCATGGCCCCAGGACAAATTATCAGTCAACAAACCACAACTTGTCAAATTATCTCAAAACAGATCATGTCAACAATTTTCATGTGGTTTTCAGAACAATCCCTAATTATAAAACCACTAAAAATACATAACTAATGTGCTAGCAATGTGCATAATTTACTCAAATGGCATACACAATTGAATGTCACGATTCGGAGATGCCGGTGTTGGACTGAGGTGTAAAAAGTTAAAAATCATAACCAGGTTATAGTCCAACAGGTTTAATTGGAAGCACTAGCTTTCAGAGCGCTACTACTTCAACAGGTGGTTGACAATAAGGTTGTGCTTCCAATTAAAGCTGTTGGACTATAAACCTGGTGTAGTGTGTTTTTTAACCACTGAATGTAGCGTTCTGTAACCTGGTAGTGCCAAAAAAGGTTAAAGATGGATTGAGTAGTATAAGGCAGAACTTCCTACACGTAGTAGTACACCCAATCACACTAACAAATGATAATCCTGGGTGTGGGGAAGTCTCACTGTTATAACCTCGATTGGAGAAGGCTATGTGACCCTGCAATGGAGACACAGGCACACAGCCCTACAGTAATATACTTATCCTGTAACCCTGAGACTAGATGCATTGCAAGTTGGAAATGGGCCGAGTGCCAGTGACTGTCAATACGTAGCCACCAGGAAAATGTCGCAGCCCACCCCCCCCGGGTGGCAGAAAGCTCCACGGCGGGGGTGGGGGAAGCTGCCACCAAATTCTCTGCAGGTTAGTCGCAGAACGGCTGGCAGCCCCACATCCTTGAAAAAAAAAAGGAAAAAAATACACGCGCAAACTTTTGAAGAGGGAGCCCTGTGGTTCTGGGCCCATAGCCAACCAGAATGGAGAAGGAGCCGCTTCACTCCGGCCCGGCCGGCCTAAAGGGCCCGAATGGCCGCGGGTACCAGGGCAGTCCCAAAGCCGGGCCTACAAAGCGAGCGGGAGGGTAACAGCATCGGGCCACAGCACAAGCAGCGGCGCTGTACCTGAGCGTCGGGCCCACGCAGGCCGCGTCCGTGCTCTCGATCTCCTGCAGGATCCGCTCGTGTTCCGTCACCGTCTCCAGAGCCGCGGTGTCTGCCATCTTAGCGGCCCCGGCTCGGCTCGGCTCCGGGCGGTGACAGCAGCACTGCTGCAGCTAACGGCGGCTCATGGCCCTGGCCTCCTGGCGGGCGTCGGGCTCGGCTCGGCTCGGCCCGGCCGCTTTAATGTCAACGACAACCCGTCCCTCACAAACCCGCTTCCGGGCCCGTTTTCACTTTCCTGCCCATCCCCATCTCCACCAGCGACCGGTAAGCGCGCTCCCGACGGCGCGCGGGCCAGCTAGTGGGACGGGGGCGCGCGCGTGCGAGCACCCGCCCGCCCGATTTCACCTGCGGCAAATCCACGGGTCCTAGTAGGTATGCGATATGTATACAAATGTACATTTAATTTTTGTTTTAAAAATATAGTCAGCTTTCACCGACATCTTTTGCACATGACATTCAAGTACTGACATGTGAACATTTTTCATTAAAGTTGTTCGAAAGCCGCTCAAAGAGGAACTAGAGTTTCCTTTCATGTTCCTGAATCTCGAACATCACATTAAATAAGGTTGGTGAAGTGCATCAAATTAAAGGAAAATTAATCCTTAGTATTGTATATGGAAAGCTCTAAAACAGAGAGAATGCACCTTTCCATCCCCATTGGACAAACCCAAGAACTCATTTCGGAATTCTGGGAGTGAGTTTGTTGGATCTACAGTCGAGACTGAGTGTGCTGGAACAGAACAGCAGTTCAGGCAGCATCCGAGCAGGAAAATCAACGTTTCAGGCAAAAGCCCTTCATCAGGAAGGGAGCTCTGTTCCCGATGAAGGACTCTTGCCCGTAATGTCGATTTTCCTGCTCCTCGGATGCTGCCTGAACTGTTGTGTTTTTCCAGCACACTCGAATCTAGACTGTGGTTTCCAGCATCTGCAGTCCTTGTTGGATCTAGTCTATTGCAGATATGAAAATCAAATTGTGATGTTTCTAGTAGCTTTCAGTAATAGAAACACTAAGAGTAGCAAACTTAGTTGAACTAAGGATAGAGAGGAGTTCCCTCGGGGGAAAAAAGCTATTTACCACAAATGCCAGATTTTAATGACAGTTGTAAGTGCTTGATTACATCCCCACACAGATGAGCAAGACCGTGCAAGTCCACTGGAATCATTCCCTTACTTAGGCATATTCCAAGTTATAATCTTTAAAACGTTACGGAAAAAACTGCTGACTCTTGCCAAAGTATTTCTTACTAAAAAAGATGGGAACATTGGACAGCGTTGGACTCTTATCGTATTTCCTGACAAAAAACCGCTATTCGAGGACACTGGTTTCAGTTCACAAGCCCCTTAAGAAAAGCCAAGGCATGTTTAAGAGAACAGGAAGTTGTTTTTTTTTTAAAAAAGTCGGCTCAATTAACAGGGAGTGGAAGCTCGTAGACTGAATACACAGCTGGAAATCTCTTGGTTAAGTCTCAATTAATAAAGTTTATTTAAAACGACCGAAAAGTTAAATTTCAAGATATACTTTCTCGCCCCACAAACGTCGCAAGCGAAAAAAATTAAGCTGATTCACGACCATAATCATGCTTCTTCACCTGATACTTATACACGTCGGTGAAATACGTACAATTATAACAATTCAGCTAAAAACAGAACTGCTATGCAAATTAGAACAAAACATATTTGCCGCCCTGTGAAGTCGCTGGCAACAGTAAACGCAGGAGAAACTGAGGCAAAACTAACTTTCTGAAATCAAAAACAAAGAAAATACTGCGAATGTTGGAAATCTGAAGTTAAAAACGAAATACTGGAGAAACTGAAGAGATCTGACAAAATCCGTTTGAGATAAAAAGGTCATGTTTCGAGTCCACTTATTAGTTCGGAGCCATATCACTCTCCACAGACGTTTCCAGACCTGTTGAGAATCCCCAGAGCTACTTTTTAAAACCACGTGTTGTAGAACTAGTATGTAGTGTCCTGGCGAGAATCATTTTTACTCTTAGCCAATCACATGTTTTTAAATTCACATACTGATGACTTCTTACGATGCTGCATGATTAGTAACTACCTATTTTTACCAACAACATTCACCAACATAGATCTAATTTTGTAGTCATGTGTCTACTAAACTAGGCGACTGGAATTGCATTTTGCCCCACAATCAAACATCCCAGATTAAACTTGCATTATTTTACCTTTCATAGACAGTATTCCAAAAGTAGTAGCTGGAAAAGTGAGCAGAGAAATCATTGACAATAATTTTGCGTATGTTACTTTAAAAAAGTAAACACGACAGTAGAAAGTCAGGTCACCTACCGTAAACTCGTACCAAGTGGCAATTCTAACGTTTCAATCTCAGAAAAAACATTTTCATAAATTTGGCTTTCACGTTTTTCGCCTTTAGAAGCATTCGAAGTAACTGTTTTGCTGATCTGAGCCATTGTTTCAATACCTTCGTCCTTAGGTTTTGGAGCGAAATTTTCGTAGACTCAACCGAAGGGATGACAACAAAAAACTGCCGACGACAACAATGATCTCGTGATTCAAGAGCTATCAATCTAAATGTAGTATTACGATTTAATGCAAAAAAAAGAGACGGTCTATATACAGTCTGTCAACGCAAGAGGTGACTGGAGATAACTTATTTATAGCTCATGGTTATTTAAAGACTATCATATTTCGCAGTCCCTCTGATTAACCTTTTACAACACCAACATGATAACTTTTGCTTTCTGTACAACACTTTTGAAAATGCCATCCTTTCTAATCGTTTTATAGAATAATAAGAAAACACGATACAGGATTCCCTAATGTTGTCACAAGGGTCTAATATAACAATTAAGAAAAAAAAAATAACAATTAAGTGACTATTTCTCCAGGAAAATACTTCCGGATATTGAAGCCTGTCAGCGACTTATTTCTCAAATCCGATTGGGAACGACTCGGTTAATCATTGTGGAATTGATCATCACGTTTCACAAATTTGTGTTTAGACTAAAATTCAGTCTGTATATTGGAAGGCTTATGACGGAGTTTGAGCTGTGAAATTATGACGAAATGTGGTACATCTTATTGTAGACTATGCGTCGATGAGAGAGGAAGCATTACGTTTATACAGTGTCCCAGTCATTACTAATTAAATGTTTTTGCAATGTTGCCACATTGGTAATGCGGGTGCAACTTTGAACAAACCGGTTCCACAAACAATGATATAAAAATGACCGTATAACTTGTTTTAATGATGTTTGTGTGAGAAGTAGTGAGCTTGCGGCTTTGGATCAAATCTCAGTTCAAAGTCTCATTCTAAATTGGCATTTTGGACACTGCAGCACTCTATCAGTACTGCATTTGAGTGTCAGCCTGGATTTTGGACAAAGTCTCTGGGGTAGAGCTTAACGTTTAAATCTTCTGAGTCCCAGTGGAAAGCATTATTACTGAGCCATAGCTGGCATAGTTAAGGATATAAATTCTACAGTTTCCCATTGTATAGTAAGACAAGCTGCTTCCTAGTGATTGCATTTGTAATACCAGTTTTATATTTACACAAAAATTGGATGTATATAAAGATAACTGTGGAACAAAATGTTAGAGACAGATCTTGATCTGGCCCTGAATGTCCTGTAGTAGGTAATGTGAGATCACCTTGTATGAACTTAGCACTATGAAGAACATAACTTTGATGTGGTCAGATTTGAAATTCGCTTTCTGGGTACAATTTATAAACTTAGTCAGTTTTCGGTATTACCGAAAACGTTCCTCCACCTCTAGCCTTCTATCAGTGCAAAGTAGCTGCTAAAATAAAATGTCACATCTCCTGAAAAGTGAAAACAAAAACTGCTGGAAATATCCAACAAGTCAGGTGAGTATTTCATTTAATATTTTGTGTTGTATTGTTGGTAATAGCTGCTAGATAAGCAAGACTCATCATTTACATATAAGGTTTCTAACCTACTAGTATAAGCCTTGTACATTGAAGTCCATAGTTAAACTGCACTTGCTTTTACAATCCTTTCAAAATGTCAAATCCAGTTATATACAGTACTTGTACACAATGATAACAGTTTGCACATTTACATATACATATATTAACATTGCCTTTTCTATTAGACAGTGTGATTTTCAACCCGTTCTTGTCGTCTTTCTGGCTTTTATTTGCATTTAAAGCATCTACTTTCAGATTAGAAATCCAAAATAGTTGCAGTCAATATTGTGAGGCAGATAAAACAATTTGTAAACTGTTATCCCACGGAAGCACATTACCATAATATCAGCATTTTTCAATAAAGCAGTAAAACGTATCTTTCATTGCTTTTAACATTTGGGGAATTTATTTCTCACAGGCGATTTAATTTTATAATCGTTATTGCCTATGTGGGATTCTATTATGTAAAGAATTCTGTTTAGATTTTTAGGAATGTATCAGTTCATATTACAATATGACATCTAGGCGTGGGTCTTTCTATTGTTCAACAACAAGATATACAGTACACCCTCTTCTCTGGGTGAGATTCTTCTCCATGACCATGAGAAATGATTCCTGGCTGTCTGGTATCTGTCATTGTTCTTCAGTGGCAGTGTCTGCTGTACTGTATGGAATGGAATTGGAAAATGATGTATTATCTGGAGAGATAAAAAAAATGTGCAAACTGTTATCATTGTGTACAAGTACTGTATATAACTGGATTTGACATTTTGAAAGGATTGTAAAAGCAAGTGCAGTTTAACTATGGACTTCAATGTACAAGGCTTATACAAGTAGGTTAGAAACCTTAAGGATATTTTTGGTCTTTATTACATACTACAATTATGTCTAATGCTTTTCCAATAATTTTGATGGGCTGTAGCTCTTTGGGATAACAAACTACCATTAAAGGATATATTGTGGTGATAACAGCAAAAGGGGCAATGTATTTACAACAGTTCAGAACAGACATGTGAATAACATGGTTGCCCTTAATCCTAAATAACTGGAGTCTTACTGCAAGCTACATGGAGAAATGTTGATGATCAAATCAATGCAGCTACTCATGCCATTCATAGATAACTGCAGATGAGAAAGAAATTTGCTAAAATAAAACAAAGGACTGCAGATTCTGAAGATCTGGAGGAAAAAAAAGCAGAATTTGCTGGAGAAACAACAGCATTATGAAGGTTACTATTGTATATAATGGAAAGCCAGACCAGACATGTTGCTTCAGTGGAAGAGGCTGATATGGAAATTTGATGCTCAAGATTCCATCTCTGCACTCTTAAACAATTACTTTCCATGGAGTCAGCAGCCATCGATATTTAGAAGAGTCTTTCTTGTTCAGTTGTCTGCCTAAGGACAGGTTTAACCTAAAATACCTGCAAGCTCTATTATAGCTAGGGCAAGCAGGCAGATCTCAAATACACCCCAGTCTGACTGGGGAAGGAATTTTTCTCACTTTTGAAAACATGTTATTGGAACTCATGGTGAGTTGTGTTTGCACTGTTAGTTTTCAAGCAATGGGGGAGGTGAGATAAGATGGTATGGAACTACAATTGGCTGGCAAACAGATAGGTAATTGATTTGAACAACTGTAATTAGTTGTGAAAGTCAGTCTGATGACAACTCCTGTGTATTAGAGGTGCATACGATTTCTAGACAGGAAGGAGGGATTGCCTCTCTATCCTTCAGAAAGTAACTCAAACTTGAAGACAGCAATTAGTTGCTGCCTCTAACTAGAGACAATGAAATTGAATAACTGATATATAAATTTTCCTGTGCCTTTGCCAAAAAACTGAAAATTAGGAAGGAAGGACTACACACAACAGAAGGTATTGAGAATAAAAAGAAATACCTATCAAAGCCTGTGAATTTGTTCTATTGAATAGTGATTTTTTCCACCACCTGTAACGCCATTTTGTTTTTTGTCTGCTTGTATGTGTGTTGGGGTTTTAAATAGGGTGAATGGTTTAACTATTAAAGTGGTATATTGATAAATTCTAAGCAAATAACTATGATGTATTTATTTGTATCAGATGTTAGTTCTTGTTGAGCATAGAAATTTGGTTAGAGTTTTCTGTTAACCTGAGTCCATCACACAGGTAAATCAGATTAAATCTTCAACTTTTGTGACTATCTTGGGAATAGTGGTGCTCAAGTGTCAGCAGATCTTTCCAAATGGATACTAACAATCACAACATGTACACTTCTCAGACATGGAATTGACTGAAGGAAACATAAAACACATAAACCTATTAAGGATAAAAGCTTGAAAATCTTTCTTTGGCCTCCCCACTCCAACTCATGCATTCAAGCTATCTAATTCTCAGCTGAATGAAAACTTCAAATCAGTGTACACCACATAAGCTGGCATCCTTTTCCATAGATCCATTGCTCTTCGGGAAAATGCAATATCACACATTTACCAATTCTCGTTCTGCTATGAAAAAAAATGTTAACTTGACCCTGGGTATTCTCTAATCTACTGTACATTAAAGATAATTGGTCTGCATAAACCGTCTAGTTCCTGCATTGTTTTAAAAACTTCATTCAACTCACCCCTGTGTTTATGCTCTCTAAAGTCTAGACACTCAAATCAATAAACCTTATTTAATAAAGCAAGGGAAAGGTAATTGATCCCAGAGGTACTAGAGTGATGCACACCTATTGGCTTGTGAACTATAAACTGTCTGCTGTGCAGATGACCCAAGGGTACTTAATGTTATCTATAGAACATTTGCTTTATGCTGTTGATGACTTTCACTTTCTCTAGAAAGAACTCCTCTAAGCCATTGTTGTCTACAGGTTATTATACAGGTTGTACAACAAACGTAAATCTCTTGAGACATGCCCAGGTTGGAGCATCATAGCTAAAGCAGACACACTGCCTGAGGTGTTTTTCCGCATGTAAATGGTGTCCCATTGTGAAGAAGTCATCATCTGTTTGTTCTCATATGGGAGTTGACTTAATGGACTTCCATTCTCTCATCCATTTTAGTTTCTTGCATTGTACATTTGAAATGCATGTGCAACACAGTAACAACTGGTAAAAAGAACAACATCGGGGAAGCAAAAACAGATTACAAAATAATTAATGCACAAGATGCAAAATGTTTCCTTTCGAAATAAATAAAAGCCTGAGATTAAACCTGAACAACTAATGTTTGAACAGGATGTATGTGTCCAGTTTTTGAAATATGAGGCTGTATATGTGGGAAGACTTTTGTTCAACCTATGAAATTTGGGCTGGAATCTTCAGGTCTTAGAAAGTTCCACAGTGTTGGGACCATTTCCAGGTTTTAGCTCTGTTCATGCCAATGGTTTGCCCGCTGGGGTTGCCAACTGTGATTAAATCTATTTCTGAAGTTTCATTACATCACCCGCCCCACTACTTCAGTCATATGTTACCCAGTATTTGTACTTATTTTTTAAAACAAACCTGTTCAGAGATGTTATTACATACCTCTGGAACAGGTGGGACTTTAACCAGGCCTCCTGCTGCAGGGGTAGGGATGCTATCACTCTACCACAAGAGCCCCCTTTGTCAGCCAATATATCCATCCATGTGATACAGTGCTTTTCTAAACCAACTGAAAAGTAGAAAGCTCCTTTACCCACCTGGATGATGTTTAGCTGCCAGTCAAGCATTTTCTCCACTATATTTTCAATATTTTTAGATTCATTAAGGAGAAATGTTTAAGGAAAATTACTTGAAAGTTATCTTTCTAATGCTGCTATGATTTATTGCCAGGATTGCACATAAGCAGTGTCCTGGATTCTTCAATTCCTGAAGATTCAGGTCAATCTTGGAGAGATAGAATACTTACTGCTCTCTAGTTGAATCTTACAGGACATGACTAATTAACATGATTCATTTGCTGCGTGATTAGGGATGGTGGCCAGGAAACTGAGTCAGCAGCATGATTGAGACAGCTATACTTAAATTAACATCAGCTTATAAAGCCTTCCCCCTCCCCCCCAGTAAATTAATCACCCCAAAATAACCATCAATACTTCACTTATCTCCTTCATTTGGCACTCTCACTATTCTCAGATAGATAATCACAGAAAATTATTTGAATCCTTTTAGTCTGATTTAGGTTTTCTTTTTTTTTCCCCTCCTTTTTTTCTTAACCCCCACACTACCGCCTAGCTGCGGTAGTGCTTATCTTTTCCCCAGCACCCATGGTATGTGTGTGCAGGTGTGAGACACAGTGAAAGACACAAAGTGCACGAATCTTTATTCAAATTCCACCACCAGCAAGATAGGAAAACACCCGGGTGGCCACCTGGACCTGTTGGTGGCCAGTTTGGCCAGGCCCAGGAGCAGGCCCACGAGGAGGTCTTCAGACCTGCCCTCCTTCCTCCGTACCGGGTGCCCAAAGATCAGGAGCGTGGGACTGAAGTGCAGCCAAAAACAGAGGAGAAGGGTTTTAAGGGAATCAAAAAGGGAGTGCAAACGCCCACACCCAATATACACGTGGTCCACGGACTCCACAGCGCCACAGAACAAGCAGTTGGGCTGGGAGTCCGTGAACCACCGCAATCTGCGGTTGCAGGGGACTGCTGCGTGCAGCACCCTCCACCCCAGATCCCTGAGAGAAAGGGGGAGGACTCCCGCGTAGAGAGTCCTCCACTGGGGATCCCCACCGTCCGGTGGCAAATGGGCACGCCAAGGCGTGTTCGGACGGTGGATGAGGGAGAAGAGGTGGACGGTGTGCAGCAGCAGTCTATACAGGGCCCTCCTTTTTACATCTTTGAAAGGGACAAAATTAAAATTTCGGAGGCAGCTCAGGTTGTGGGGCACAGGCTCCCGCGGGAAGTACGGGACCCTGATTTAGGTTTTCAGCTGTTTTTTGCTTGTTAGTTTTAATTGGAATATCACAATTGAGGGAGAGCACGATCCTAATTATTTTCTCTTGGCACTACCATTGGCCAGACCCTCAAATGCCCTGGATCTAATCTCTGGAATTCCCTTGATACACCTCTCTGGTCCTCTATGCCACATCTCACCCTAAAGATACTCTTAAAACCTATTTGAACATGTTTTTGGTCAATTAACTTAAAGCTCCCTATGTGTTCATTATCAAATTTGTTTTATAATGCTGCTACAAACTATTTTATTACTTTAAAGAAGGTTTTATGTATGTAAGTTGTTTATTGTAACATTCTTGAGTTCAATTTCAATTCCTTTTATCTTTTTGCTATCTATGGTTGTATTACTAAAATAATAATTTTCTGTTGTTTTATATCTTGTTAGTTTATACAGATCCTTCTTTGACATTCTGTTGTTATATTTCTATATCAATCTTAGAACTCCATCTTTTGCCTATAAGATTTATATCCTTTAATATTCCTCCTTATTTGTTCTGATTAATTGTTAAATTTATTTAGTCTTGCCCTGATCCTTTGTTTTTCTCCTTTATTGACCTATGTGCCTCTCATTTGCAGGCAATAACAATTCCCATTGTGATTTTACCTCCTCTGAACTGATGAACTCTGGTCAGTATTTCATGGAATCAAAGGTTGGGGGTGGGGGATGGGTGCGGGTGGACAGCTGTTGAGAACTAGGGTTTTTTTTCTGTTATGGAAGGCCTGTCAAATTAAATGTCATTCAGGCACTTGACAGGTCAGCTGTGAGCCTCCTTTAGGATCAAAGACCCTGGGGCAGAAGTGCCACCACTGGCAGTTTTACTGAATGGTAGTGCCACCAGGAGGTGGTGGCTGCTGCCTGTATGACACCAACTCAAAGTCTCGGAGTGTGGAGGGATATCGGTCAAAGGCCTGCTAGTACCATTTTCATTCATTAACCATTGTTCAGGTTTCAACCTCGTTATTAGGTGTTTGATTGCAGAAGGCATCATGAAGGGACGTTCTTAAAGAAAAAAATCAGGAAGGCAAAGAGGGTATATGAAATAACATTGGCAGAGAAGGTGAAGGTAATACAGAGAGATACCACAAGTACATTAAGAGCAAGAGAGCAACTAGAGGGAGAGCGTGGGGCCTATTAAAGATCAAAGAGGTTGTTGAATCCTCTGAGATGGGAGAGAAATTAAATGAATATTTTGCATCAATTTTTACTGTGGAGAAAGAACTGGAGACTAGAGAACTCTGGGAGATAAATATTGATGTTTTAAAAAACAGTTCACTTTCCAGAAGAGGATATGCTGGGGTTTTAAGAAATTATAAAGGTTGATAAATCTCTGCGACCTGATCTAATATATCCCAGGACATTGTGGGAAGTCAGGGAGGAATTTGCAGGCCCCTTTCAGAAATATTTATATCCTTTATAACTACAGGTGAGGTACCAGATGACTGGAAAATGGCTAACATTGTGGCTTTGTTTAAAGAGGGTTGTAAGGAGAAGCCTGGGAACTATAGACCTGTCAGTCTGACTTTGGGGGGTGGGTAAGTTGTTGAGGTAATTCTGAAAGATAGGATTTATATGTGTTGGGAGAGGCAAGGAATGATTAGGGATAGTCAGCATGCTTTAGTACAAGGGGAATCATATTTCATAAACTTGTTTGAGTTTTTTGAGGAAGTAACTAAACAATTGAGGGCAGAGTGGTAGACATTCTGTACTACAGTTCCATGCACTATAAGATCAATCCGATTGGCAAAGTTGTGAATAGGACCCTCATCTGTGTAAGCTTGATGCTGAGACAGGGCATGTCGAAAGCATCCTGCATGATAATGGCCACCCTGATCAATTCATTACTCATTGTATATTACACAGACTCATAAAAGGGCCTACGACCAGGCTACCTCAAATTGCCCTGGAAACTGAAAGTATCTCAAACACTTGACAAACAGGTGAAGCTAGCCACCTCATGCGGCACAAATAGGTTGGACAAGTATTGGAAGTGGGTTTGTGTAAATTTCAGTTCCAGGCATTTTAATTGAATGGATTTAAAAATTTTAGAAAATAACTCCTTTAATTGCTCCTTTTTTTTGATGCTTGCAGTTATCTGTGACATTGCTGACAGAAAGGGTTGCCCCGACCAAATTGTGGTGGCAGCAAACACTGCTTTCAGAAATATATGTCAACATTACTCAGCTGATGACAAGATTGATAGGATGAGGAAAGTCATGAGTTTCAGCTATCTTCAAGTCCATACAACTGGAGTAAATCAATGAGCCATTGTAGAATATTAACTTACCTTCTCAACTCTGAAAATTCTTGATTCTCACTAGTTACAATAAGCTTAACAACCAATAAATTACAACAATTCTCAAGAACATTTTGTTCAATAAAGACCAGGAGGAATTTGCCATGTTCTGAGGTTAAGGCAGGGGCGCAGCGCTAGGTAAATTACAGCTACAGAAGGACAGCATACTGGGCAGAATGGCCTTCAGCAGTGCCACAACCATGCACTGATTCTGTGATAAGAATTCCACTTCAAGTCATACATCTTGTGTATTTTAGTCTATTGATCGACTGCAGATCTTTTTTGATATTTAAAAGTGAAATAATAGCTCTTGGTAACATTTTCATTGGTTACCATGCTTGATGGAATGACTAGTATCCCCCTACCCCTTCCATACTTCCAATATGTAGATAACACTATTGTAATATTTCAATCCACAGCCACCTCAAAGAATTTCTTTATACAGCTTAGCAAATTCTACCTTGTGCTCAAATCTATAATTAAAGTAGAGTAATCAAACAAAGCTCCCTTTTCTCAATGTATTAGTTGGACAATATGCCAATGCATTCTCTACTGCTATAAACCAAAACGCCTATGTTAATTGTTCAATATGTGTTTGAATTCCTACAGTTCCTTGCACTATAAGATCAATCTGATTGGCAAAGCTGTGAATAGGACCCTCAGCTGTGTAAGCTTGATGCTGAGACAGAGCATGTCGAAAGTATCCTGCATGATAATGGCCACCCTGATCAGTTTATCACTCATTGTATATCACACAGACTCCTGAAAGGGCCTACGACCAGGCTACCTCAAATTGCCCTGGAAACTGAAAGTATCTCAAACACTTGACAAACAGGTAAAGCTAGCCACCTCATGCTGCACAAATAGTTTCTTCTACAGACCAGATGCTACAGCCAAAAAGACAAGACTACCACTTAAATGAGCAATCACGGAAGAGTTAAAGCACAGAAAGAGACCATTTGGCCCAATGTATCTGTGCTAGCTCTTCAAAAGAGCATCATTACCTGTGCCAAAATTTTGCTTTTCTGCCCCCCCCCCCAAAACTCTTGCACATTATTTTTACCTAATAATTGTTAATGCCGTCTTTCATATCTCAACTGAACTTGCCTCCATCACATTTTCAGGCAGTACATTCTTAACTACTTGCTGAACGGAAATTGTATTTTGCACATAACCCTTGCTTCATTTACAAATCACTTTAAATCTATGCCCACTTGCTCTCATTCCTTTCATAAGGGGATACAGTTTCTCCCTATTGACTCTAATCAGCTGCTCATGATTTTGAAAACCTCTATCAGACCTCTGCTTTACTTTGTTCTCAACAAGGAGAACAACACTAAAGAAATTGGGATATCCTCATAACGGGGTGGCACAGTGGCTCAGTGGTTAGCCCTGCTGTCTCACAGCACTAGGGACCCGGGTTCAATTCCAGCCTTGGGTGACTGTGTGGAGTTTGCACATTCTCCCCATGTCCATGTGGGATTCCTCCGGGTGCTCTGGTTTCCTCCCACAGTCCAAAGATGTGCAGGTTGGTAAATTGGCCAAGATAAGTTGCCCATAAAGACCAGTTATATATGCAGGGCCAGTGGCTTAGCCATGGGAAATGCAGGGAAAAATGTAGGAGGGTGGATCTGTGTGGGATGCTATTTGGAGGGTCAGTGTGAACTTGCTGGGCTGAATAGCCTGCTTCCACATAGTAGGGATTCCATGTTAACTGAAGTTCTCATCACTAGAACTATTCTTGTAAAGCACCTCTGCACTCTCAAGCGTAGGGATCATAGTCATATTGTGTACAGGTTTGGGTGTCACGCTATGCTCCAGTTGTGGTTTGTGTTTCACTGCTAGTGTGATGCCTGGTATGTAGGCCATGTGTCCTAATGACTTGGGGACCATATCAAACAACATCCTGTTGACTATCGTGCAGGCAGCATGTTGTTTGTACTCAGCTGGCCTATGTTTGCAAACCTTAGAACACCATGTCCGACAGTGGATATAAGTCTAATATTGGGCAACATCTATTAAATAATCTGGACCAGGGTAAGAATGACATCAAAAATTAACTTTAAGGTTATTATTTGGGCTTGCAGTGCAATGTATTTGCAAATGCTCGAAACTATGTATGTTAACTTGGGACTATATAGGCAAAAGTATTTGTGCATATGTTGTACCTTCTCACACTGGGGGGAGAAAAAACATAATGGAGATTGCCAATATCTGCTGCATTCCCATTTCAACTGATCAGAGTCTACCTGTCTGGTCTGAGAACCAAGACTGGCAGTTAACTGCCGTATTTTCATGTTATGTTAGCTCTGTCAATTAGCACTGTCTTTTCGTGCTTTATAAATTAGTGTCCCTTGTTCAAGTCTGTTTTATACATGCTGGTCCTGATGATTGTAGGATGAAAGGCTTTGATTTTGTATCTCCTTTTAGCAATGTTGCAATCAATTCATTCTTGAAGTATTTGCAAATTATGACCTATATTTCTAGACACAAAAATGTTTAATCTTAGAATCTATTATTTTATCAGTAAATGTAAATTATGAATAATTACATAATCAACAAAAAGCTCATCAAATTCACTCATTAAAAACAAATGTGTTCCTATTATTTAATAAATAAATTCAAATTTGATAAATCATAACTACAAAATCTTTTTAAAATCCTGCGTTGTTAAAAAGACCTCAGTTACTTATAAGATCAGATAACTTAGCATCACTTCCTTGTCAATTTAGCACTCTGCTGATCTGGATTTTGTGCAAAAGCAATACTTCTTTTGTCAACAATTCTGCGGCTGTTTTACAATTTCAACAATTTGAAAACATTATTGTCTTTGTGTTTATCTGAATATTCTGATATATATGCTGCAAAAGGGGTGGCCTATTTCATGGAAACTTGTACAGGAACTGACACAAGGTAACACTATTAACAATAGGCCATGTAAAGGAAACTCTTTCGACATTTTGATTTATTTCAAAGAATGAAAGAGCTCAATGATATCCGTTAGTTACAGCACTGAATTGTGTTGATGATGTTGAAGTGCTTGCAAAGTTTTGCTGACCTTTCCCCTTGGCTACACTTATCTGCGGATACACAGCAGCCAAAGAAGGGAAAACAGCTTGAAGGGATCCGTTAACAGAAACACAATGGTGAAATCCAGTCCTTTACCAGTTAATTATGCATCACAGGAATTTGAGGTCTTTGCAAATGAATTATTGCCAAATTTATCAAACAATGTTCTTCTTACTTCCATAAGCTATCTCTGTAAAACACACAAAATAAGTGATTTTGTGATTGTGTGCAAACCCAAGTTGAAATAGGGCAAGTGTAATTCTTGGCAGGATAATGTTAGTAGAACTAACCTTGCTATTGTTTCTGTGTTGGGAAAATAGTGTGTCCCAGCTAGCTTTCAAGAGCTGCATCAGGAATCAAAGTTTTGGAAACAAAGCTCATCTGGTAGGTCTGAAAGAGAGTAGACTGTCCCCCGGTTCTCACTTTAATTAATGAAGATCATGTTGGAAGAAGAGCAAGAGAGAAAGGAGGTATTCTTTGGTAAAAAGTGCTTTAGGATCCTAATGAATGCTGCCATAGACCATGAAGGAAGCGATCAGGTCATGCAGCACCAGGTAGTGCAAGAAAAAGTTAAATGACATCATCAGATCAGTCAAAGTAAGGGGAACCAATTGCAGCTATCAAGATGACACTGTCTGCCATTGTAATGACCTTCATCTAAACTGAAGCATTTTGCCATAAATGCTGAAGCATTTTGCCATAAATGCATTCAAGATAATAAAGACTCCTTTGTACTCTCAAGAAGTAATATTTCTTCACTTGTGTTCTTGTGTCCATTAAATCTAAGGAACTTCTGTGGAATGTGGCACGCATCATGTTATTATAGCATTCTGGGTTGAAGGGTGACAGTAGGATTTCACTGCATGTCAAGGTAAATGTCACTTTTGTATCAGTTTTGAAGGAAAAAACAAGACATAACAACTAAGGAAGTGTAGGTAACCATCTGTCACAACTGTACAAGATTGAAATTTTATGTGGAATTCCAGTTCAAGTTCATCTTAAAAGTATTACTGAATGAAAAAGTGGCACATGCAATTGTGGCTGATGAAAAATGGTGAAGCATCCTTCTAAAAATGTTTGTCTTCTGAAAAGAAAAATAGCTCTGTTAGTGAGAGACTCGTTCTGGCACACACAACTGAGATTGCAAAGTTGAGGAATTGAAGATATTGCTATCAGTAATTTTAGATGATCTTACAAGCCATTTCTAGCTTCTAATTCTTTTTCAATTAAGCAAGCTATCTAAAGCATTTGTGAGTGAGGAACAGACCAAGTAGACAGAGGCTCCAAGTCACAATTTGACACTAATCAGTTGAATGACAGGCAAGTCACTTTTTGAGCTTGATGAAAAGTTTGTTTTGCTTACAAAACAACATACAATTGTGAAATCATTCAAATAATTTTGTTAGTTTGGCATTGGTAGTGGGGAAAAATACTAGAGTCCATTATAAAAGATGTAATAGCAGAGCACTTGGAAGGTAGTGACAGGATCAGACAAAGTCAGCATGAATTTACAAATGGGAAGTTGTGCATGACAAATCTGCTGGAATCTTTTGTGAATGTAATCATTGGGTGGATAAAGGAGAGCTAGTAGATCTGGTTTACTTGGATTTTCAGAAGGCTTTCGATAACTGTCCGACCGAAGAGATTAACATGTAAAATTTAAAGCACGTGAGATTGGGTTTAGCATAGTGACATGGAAAGTGAACTGTCTGGCTGACGGGAAACAAAGGATAGGAATGAACGTGTCTTTTTCTGAGTGACAGTCACTAGTGGGTACCATAGTGATAAGTTCTTGGATACTAGCTATTCACAAAATATGTTAATAAGTTAGATGTGAAAATTATTGAGTCATATGCAAACCTGGAGACATAACAAAGCTGGGTGGGAGGATATGCTGTGTGGAGAATACAGAGAGGGTTCAGTGTGATTTGAAGAAGTTGAGTAATTGGGTGAATAGAGGGCAGATACATGATAATGTGGATAAATGAGAGGTTATCCACCTTGGTAGCAAAAATATGCAGGGAATTAATTATCTGAATGTGGATAAATTGTGAAAGGGTGAGGTGCAATGAGACTTCTGTGTCCTTGTACACTGGTCGCTGAAAGTAAGCATGGAGGTGCAGCGGGTAGTGAAGAAGGCAAATGATATGTTGGCCTTCAGAGTGAGAGGGTTAGAGTACAGGAGCATGGATGTCTTGTTCAGTCATGGTAAAAATCACACTGGGAGTATTGTATGCAGTTTTAGGCTCCTTATGCGAGGACGGATGTTCTGGCTATTAAGGAAATGCAAAAAAGCTTTACCTGTCTGATTCTTGGAAAGTCAAGATGTATGTACAGAGAGACACTGGATTAGTTAGAATTATATTCACTAGAATTCAGAAGAACTTGGTGAAATTGCACAGAAACCTATATATTAAAAAAAAACAGAAGTAGACAGAGTAGATGCAGGAAGAATGTTCTTGATGACTAGGAAGTCCAGAACCAAGAGTCCCAGTCCCTGGATCACAGGATAATGGTAGGCCTTTTAAGACAGAGATGAGAAATTTCTTCACCCAGAGAGTGGTGAGCCTGTGGATTTCTCTGCAACAGGAAACTGATGTCAAAATATTGAAGATTTCAAGAAAGATAGTTCGTAGGACTAATGGCATCAAAAGATACTGTGTAAAATGGAAACAGTTTGCTGAGTTGGATGATCAACCATGATCATATTGAATGCCAGAGCAGGATCGAAGGGCTGAATGGCCTATTTTTTGCTCTTATATTCTATATTTCTGCTTCTATCTGGTATTAGCAATTCCTGAATTGGCATTAATGATATTGTACTATTTGAAAGAAGTAACAGCTCAGATAACACTAGTGATGCTGAGTGTGACAGCGCAGAAGAATTATTTTTGGGCTTTTATGAATAATAAGACTTTATGCTGCATTGTTGTTTCTGTTCCATGATGCCACAATATTTAAAATTATATATCTATTTGCACTGGAATATTTTTTTCTTCTTAAATCCCTGCTGTTGTCTCATGAATATGCAAACACAGCTTCTTTATTGTGGGATTGTCCATTCTTCGAGCATTTGAGGAAAAAAATACTAGGAGAGTCTGAAAACTGGAAGTCTCCTTTCTTAGATGAAAGCTGGAAAGGACTCCCATTATAGTTGTTTGTCTAAGTTGTTTTAATCAACATTTTCTATTATTTTGTGACTATGAAGCCATTTCTTTTCCTTTAATATTAGGTTTACAATCAGCCCCAAACAAAGTGGAAACCAAGCCCACTATATGAGAGAAATGTGTGGATTTTGCTTGATTAATTGCTATGCAACATGTGCTGAGCATAAATTGTTCCAGTAGCTTTCAGAAAGACAATGTGTGTTGACTTCCTGCTGAATCATCAGAAAGGATGTGAATTGAGCATAGTGATTTAGTACAAGAGGAACAGGCAATATTTTAAGATTAGATAACCCGCAATCGCTGTGTTTATATTTGCAAGCAATTGCAGTGTTGAGGAAATCTCAAATAAAAGTCAACTTGGTTCCTCATGTTCCCATAAAAACTGACTGAAATGTAATTCTTGTGTGATTTCTCATTTCAGAAATAAAAGACAACACCAGGTTATAGTCCTGACGAAGGAGTAGCAGTCTGAAAGCTTGTACTTCCAAACAAACCTGTTGGACTATAACCTGATGTTGTGTGATTTTTAACCATGTCTATCCCGGTCGAACACCGGCACCTCCACATTATTTCTGAAATGGTAACCAAGCCTGAACTAATCCCCATGCTCCTTTCAGCAATCTGACCTAGTCAATTGCCGTGCTCCTTTCAAGGTGCTAACAATCTATTTGTTTTCAACAAGCCAGCATTACCTGTCAGAAAAAAAACCCTTCTTCTGGCACATATTGATCCATATTAAGTCCGTCCTGAACTGCTTCCAATCAGAGTTAGGAACCAACTCTGGCTGAGAGGTGTTCTGCCCTGAAGGGATTTGATTTCTAACATTTATACTTTACACTGCATTGTTTGACATTCAATGAAAGTGATTTGTTCGCCTTGCCTGATTGACAACCTGCTTAGCTTCAGGACCAGACTATCAAGATGGAATTATGCAGGAATACATGCAGGATGTGTACACATTCTTCAAACATCTGTGAGCAAGGGCCTACACAATGCTAAGTGATGCACCAAGACCACACACCTAAGCTTAAAGTCCCATTTTCTTAAGGCCAAGTAGCCTCAGTGCTCTGGGCATAGTTAATGTACATGTAAGCTATGATGGTAATCAACATCCTTCAAGGTTAGCTATAAGAGGAACCAAATCAATCCAAAAGATTTAACAGATAGGAAGAATCCATAGTAATTTATGAGTACACAATCCTGTATTTGCAATTTCAAAATCCGAAAAGCTCAGAAATCCGAAGTTTCTACTGTGAAGTTTTTTTCTGTATAACGAGGTTGTTTGTCATGCGAACAGGTGACCCAACTCCACACCCACTTGACTCATGTGGCAGCATGGCCCAGCACTGGCAGGCATCGATTGTGTCTTAGCGTTTCGTACTAATCACACATGGCTATGGTGTTGGGTAATTTTTAAAAATTTCACTATGAAAATGTCATTTATTCTGAAATCTGAAAAACTCTGAAATCTGAAAAACAACTGGCCCCAAAAATTTTGGATAAAGGATTGTGTACCTGTAGTACTATATATAAAGTTCTGTGTTGAATAACAGTGCTTCATTTTACATAACATTGATACCCATCTACTTTCTATGATCTACTAAAGTGATTTCAACGTTCTTTAATCTTCTTTTTTTCTCAGTCATTACATCCGGTGCTACCTGACAACAGGTGAGCTTGAGCTTGAGGAACCCTCCAATGTCTTTGGTAGGTATCCTTGGATGGTTCTAGAGGGTTCTGGCTTGCTGGAGATCTCACATGCTGGTCCAACCTTGGCCTGACTTGAGGGAGGCAATTAGATCTCTGACAGGGATAGGTGGAGACACATGATTTTTTACTGAACTGTTCTGAGGGTGACAGTCTCTGTTCCTACCTGTCAATGCACAAGAGCACTGCCCTTACCCATTGAAGGAATGGGACACGTGGAGGGAGGTCAAAGTGGCCCTATCCCTTTCCATCTTGACTTGAACAATGGGAAGAACGTTCCCATGCATGCCTAGCAGATATTGATTATTCTGCTGGACTTTAACATCAGCCAGGCAATCCATGGAAGTAGCCATGTGCTTGCATGCTTGAGCTGTGATGTTAGACAGAACTTGGGCACACTCCTCTGACCTTTGCTCCAATCTGCACATAATCTCTGGCATTTTTGCAAGATATTTCCCTGCTTGTCCATTACTCATTCAATGGCTAACTCTAGTGGGTCATCATCTGTAATAGGCTCAGCTGAGGTCTCTTCTCCAATGGCCCTGAGCATCAAAGCCCTCAGCAGCAATGTCTTGCACTAGTTGAGAGGCCCATGTCAATGCTATACAGATCAGAATGTGACCCTGAGCCGACTCTGGATAGATTACCCACCAAGACGAATATCTCTGTCCCTGGGCTGTTGAAGCATGTAAGAAAAGCCTTAATGGTGCATCTTCTGAAAGTGCTGAAGTGGTACTAGCAGAAAGATGTGGCTTTTCCTTTCAGTTAACTGGAATGGGAGTGGGATCAGAAGCTGCATAGAAAAACATGCAGATTAGCATCACAAATCACCACCCTTGCCCAAATTGTTTCAAAGATCTTGCTGCTTCATGTGCAGTTGGGTGTAGCAGAGTGAAGGCTTTTTCACTGGATAGGTGTATATGCCTAATCTCCTCCTCAGTCCAGGCCCTAACGCCTTGCTCTACTTCCTGCTCCTTTTAAGGAGGTCAGAGGCTTTACAGCAGTGAGACCCGAACACATTCTCTCAGTTGCTGCAATGAGCAAGTTGGCAGGTGTCCTACAGATCTGTTCGTGTCCGAATCTCCCCTCTCCACACAAGGCTACCCTTTTATATACTTCTCTTTAAAAACAAAGCTCCCCACCAATACACGGATTACAAGGTGACTGAATGCGGTTCTGGAAAAGACATAATCCCAATAAATCTGCTAAAGCTCTGGCCTACCCTCCCAGGTTACAGCCCAATAGAAATGGTAGTAAGCAAGTGATTATAAAATAACCAGTCATCAGTCATTATAACCACCCTCCCCAACAACAGAAACAAAAGGGTAACGAGAGCCCGGGTTCTGGAACGGAACCTGTCATCATGTCTACATGGGAAGATCCCACAATCAGCATTTGTTCCAAATGTTGTGGAAAAAGTTCAGGCTCCATTAGCACAGCTCTGACTTGGCAAGGGCCGTCCCATTCAGCACAAAGTGTAGCTAATCCAAGCTCTGTAATTCCTGTGGCAGTCATTGCATTGTTTGTGCGATGTTTGGGTTAACCAGTGACTGCGCAATGTAGGTCCCCTGAGCACCAGCTCCGGCAAGGGAGAGGTGTCTGAGGACGGGCTGTGCTTTAGAACTGCACACCGCTCAGGGATGTGCAGCTTAAGTGCATTGGCCATGCTACATCGTTTGGTAATGTTCAAGGATGTATAGCTGGTTAGCTCTAAGAAATGCAGGGCTATGGGAATTGGGTAGGGGGATGGGATGCTTTTCGGAGGGTTGGTGCAGACTCAATGGACCAAGTGGCCTTTCCACACTGTAGGGATTCTGTGATTTGTGTTAGTTTGTATATTCATCTCCAGTAGATACACAGAGGCACTGAGAGACATCAGCATGGCTAATGAACACTTGCCCTGCATTCATAGATACAGATTGAGATGTCAATCCCTAGAACTTTGAATGTCAATTTTTACATTACTATTTGGAAGATTGTGGTATGGGGTATTTGAAGAGTTAAAGGTGGTGCTTTTGTTTGGTTGAATAATAACAGTGTGTATCATCAGATACCTGTGAGATGTTCACACTGAAAACAACTGCCTTTTGTGTCCTTGTGCCATGCAACCCTGAGGTGAAAATGTTTCAAATGTGTAACATTTGACCTGAAAGATCAGTGATCTGATGGTGCCTGGAGTGCTGTCTGTTGTAGCTCCTTTTATCTTTAACTGTGAACCCTGATGGACGTCAAAACAGGAACACTGTGCCACGTTGATGGAACGTTAAATAAGACATACTGAGGTGCCTGGCACACAATCTTGTGTGTGACAGTCCTCTGCAGACAGATAATCCAGACTGAAAGATCAGTGATCTGATGGTGCCTGGAGTGCTGTCTGTTGTAGCTCCTTTTATCTTTAACTGTGAACCCTGATGGACGTCAAAACAGTAACACTGTGCCACGTTGATGGAACGTTAAATAAGACATACTGAGGTGCCTGGCACACACTCTTGTGTGTGACAGTCCTCTGCAGACAGATAATCCAGACAGAAATACTGTAAAATAGAAAATACATGGTCAAAAGTTTTTTTTTAATCTGCTAAAAATCAAGCGAAGAATTCACTGGTATCTGGAAAATCATCTCAATCATGTCTTCATTAAGGCCATGATATTTCAAGCAATGTATCTCTTGCTCAACAAATAAATCAATAATCCAAATGAACCTGTGGCATCCAGCTCCAAGACATCATTGTCCTCTATAGGTCATAGGAACGTAGGAAGAATTTAAGGTGGGACAGTTGACAAGCAGTGGAGGACTTTCAAAGCAATTTTTCAAAGTGCTTGGCAAAAGTATATTCCAGTGAAAAGGAAGAACTGTAAGACAAGGGTAATCTGCCATAGGTGTCTAAGGAAATAAGGGAGGCTATCAAATTGAAAGAGAAGGCATATAAAGTGGCCAAGATCAGCAGGAAGCTAGAGGATTGGAAAAGCTTTAAAGGTCAAAAGAAAGCCACAAAGTGTTATAAAGAAAAGTAAGAATATGAGAGAAAAAAAACTAACACAGAATATAACGACACATAGCAAAAGTTTCTATAAATACATAAAACAAAAAAGAGTGGCTAAAGTAAACTTTGGTCCTTTAGAGGATGAGAAGGGGCATTTAGTCATGGAATAAGATGAAATGGCCCAAGGCATTTAATAGGTATTTTGTGTCGGTCTTTACAATGAAGGACACAAATAACATTCCAGTAATTGACAAAGAAACAAAGATGGAAACAGATATTATCACGGAAGAGTTAGTGTTGGGCAAGCTAATGGAGCTAAGGATAGACAAGTCTCCTGGTCTTGATGGAATGCATTCCAGGGTACTAAAAGAGATGGTGGCAGAGATAGCAAGTGCACTTGTAATTTTCCAAAAATCCGGGCCAGTTCCAGCAGATTGGACAACAACGAATCTGATGACTACTGGTTAAAAAGACCAGTAGTCAAAAGATGGGGAATTATAGACCAGTTAACTTAACCTTTCTGTAGTGGAGAAGATGCTTCAGTCTATTATCAAGGAAGGAATAGCAAGGCTGCTAGACCAAAATTGTCCCATTGCGCAGATGCAGCATGGGTTCACGAAGGGCAGGTTATGCTTAATAAACCTTTTGGAGTACGGTGGACAATGGGAACCCAGTAGATGTGGTGTACCTAAATTTCCAAAAGGCCTTTGACAAGATGCCGCACTCTGGAGGTTGGCTAATGTGGTGCCACAATTTAAGAAAGGTGGTAAGGACAAGCCAGGGAACTATAGACCGGTGAGCCAGACGTCAATGATAGGTAAGTTGTTGGAGGGAATCCTGAGGGACAGGTTGTATGTGTTTTTGAAAAGGCAAGGACTGATTAGGGATAGTCAACATGCCTTTGTGCATGGGAAATCATGTCTCACAAACTTGATTGAGCTTTTCAAAGAAGTAACAAAGAGGATTGATGAGGGCAGAGCGGTAGTTGTGTTCTATATGGACTTCAGTTTGGCGTTCAATAAGGTTCCCCATGGGAGACTGGTTAGCAAGGTTAGACCTCATGGAATACAGGGAGAACTAGCCATTTGGATACAGAACTGGCTCAAAGGTACACCTACATCCTGTCCCTCAGGATTCCCTCCAATAACTTGCCCATCATTGACTTGGTGGTGGAGGGCCTGTGACCAGTGGAATGCCACAAGGATTGCTACAATACTTTTTGTCATTTATATAAATGATTCGGATGTGAGCACAAGAGGTATAGTTAGTAAGTTTGCAGATGACACCAAAATTGGAGGTGTAGTGAACAGCGAAGAAAGTTACGTCAGAGTACAACGGGATCTTGATCAGATGGGCCAATGGGCTAAGGAGTGGCAGATGGAGTTTAATTCAGATAAACGCGAGGTGCTGCATTTTGGGAAAGCAAATCTTAGCAGGATTTATACACTTAATGGTAAAGTCCTAGGGAGTGTTGCTGAACAAAGAGACCATGGAGTGCAGATTCATAGCTCCATTGAAAGTGGAGTCGCAGGTAGATAGGATAGTGAAGGCGGCATTTAGTATGCTTTCCTTTATTGGTCAGAGTATTGAGTACAGGAGTTGGGAGGTCATGTTGCGGCTGTGCAGATATTGGTTTGGCCACTTTTGGAATATTGCATGCAATTCTGGTCTCCTTTCTATCAGAAGGATGTTGTGAAACCTGAAAGGGTTCAGAAATGATTTACAAGGATGTTGCCGAGTTTGGAGGATTTGAGCTATAGGGAGAGATTGAATAGGCTAGGGCTGTTTTCCCTGGGGGATTACCTTAGAGATTTATAATATCATGAGGGGCATGGATAGGGTAAATAGCCAAGATCTTTTCCCTGGGGTGGAGGATTCCAGAACTAGAGGACATAGGTTTAGGGTGAGAGGGGAAAGATATAAAAGAGACCTAAGGGGCAACGTTTTCATGCAGAGGGTGGTGCATATATGAACTGAGCTGTCAGAGGAAGTGGTGGAGACTCGTACAATTGCAACATTTAAAAGGCATTTGGATGGGTATATGAATAGGAAGGGTTTGGAGAGATATGGGCCGGGTGCTGTCAGGTGGGACTAGATTGGATTGGGATATCTGGTTGGCATGGCTGAGTTGGACCGAAGGGTCTGTTTCCATGCTGTACATCTTTATGACTCTAAGAGACTGCTGCATAAGATAGATACATGGCATTACGGGTAAAATATTAGCATGGATAGAGGATTGGTTAACTAACAGGAAGGAAAGAGTGGGGATAACGGTATGCTATTCTGGTTGGCAATCAGTAACTAGTGGTATGTCTCAGGGATTAGCGTTGGGACCGGAATTATTCACAATTTACATAGATGATTTGGACTTGGGGACCATGTGTAGTGTGTCAAAGTTTGCAGATGACACTAAGATGAGTGGCAGAGCAAAGTGTGCAGAGGACTGTGAAACTTTGCAGAGGAACATCAATACATTGAGTGAGTGGGCAAAGGTCTGGCAGATGGAATACAATGTTTTTACATGTGAAGGCATCCATTTTGGTAAGAGTAACAGTAAAAAAGACTATTACTTGAATGGTAAACATTGCAGCATGCTGCTGTGCAGAGAGACCTGGGTAACCTTGTGCATGAATCACAGAGGTTGGTCTGTAGGTACATCAGGTAATTAGGAAGGCAAACGGAATTTTGTCCTTCATTACAAAAGGGCTAGAGCTTAAAAGCAGGGAGGTTATGTTGCAGCTGTACAGGGTGCTGGTGAGGACACATCTGGAGTACTAAGCGCAGTTTTGGTCTCCTTACTTGAGAAAGGATGTACAGGCACTGGAGGGGGTCAGAGGAGATTCACTAGATTGATTCCAGAGTTGATGGGGTTGGTTTATGAGAAGAGACTGAGTAGACAGATTATATTCAGTGGAATTAAGAAGAATGAGGGGTATCTTATAGAAGCATATAAAGTTTTGAAAGGAATAAATAAGATAGACGTAGAGAGGATGTTTCCTCTGGCAGGTGAAACTAGGACAAGAGGGCCTCGAGATTAGGGGAAGCAGATTTATGACTGAAGTGAGAAGGAACTTCTTCACCAAGAGGTTTGTTAATCTGTGGAATTCCCTGCCCAGTGAAGAGGTGACTTCAGTAAATGTTTTTAAAATTAAGATAGATTTTTTTTAAACAGTGAAGGAATTAAGGGTTATGGTGAGTGGATGGGTAAGTGGAGCTGAGGCTACAAAAACATCAGCCATGATCTTATTGAAAGGCTGAGTAGGCTCAAAGGGCCATATGGTCTACTCCTACTAGTTGTTATGTTCTTGTGAAATGGGTCATTTGGCCTCGTCAATCTGCTCCACAATTCAGTTCAATCATGTCTTGTCCTATCAGAAGAATAAACCCATAAGTGGAGGCACAGTGATATACTGAGTCAAAAAGTGTGGCGCTGGAAAAGCACAGCAGGCCAGGCAGCATCTGAGGAGCAGGAGAATCAACATTTCGGGCAGGCTGATAAAGGGCTTATGCCTGAAACATTGATTCTCCTGCTCCTCGGAAGCTGCCTGACCTGCTCTGCTTTTCCAGTGCCACACTTTTTGACTCTGATCCCCAGCATCCGCAGTCCTCATTTTCTCCTCGGCACAGTGATTAGATTAGATTAGATTCCCTACAGTATGGAAACAGGCCCTCCTGTCCAACAAGTCCACGCCCAGACCCATTCCCATACCCTATATTTACCCCTGATCAATGCACCTAACATAACAGGCAATTTATCAATTCACCTGACCTGCACATCTTCGGATTGTGGGAGGAAACCAGAGCACTTGGAAGAAACCCACCAAGAATGTGCAAACTCCACACAGACTGTCGCCCAAGGTAAAAATTGAACCCAGGTCCCTAACGCTGTGAGGCAGCAGTGCTAACCACTGAGCCACCGTTACAATTCCCAACATGAAGTCTTATAGTATCAGATAAAACATGGGTCAGGAAACCCCATGCTGATTATCATCTACTGCCCCCATTTAGCTGATGAATTAGTGTTACTTCATGTTGACCACCACCTTGAAGAACCACTGTGGGAAGCAAGGGCACTGGATAATCCGGAGAATCCAGCGTAGGGTTGAATTTCACTGGTCATTCGGCCATATTCTCACCAGAGGTGAATGGAAACAAACCTTTTGGCTGTGCAAACAACATGAAGTGTCTATCATGTAAACTTACTCTCCATAAATTTTGCATGTCACAGAACAATCTATGTCTATCTGCATGTATACCATGACTCTTCCTTCATTGACTGCATAATGAATAATACCTGTTCATCACTTCAGAATAATGCCACTAAACAAGTGATGGTGAGATCACTCTCAATTCCACATTCCACAATCAAACAATTATCAAATGTTGTGGTTCTGTTCGCCGAGCTGGAAATTTTTGTTGCAAACGTTTCATCCCCTGTCTAGGTGAAATCCTCAGTGCTTGGGAGCCTCCTGTGAAGCGCATCTGTGGTGATTCCTCCGTCATTTATGGTGGCCTGTCCCTGCCGCTTCCGGTTGTCAGTTTCAGCTGTCCGCTGTAGTGGCCGGTATATTGGGTCCAGGTCGATGTGTTTGTTGATGGAGTTTGTGGATGAGTGCCATGCTTCTAGGAATTCCCTGGCTGTTCTTTGTTTGGCTTGCCCTATAATGGTAGTGTTGTCCCAGTCGAATTCATGTTGCTTGTCGTCTGCGTGTGTGGCTACTAAGCTTTTCAGTTTATTATCGACAATACGTGTGTGTTTGTGCGTGTGTGTGCGCGCGTGCGTGTGTATGCGTGTGTGTTGTGCGTATCTCAGTATTTTTCAAAGGAAAATATCAATGTATATATTTGCAATATCCTCTCGTCATTCCTCATTCCTTCATAATTTGAGTAACTTTGTTTTGGTCATAAATGTGTTGTTGCTGTGGTTCTGTTCGCCGAGCTGGATGTTTTTGTTGCAAACGTTTCGTCCCCTGTCTAGGTGATATCCTCAGTGCTTGGGAGCCTCCTGTGAAGTGCTTCTGTGGTGTTTCCTCCGGCATTTATAGAGTGCCATCCACAATCTCCATCAACAAACACATCGACCTGGACCCAATATACCGGCCACTACAGCGGACAGCTGAAACTGACAACCGGAAGCGGCAGGGACAGGCCACTATAAATGCCGGAGGAATCACCACAGAAGCGCTTCACAGGAGGCTCCCAAGCACTGAGGATTTCACCTAGACAGGGGACGAAACGTTTGCAACAAAAATTTCCAGCTCGGTGAACAGAACCACAACAACGAGCACCCGAGCTACAAATCTTCGCACAAACTTTGAATTATCCATTGTTTAGGACACAGTACACAAGAAAAGAAAGATATTTTAATAGTAGTTAGCTGCATCTCTCCGGTTGATGATTTTACATTGTTTTACTGGAATCTGTAAATCAAATCCAGTTAAATATTTCATTAATGATTTCACCACAAGAATGACCTGGTTGCAAAATACAGACTACTGTGTGTAGTTCCAATCCCCAGTAGCGTCATCAAGTGGATTCATTCTCCAACTACAGGTACTGGCTGTTTAGATCAAACAGTCCCTTGATTGCTTAAAATTACACAATAAGACATCAGTTCGCAAATATGATCACCACTCAGTCTGCATCCAGACAGCTTTTCATTAGTATCTTGAAAGGAGCACCAACCTCAAGGGTTGGCTGTGTGACAACACTTATTCAAACAGCTTATACCAGTCAAGAAATCCAGATTTCATCTGGCTTCAGCCCAAGGAGATAATATCTAGTTTTGTAGAGTGCTGCAATTTATCAAAATATTGGCTCAGAGCCCTAGTTTAATGAAAGGTGAGCTGCAACACTATCCACAGGTAGTGGAAGTGCATTGGTCAACAGATGACAATGAATTCTAACTTTGTGACATATAACAAAAAAGAGACGATTGTTAGGTCATCACGTCTGAGATCAATTCAAAACTTAATTTCTGAGGTAAACATATATATGTATGTTCATCTGCAGGGTTAGTCCCACAATACCTTCTTCCAAGGAGAATGGAGACTTTGTGAACTAGCTAGACATTTTGAATATTATTTAGTATCACTTTCCACATGAGGTACTCTGGTATCACCAGCCTGATTAACAAGGTAAGATTCAGGAAATCAGTAAAAGGGATTGAGGACTTCTCACCCAAACACAAAGGACAGAATTTTGCAGGCACAGACCCCTTAAATTCCTTGGGTGTGGGGCCTTCTAACCACCATCCTGCCTGTCCCTAGCCTGTCTGGAGTGGGATGGCCTACTTGCCTCACCACAATGAGGCTCTGAAGTGCCCAATTATTGGTCACTTAAGGATCAGTTCTTGTCTGGCCTCAATTTTGAGGCTAGTGATGGCGCTCAGAGACAGTGGTTTGGGTGGGTGGGTAGGAGAATGGGAAGTAACCCAGTTTGGCATCAGTCATCAATTCATCAATTCCCCCTTTCCATATTGGGCACTCTCCATTTTTCCACTGCACCACCAGCTGCTCTCTCCTCCATAGCATTTCTATTAAGAGCCCTCTTCCTGGGCCTCTCCACTCCTTCCCCTTCCATCTGCACTTACCTAATCCTTGACTCCTTGAGCAATAAATGACTACATTACATTCCCCATCAATTCCTTCAGTGGCGGATTGGAGAGCCCCACCACCTGAAAATATCCTGCCCAGTGTGATATATTCTGCCCCTGCCAAGGTTCATTTGCAGAGTCAATGATGGTTTAAGTCGGGATGGTAGTGGTGATTAGATTAGATTAGATTA
>NC_057731.1:16458174-16473853 GCF_004010195.1 Chiloscyllium plagiosum
CCCGCCGAAGCGCAACCCACCCATACCCCTACATTTACCCCTTACCTAACACTAGGGGCAATTTAGCATAGCCAATTCACCTGACCTGCACATCTTTGGATTGTGGGAGGAAACCGGAGCACCCGGAGGAAACCCACGCAGACACTGGGAGAATGTGCAAACTCCACACAGTCAGTCGCCTGAGGCGGGAATTGAACCCGGGTCTCTAGCGCTGTGAGGCAGCAGTGGGCGGCACAGTGATAAGAGGCCTGCAGCTCTCATCATAACAGCATGGGTAATTTAAACTCAATTAATTAAAAGTCTAGAATAAAATGTTACTTTCATTATTCATGGTCATGAAATGAGCAGATTGTCATAGAACATTGAGTCCTGAAGGGAAGGAAATTTGCCATCCTACTTGTGAATCCAGATCCATAGCAATGTGATAACTCTTAATTGCCTTCTGAAATGGGACAGCAAAGTGCTCAGTTGTACTGCTAGACAAGCGCTGTGTGTGTACCGACATTACATAAACTGTAACACTGTAAGAAGGCAGCTTACCACCATTTTCTCAAGAACAATTTGGGATGGGAAATAAATGCTAAGGTCACTGTAAAACTGAACTGAAAATGCCTTTAGCATCAATGAAAATTCACTTAGAGGCTGGAATTCATGAATGCATGTGACTGCTGGTTGCCATTTGTTAAAGTTTCCATTTGAAACACAAGTGCTGTGATGCATCCTTTTAAAACAGGTTCACCATTTTGAAAATTACTATGTACATCCATTTTGCACTCTTCAAGGTTGGTGGCCTGAAAGGATCAACCCTGAAGCTCTGCCTACTGACATAGAACATGGAACAGCACAGTACAGTACAGTACAGGCCCTTCGGCACATGATGTTGTGCTGAGCATTCATCTTAATGTAAGATTAACCTAACCTACACAGCCCTCAATTTACAGCTGTCCATGTGCTTTTCCAGCAGTTGCTTAAATGTCCCTAATGTCTCTGACTATACCACCACTGTTGGCAGTGCATTCCACACACCCACCACTCTCTGCGTAAAGAACCTACCTCTGACATCTCCCCTATACCTTCCTCCAATCACCTTAAAATTATGACCCCCTCATGACAGCCATTTCTGCCCTGGGGAAAAGTCTCTGGCTATCTACTCTATCTATACCTCTCATTACTTTGTACACCATTACCAAGCCACCTCCCTTCCTTCTTCTCTCCAGTATGAAAAGCCCTAGCTCATTCAATCTCTCTTCATAAGACAAGCCCTCCAATCCAGGCGGCATCCTGGTAAACCTCCTCTGCACCCTTTTGAAAGCATCTACATCCTTCCTATAATGAAGTAACCAGAACCAGACACAATATTCCAAGTGTGGTCTAACTAGAGTTTTATAGAGCTGCAACAAAACCTTGCGGCTCTTAAACTCAATCCTCCATTAATGAAAGCCAAAACACCATATGCCTTCTTAACAATCCTATTAACTTGGGCGGCAACTTTGAGGGATCTATGTACATGGATCCCAAGATCCTGCTGTCACCCAACACCGCCAAGAATCCTGTCTTTAACCCTGTATTCAGCATCCAAATTCAACCTTCCAAAATGAATCACTTCGCATTTATTTAGGTTGAACTCCATTTGCCACTTCTCAACCCAGCTTTGCATCCTGTCAATGACTTGCTGTAGCCTACAACAGCCCTTGACACTAAGTACAACACCACCCACCTTTGTGTGGTCTGCAAACTTACTAACCCACCCTTCCACTTCTTCAGTGAAGTAATTTATAAAAACTAAAAAGAGTAGAGGCCGAAGAACAGATCCCTGTGGGACACTGCTGGTCACCGACCTCTAGGTGAAATATGTTCCATCCACTACCACTTGCTGTCTTCTTTCGGCCAGCTACTTCTGTATCCAGACAGCCAAATTACACTCCTAACTTTCTGAATGAGCCTACCATGGGGAACCTTATCAAATGCCTTACTGAAAAACATGTACACCACATCCACTACTTAACCTTCATCAACTTGTTTCGTCACATCCTCAACAAACTCAATAAGGCTTGTGAGGCATGGCTGCCCCTCACAAAGTCATGCTGATTATCTTTAATCAAACTATGTTTTTCCAAGTACTCTCAAATCCTTTACAGTACCTTGCTTACCACAGAAGAATGACTGACTGGTCTGTAATTCCCAGGGATTTCCTTATTCCCTTTCTTAAACAAAGGAACAATATTCGCCTCTCTCCAATCATATTTTACTACTCCTGTGGAGAGTGAGGATCCAAATATCACCACCAAAGGCACAACAATCTCATTTCTCACTTGCCATAGTATCCTTGGATATATCTGGTCCGGTCCTGGGACGTATCTATCTTGATGCTTCCTAGAATTTGCAGCACATCCACAAGGTCCCTCTCTCTAGTGAATACTGAAGCAAAAAACTCATTTATAGCCTTCCTTACTTCAGACTCCAGGCACAAGCTCCCTCCACTATCCCTGATCGGCCCTACCCACTCTCTGACCATTCTCTTATTCTTCACGTAAGTGTAGAATGCCTTTAGGTTTCCCCTAACTCATCCCGCCAAGACTGTTTCATTTGGCATCCTAGCTCTCCTCAGTCCATTTTGAGTTCTTTCCTCACTACCCTGTAACCTTCTAAAGCTGTGTAAGATCCTTGCTTTCTCAATCTTGAGTAAGCTTCCTTCTTCCTTTTGACGAGAAGTTCCTCTTCTCTTATCATTGAAGACTCCTTCATCTTACCATTCTTTGCCTGTCTCAGTGGGACAAGGTTATCCAACACTCGCAACAAGTTCTCCTTAACCAGCCTCCACATTTCTGTTGTGCATTTCCCATAGAACTATTGTTCTGAATTTATACTCTATGCCTCCTGTCTCATAGCGGTATAATTTCCCCTTCCCAATTAAATACCTTCCCATACTGTCTGTTCCTATCCCTCTCCCTCTCCCTCTCCCTCACATACATATGACAGTCTCTGGGAGGAGCTAGTCAGTTCTCGTTGTCTCTTGTGGTTGTTCCAGTCTGTTAGTCTCACTTGAACTGTTAACAACTGGTGAGATCAGGTTACTGTCAGCAGCCATACCTCTATTTTAGGATTGGTCTTTCAGTCTTGCACAAATTAATATAGATCAAGGGACCTCCACCAATAGCATCCCCCAGCACCTGGCTAACAGCCTGTCCATACTGCTTTACCAGTTGGGCTGGCCAACTCTTTCTTGGCGCTGAACTAATTGTAGAGCAGGTAGGATGAGATGATATTCATTAACCATTTAAATGCCTCAATCTCACCTAAAGCTTCAGCCTTGTGGTGGTGGGAAGACAATAGGTATTTCCTTGATGCCGATCCCCTATTTTTCAGGAGAGGAAGAGTCCACCTTTATGTAAACAAAGACCTGTTAATGTGGTCATGTTAACAATATGTTCACATTATACTGTCCTATCAGGTCTCCATTATTTAAAGGGGAAGGAACATTGGACAGGTGGCCACATCTGCTTCCCCATCATGAACAAGAGTTGAACAGTGATGCAAGGCACACATTCATCAGTCTTATGTTAAAATTAACGTTCAGTATTTGGCCAGATCAAAGAGCCTCCCAGTTCAAAGATTGCATTCTAATCTGCATGTTAGACAACTTTACCCATGATAGCATTACCATGAAGCAGGTGAAAGAGGAGGCCAGCTCTGTGCGCAACTTGATTCCTGATCCTTGTATCAAAGTTTACTGCGGAGAAGGATATGGAAGATATAGAATGTGGGAAAATAGATGGTGACATCTTGAAAAATGTCCATATTACAGAGGAGGTGTTGGATGTCTTGAAATGCATAACGGTGGATAAATCCCCAGGAACTGATCAGGTGTACCCTAGAACTCTGAGGGAAGCTAGGGAAGTGATTGCTGGGCCCCTTGCTGAACAATTTGTATCATCGATAGTCACATTTGAGGTGCCAGAAGACTGAAGGTTGGCTAACGTGGTGTCACTGTTTAAGAAGGGTGGTAGGGATAAGTCAGGGAACTATAGACTAATGAGCCTGACGTTGGAGGTGGACAAGTTGTTGGAGGGAATCCTGAGGGACAGGATTTACACATATTTGGAAAGGCAAGGACTGATTAGGGATAGTCAACATGGCTTTGTGCGTGGGAAATCAAGTCTCACTAATTTGATTGAGATTTTTTGAAATTGTAACAAAGAGGATTAGACTTAGATTAGATTCCCTACAGTGTGGAAACAGGCCATTCAGCCCAACCAGTCCACACCGACCCTCTGAAGAGTAACCCACCCAGACCCATTTCCCTCTGACTAATGCACCTAACATTAAGGGCAATTTAGCATGGCCAATACACCTGACCTGCACATCTTTGTGACTGTGGGAAGAAACCTGAGCACCTGGAGGAAACCCACGAAGGCACTGGGTGAATGTGCAAACTCCACACAGACAGTCACCCAAGGCTGGAATCGAACCTGGGACCCTGGTGCTGTGAGGCAGCAGTGCTAACCACTGAGCCACCGCGATTGATGAGGGCAGCACAGTGAACATGATCTATATTGACTTCAGTAAGGCGTTTGACAAGATTCTCGATGGGAGACTGGTAAGCAAGGTTAGATCTCATTGAATACAGGAGAGCTCGCCATTTGGATACAGAACTGGCTTGAAGGTAGAAGACAGAGGGTGGTGGTGGAGGGTTGTTTTTCAGACTGGAGGCCTGTGACTAGTGGAGTGCCACAAGGATTGGTGTTTGGTCCACTACTTTTCGTCATTTATATAAATGATTTGGATATGAACATAGGAGATATAGTTAGTAAATTTGCAGATGACACCAAAATTGAAGGTGTAGTAGACAGTGAAGAAGGTCACCTCAGATTACAATGGTATCTTGATCAGATGGGCCAATGGGCTAAGGAGTTGCAGATGGAGTTTAATTTAGATAAATGTGAGGTGCTGCATTTTTGGAAAGCAATTTTTAGGAGGACTTATACACTTAATGGTAAGGTCCTAGGGAGTGTTGCTGAACAAAGAGACCTTGGAATGCAGGTTCATAGCTCCTTGAAAGTGGAGTTGCAGGTAGGTAAGAGAGTGAAGAAGGCATTTGGTATATTTTTTGTTGGTCAGCATTGAGTATGAGAGTTGGGAGGTTATGTTGTGGATGTATAGGATGTTAGTTAGGCCCCTTTTTGAATATTGCATGCAATTCTGGTCTCCTTCCTATCAGAAAGATGTTGTGAAACTTGAAAGTACTCAGAAAAGGTTTACAAGGATGTTTCCAGGGTTGGAGGATTTAAGCTATAGGGAGAGGTTAAACAGGCTACGGCTGTTTTCCCTGAAGCGTCAAAGGCTGTGGGGTGACCTTATCGAGGTTTATAAAATCATGAGGGGCATGGATAGGATAAATAGGTAAAGTCTTTTCCCTGGGTTGGGGGAGCCCAGAATTAGAGGGCATAGGGTTATGGTGAGAGGGGAAAGATATAAAAGACACCTAAGGGGCAACATTTGCATGCAGAGGGGGTGCGTGTATGGAATGAGTTGCCAGAGGAAGTGGTGGAGGCTAGTACAATTGCAACATTTAAAAGGCATTTGGATGGGTATATGAATAGGAAAGGTTTGGAGGGATATGGGCCGGGTGCTGGCAAATGGGAATAGATGAGGTTGGGATATCTAGTCGGCATGGACGGGTTAGACCGAAGGGTCTGTTTCTGTGCTGTACATCTCTATAACACTAATTCTGCCCTTCATTTACATCAGCTGTAGGTAAAGGGTTATTTTCCATTAATCCGTTTCCAACAATGCTGTTTGATATGCCTCAAGTTGTGGATGAGTCAAAATTTCCTATTTCCTAATGGGACGACTAAAGTCCTAGTTTTTGACTGCTGCTATGCACTCCATTCTTTACTGACTGACCCCACTTCCCTTTCCAAACCATCTGTTCAATCTGAACTTTACTGTACAAAACATTGCATTGCATTCCACACAGTCTTGATCTTTGAGTTTCACTTAACACAGATTACTAAATACTTATCAATAATACCCATCTTTATACCTACCCCATGCTCCAATTGCTAAAACTGTCATCCATGCTTTTTATGCCATTAGATTCAATTCATCTCAAGTCTTCCTTACTAGTCTTGCTGTCCAGTGCTGTGTTCTGGGGATGATGTGGCAGCAATGAGGTTATTAAGGTTTCTATTAAGAGTCTGAGTTTAATTTCTTAGCATATTGTATCTAGATTAGCAAAACTGTTGTACACTGAAGCTCCCATTTCTACTGCCCTTGTCAGACAAACTTATAGTGCGCGTAAGACCTCAGTCACTCAAGTCTTTGCTGTAGAAGGTTCTGAACATTTTATATTTTCAATGGTTCTGAGGTTTGATGAGCTGATGTGGATGTTGAGCTTCCCTACATTTGCAGCCATATTTTGAATGATGCCTGATATCCTTTTGTATACATACATTAGATGCTTTGATGTTAAATTCCATTGGTAGGCAGCCTTCAAAAAGTAAAACCAAAGTCTAGTGACCTAGGCAAAGATTTTTGTTCCTATACTTACATTTCTTCTACTACTCCTTGCTCATGTTCTGTGACTGACCCAGTGCCTGCACGGGAACCTACGACTAAAGTATTGGAATTGGAATGATTGGCATTAAGTTACAATGTAGCACTAAGCATGCGGCATCTAGTTATTTCTGGACTCTTCTCAACCACATAAACAAGGAGATACATATTAGACTATTGAGACATTCCCCTAAATATGCTTCTACAGCGAGAAATGTAATTCTGTTGGTGCAATGTCTGCATATGTCAGTGAGTGAATTCAGAAGAGGAGAGAGGATAATAAACAAAGGATTGGAGTCCTATTCTCATTTCTGCAATGTCCTCCTGCCCAGAATCTGGAGGGCAATCTCCAAGTAGAGAGTCGAAGGGTCATTCCTTCTGTATTTGTTCTCCCCTGTTATCTGAAACCTTTTCTCATAATCATATATATAACACAAGAAATAGAAAGATTTGCATTTTTAGTGACTTTTAAGATCATCAGATGTCTCAAAGTACTTTACAGTCAATGAAGTATTCTTAAAGTACATTCTGTGTAACTTAGGCAATTTGCGCACAGCAAGGTCCGACAATAACAATGCAACAACAATCAGAAAATCTGCTTTTGCTATTTTGATTGACAGATAAATATTAATCAGGGCACTGAGGATAACACCTGGTGCCCTTCTTTCAAATCGTAGCATGGGATCTTTTAAATATAACTTCTACATTTAGTTGAAAGATCAGACAGGAACTCAGTTTCACTTGATGCCACTCTTGCCTCTGACTCAGAGGTTTAGAGGTTCAGGTACTATTCAAGGGCTACAGTATAAAAACTAATACTTACACTCTAATGCAGTGCTGGTGGAGTGTGGCATTGTCTTTCAGATGAGATATTCAGTGTGGTTTTGTATGGCTGACACAAGACAAAAAGTTGAATTTTCAAGAGCTGAGGCAATATTACCCTTCAAATGCAAGTAGCGCCTTTTAAGAGTATTATAGATCACTACGGATTATTATAGTCATTTGACCTCACAAAATGATACGAAATAATCTAGTCCAACAGGCACTGCCACAAACCTCCATTAATCAGCCTTAACTTTTAATGTCAGCTTTTCAAAGAGTCATTGAATACCAAAATGCATTTTGACCGAGGATTCTATCCAAAATATTAACTTATTTTTCTTTCTCAGGTGCTCCCTAACCATATGAAGTTGCTTTAGGATCTTCTACTTCATTTCAGATCTGCAGCGTTAACATTTATTTCTGTCATAGTGAGGAATATCAGTCTGATGAACTGAGCTAGTTTAAGCATAAAAACATTGTGTTTGTTTTATATTCAATGGTGAAGAAAAATCACCTGAAATATTTATTACTGCCAACATTTTGCCAAGCTTGCCCTTAATTCCAACAATGGAAAACAGTAAGAAATTCCTGTCTCCCCAAAAACAAGTCATAGAATCCTTACAGTGTGGAAACAGGCCATTTGGCCCAACAAGTCCACACCAAACCTTCCAATGAGTAAGCCACACAGACCCATTCTCCCACTCTATTACTCTACTTTTATCCCTGACTAATGTATCTAACCTAAACACTATGGGCAATTTAGCATGGCCAATTCACCTAATCTGCACGTCTTTGGATTGTGTGAGGAAACCCATGCAGACATGGAGAGAATGTGCAAACTCCAGACAGACAGTCATCTTAGGCTGGATTTGAGCCAAGGTCCCTGGTGCTGTGAGGTAGCAGTGCTAACTGCTAAGCCACTATGTTGTCCCAGTTTTTTGTGTTTTCAAACCCCATGTGTGTAAGTTAAATTCAGTGAATCAATACATTCTCTAGTCTAATACTTCAGTGGAGTGCTGTATAGTCAAAGGTGTTGTATTGTCAAACTTATACGCGAATGATAAAATTCATTTTGTTCATCTTGATGGTTAAAAAACGACAAATCCATTGTCCCAAAATTTCCTCTTCTAATATGGGCATGTTTGATAAACTATAAAGGACTTGTTCTTATTGATGGAGAGCAATGTCTGAATTTCAATTTGCCCACTCATCTTATCTTAATCCATGTTAAAGGCAAAGTGAATATAATCAGAATGTAAGGATAGCATCAGGTGGTGGAGTCTTTCGGGGAAACTATTAACTAGAGATTAAACAGACTTGTTCAATTTAATTAGGAGTAAAGGTTTTGAAAACATTGAGCTTGATGAGGATAAGATGCATGCAGAGACAGAACAAACAATAAGCACCATAACAATCATACATCGTATGATTTGTTAGATACCTGCAATGGTATGTCTTTACGATGATTATCCACGAATGTGTTCTGGTTCAAGTGGTAACAATATGGCATCTAATATGTCACCTGAGCTCTCTTTAAAGAACTCGAATCTAGTCGCTGCTAGTGAAATGAAAGCAAAATATGGCAGCAGCTGGAGATCTGAGAAAACGTAGCTCATCTTCCAACTTGGCAATTTATAGCCTTCTGGGCTCCACACTGATCTGAATAACATTAGACTATGAACTCTGCCCTTCTTTTTGACTTTTTTCTCCAAAGTGCGAATCTACCGTATCTTGTTTTCATGTTTTTGTTTTTAGATAGTTATTCTGCTATCAACATTAACCTGAATCAATGCCTTTTTCTTGACAACTATCACTACCAATCCTTTTGACTTCTTGTTCCATGACGTTTCTATTTTTAATTCTCATTCCCCATCACCACCACATCATTATTCCTCCCAGAATAATGATGAAATATCCATATTTTTAATATTGTGGAGCTTTTGCCAAGTTGTGACTGAATTAGGTGCTGATTTTACCTGATTTCTTAAAGCAATCCTTGCTATTTTTTGCTACAGAACAAAGAGAAAATTTCTTCACATGTCCCTGACAGTAAAGCTGGCAATAAACCAGCCTTTCAAAGCAATGGTCATTGTTTCACACAGAACAGTTCGATAATTAAGATATTCACTATTAAAACTGAATAAACTTTAAATGTGGAGGATTATTGCTTCATTGATTTTTTTTTCATCTTTCATGTTTCATGAAATTAATGACTGGAAAATCATGATAAGCTGCCATTTTATTGACCACTAAATGTGCACATAATGCAGTGTAAAACACTATTGCTGACCAAACAAAGTAAAAAATAGTCATAGTGTTTATTTGCTATCTCTAACAGGTTTTTCTTGTCTAACAAAATCCTTGGACTAACCATACATTGGTGTGCTAATTATGTAAACATAGGTATGTTGGAGCCACTTGATGCTCACTAAAAGCCTCTGCTCGACAAATCTTAGGCTATGATCAAAACTGAATGAAAGACGTTTGATTATCAAAATAGTATTGAGCGGCTTCTGTTTTACTTTGAATGGGTTTAGGTCAGAGCTCATTGTGTCCCCTGTCATTCCAAAGATTAGGAAGTTTGATCTGGCTCCTCCTCGCAGTGCAGCAAGCCCCATGTATTTATTTACGTCTGGAGTCATTATCAAACTCACAAACTAATTGGCACCTTGCAAACATTGAACTCATTATTTCTGTGTTCCTGATAAGTCTTACAAACTGTGTAATTCTATTAACTGGCAATTTCCCTGTGGTGCTCCTCTGTCTATTTACAGCAGATGGCGCTGTGATGAAATGTAAAAATGTGAAAGCAGTTGGTAACTAATACTTAAGCAGATTCCCTCAATAGCATTGCTTATTCTGTGCCAAAAAGTTATATTTATTCAATGCCTTTCACAACTTCAAGATGTCCAAAGCACTTTACAGCCAATAAAATACTTCTGAAGTGTTCTCATTACTGCATCATCATAAATGCCCCAGCCAATTTACGCACAATGACATTCCAATTACAGCAATATAAAGATAATCAAATGACTTGTTTTTGTAGTTTTGGTAACATTCACCAGCATGAAAAGTTAATGTAAAAGTCAGTTTGTCCATCAGTAAAATCACTTTGTTGCAATGTTTTCCTACACCAAGCTGAAATTCCTGTTGCTTAGGAACATTGGAGAGTAGTGGATCAAAAAAGGCCAAACCCAAAATGCAAGACATCAATCACCAAATCCTTCTAATATCTGCTATGATTTTTTTCCCCACAGTATCTGCCTTCATCGCTGCCCTGCATACAAAATTCACTCATGCTTCACCCTTTGAATAGTTTCAATCCAATCATTTGCTAGAATCTTTGTCCCTACATCTAGACTTTATGGGTGAGGCTTTTAATTCATTTAAAACTCATTCACTTATGCAGAGCTAAAATTGAGCCTTTTATCAGAGTTAGAGTCATACAGCGTGGAAACAGATAATAATGGTTTAAAATTTCCTCTGATGCTCTCTCTTTAGCATTAGTAATCCCAGACTTTACACTTCTCCTCCTGGTTCAAATGCACTGAATTATATATCAATTTAATTGTTTTTGCAGTATTGCCTAAATCCCCGGATATTGTGTACTCTCATAAATAAAAGCAAAAGCCAGTTTTAAGGATGAGTCATATTGAACCTGACATGTTAACCCTTTTTCTCTCTCACAGATCCTACCAGACCTGCCCAGTATTTCTCGTGCTTTCTTTTTTTCCATTTGGCAGCTGCACCATTTCCTTGTATCTAGTTATCATAATCTCCCAAAGATTTATGCTCCATCCCTCTGACTGGACACTCCAAGATCTAGACCATTTTCTTTATGCCTCCATATATTGCACTGTTGGCTTGAATGAACTATTGATGAACTTGCTAACGCCTGTTGTGTTGTACGCTTTTGTCTACAGCTGGATGGTGAATATAAGGTATTCAGTCAGCTAAAACATTGGAAATATATATCAATGTCTTATTTTATTCTTTCAAATGACATTGGCATTTGTTGCCCATCCCTAATTGCTCTCAAACTAAATGGTTTGCTTAGACATTTCAGAGGGCAATATAAGTCAACAACATTTACATATAGATCAGGTAAGGACATTTGTGAACTAGATGGGTTTTTAACCAGATTCAATGACAAGTAATGGTTATTGTTACTGAGGTTAGCTTTATCTTTAAGATTTATCAAATGAATTCAAATTCCATATTGGGTCTTAAACTCATGCTTTCAGGTAATTAGATTACTAGCCCAGGGTCGCCACCATCTGAAATGCTCTTGCAGTTTGCAAAGTCCAATTTTAGGTCCAGATTTTGAAATATCTCGTCTTGTATTTTCACAGTTTAATTCCATCCCCCAGTTTCATTGCCTTGCCCTTGTTCATGTTAAATATCCCTTTGCATCTGGCTTTGCTGTTCCATATATTTGAACCCTATACCCACAATTATCCTTTAGGCAAACTTGGAAAAGTTTGTTTTTGTCCCAAGCTCGAAATAATTGGCACAATTCATGAATAGCAATGTCCCTAACATTTGACCTGTGGTTTCATAGTGAGCCTTTGATCTGGCAACAGTTACTTATTTACTCTAGTTGAGACAATTTTCAACCTATCATAGGAACTTGTATTCTTACCATCCTATGTTACCTTCTGAACGAAGCACTTGCATTGCACTTTGCTGGGTCAATAATATCATTTTTTTCCCTTTATTTGAAAATGCTATAGAATCTTGAATTGTTACAGGAAAGGGAATAAAGTACTCCCGTTTATCATCTCATACAAAAAACATCACCCCTTACACAGTGCTATGCCAGAATTGCACTGAAGTGTTAGTCTCAAGTTAGGTGTTCACATTCTGGAAGGGAATTTGAACGAGCAATCATCTAATGCCGATGCCAGAGTTCCACCAAGAAAAACCAAACTGATAAAGATGAATTCTTGACTCCTTGAAATGGAAATGTATTTGGCATAGCTGAGTATTTTGCTGAATGATTCAATGGTGCCTTCCTTCATTGTTCTGGTATCATAGTATTAAATCCAACAATGATTACGTTCGATATCTGTCATATTGAAGAAGAGAGAGATGAAGGAAAGGTGACGAGGGTGGGAAGGAGACAAACAAGGACTAATACATTCTACAATAATAAATGCTGCTAGAATTGCATGACAGGTTTTGTTCCTATAAATGCCAAGTGATGAAGGTGCAAGATTTCCTTATTTCTATGACTAGAAGGAATTGTTGTCATAGTGCATGAATATCACAATAGGTAAAGTTGCCATAGCCCAAGAGCACCATAGGGTTGCTCTCTCATTAGATAGAGACAACTAACTGATGGTGGTTTGACCTGAGAGTCACCACAACTCAGGCAAAGGGCAAAATTGAGAAGGGGGAGCGTTTATGGTGACCTCAGCCGGTGTGGCAATTGAATTTTGTATCGCAAACCAGCTGTCAAGGCAACTGAGGTAACCAACCCTCTAATATTACAACATGCAATATAGGAGTTTGAGGTCAATTGAATCAAAACTGGTTCACAACATTCCTACTTCATCTTGATTCAAAATTGATGACAAATATAGTGACTCTAATGGCAAATAGAGTTTTGCATTATTGACTACAGAAATACTGTTTATAAGAGAATATGCCAGGAAAATACATCGCAAGATGGTAACTGATTTGGTGAAATATGGATGTCTATGTCCCTTGTCCTCTATATTGCTTATTTTAATATATAAATTATATTTTGTTGGTTAATGTTTTTGCTGTAAACTGCTTGCCGATTGTGACATACTGCTACACATCCTCCTCTATCAAGGTGACTGGATAAAGCAAACCTTTGCAAATCTACCTTTACTGTTATGTGTTTAGACAGTAGGAAGTGTACATTATACATATCAGCTAAATTTATATTTGTTTTTTCTTCTTCTTGCAGCAACGTTTTGTATTTTATCTTGGTAACAAACTGATGAAATTCTCCCTTTTAGTGGCCAATATTCTGAGTGCCTCAAGTCCCACGAAATTATTTGATAATTATACATTGATGACCATCCTGTTAGCACATTGGCAGAAAACCCTAAATCTGCTTCAAAAACATTTTCCAAACAAATGCTAAGATTCAAACACCCCAGGATCGAAATGGCAGGTTTAACTACATTGGATGCTGCCGTTATATTTCTTGTTGAAATGCCGCACACTTAATTGGGTAAACCTTGCATTCCCTGGAACTTAAAAAGCAATTAAAAGCAAAACTCCTTCTCTCTGACACTGATTCAACTTCAAAAACAATTGGGCATTCAAGGCCAATTTATTTACATTTCAGTTGCCTGCCTTCAATTTACTCAATCAATTTGAACTGTCAAATCCATTTAGAAGAAACGAGGGAAATTGTTTTTATTCCAACTTCTAGATGGCACCTGCAAGAGGAAAAGATGAAATCTGAAAGAAGAGTTGGATAGGAATCAGAGAATTCAATCATTTTAATTGCTTTGTTGTACGTAGAAGCACCCAACAAATATTTGACCATAAAATCATTCAAAGTGCTAATGCTATCCAGACAATATTTATGGGCCTTTACGGATAGTTATACAATACTTTTCCTGCTTTAGTGAGTTCTCAAACATCTGTTTGTTGGCAATAGAACTGCATTAAGTCAGGAATAGGTTTCACTAGATTAGGGTTTGGTTCCTAGCTAAAATGTTTAACTTTACTTTAATTGAGTTATGGTAATTGAGGGATTTTCTGCTGCAATGCATTTATTGCTTAAAGGACTTGTTTGCTGGCTAGCCAATGTCAAAAATAAGCTTTTAAACATTGTGAAGGAAAGCTGTCTGAGATTTATATGTTATTCCTCTATCCCAGTACAGATTTGAAAATAGAACTGACTGTGCAACATTGTACTCTGTATCCCTGAATCTAAACAGACAAAAATGTTAATTGTGAGAGAGTTAATTGATTGTCATTTTCACCTTAAAATCTACAATAGGCATTTCATTAGGATATCAAAAAAACACAAAATGATAAACCTAATCAAGAAAGACTAGTTAGTGATATACAAAAGCAAACCTGAAATATCAGAGAATTTAATCTATGACTTTGTATTTTATCTGAATATATTTTTGCTCTTAATTCTATTAAATATTTATGCTGTGATGCTCTTGCAAGGCAAAAAATTCCATCATTGAGAGAATTAAACTGGAAACAGAGTGTTTGTTTATTTCAGACTACAGTATACAACTCCTCAGATCTGGGGTTGCAGGGAATGGTGGGTTTCTCAACTGTGAGAAATGGCAAAGATAGGGGTAAGACAAGTAGCCACAGGTTGGCAAAGGATGCGGTGGGTGGGGTCGGGATAGCATAAGTGGAATGGCAAGGTGAGCCAAGGGGCAAATTAACCAAACTTGCTAATACACCTCCTCCTGATAACTTCTTTTATGATCTAAATTTCTCAAATGTTCCACAAAACATACAATAAAGTATGATAAATATAAATCTGTGGTCATAATGTATAAATGAGGCAGCATGGTGGCTCAGTGGTTAGCACTGCTGCCCCTAAGTGCCAGGGATCCGGGTTCGATCCCAGCCTTGGGTGACTATCTGTGTGGAATTTGCATATTGTCTCTGTGTCTTTGTGGGTTTCCTCCAGGTGCTCTGGTTTCCTCCCACATTCCAAAGATGTTCAGGTTAGGTGAATTGGTCATGGTAAATTGCCCATAGTATTCAGATATGTGTAGATTAGGTGCATTAGTCAGGGTAAATGTATTGTAATAGGGTAGGGGAATGGGTTTGGGTGGGTTACTCTTCAGAGGGTGGGTATGGACTTGTTGGGCCAAATGGCCTGCTTCCACACTGTAGGAATTCTATGACTACTGTCAAAAGAAGGAAGAGGAAACCTCTCAAAGGCTCCAAAGCCACCCAGCAAAGGGGGAAGCGACACCGACACGATGAGGATACAGGCAGCTCTTCCGACGGTGAGGATGGGCGCAAGGAGGGTCGTCACCAGAGGAAGAGACAGAGCGCCGCGGGGAAAAAGGAGAGCAGCACCGCCCAAGCAGGAAAAGACAATCCCTCTGAGGGGATGGGTAAAGGCCTCCCCCACCCGGTGAGAACCAAGAGATACCCACCGGCCCACAGCTCCAGGTAACTGGGAGCAGCGGTCCTGTGACAGCCCCGCTGTCAGATGGAGAACTGGACCATGCGGACCCTGGGCCCGACCCGAAGACACCAGAGCGGGGAAATGGCTCCAGCGTGGAGCCAGACAGCTACCTCAGCCCTGGGAAGGTCCAGCAGTTTGCCATCA
>NC_057731.1:16474709-16478464 GCF_004010195.1 Chiloscyllium plagiosum
GCCTGGAGGATCATCAACTCGGTGAAGGACGCTCTCTGGGTGGTCCGAAACCTGTTGATCTTCCAGCTGAAGGAGTTGACCCCGACTGAGTGTTGCAGACTGGCACATTCCAAGGTCCAGGACTACGTGTTGAGGGATGTGCTGAAGCTTGGGGCAGCTGCCGCCAAGGCGCGATGGGGAAAGACCACTGTGTAACATCTGCCTGCCTAAGAAGAACAGGGGGCCCACACAGTCATTTGGGCGCTGCTGACGCCTCAGTTAAATATGTAATCGTACAGACCTGTATATATGAATGATTACTCTGTCTCTGTATACCAAGAAATTGAATGTTTACGGATGTATGGCATGACCAATTGTACAGATCATCAAAATATTTTATGAATAAAGTATATTTTGAAATTTTAAAACAAGTTAGAATTCTATGATTAAAAATACAACAAACTGGTTAAATAGCTAGATGTTTCGCAGCAAGTTTTAGTATACCTACAGCGTAACAAGTCAGGATACTATAAGTTAACAGCAGAGAATTTGCAGAAGAAGGTAAAGCAGTTGAGATGCAAGCCATTGCCTTTTTTAAAAATGCAGCAGCTATGGCTGAATAAAGGTCATCCCTGCCTGTATGCATGTTATATTAACAATGTTTATGGCCAACCTCAATCCAGTTTCTAGGAACATGGCCCTATAAAAAAACTCACTCTAAATTTGTACAATTACAACCGCAAGGTAGATTTACCCTGCAGCATACTTGTCTGACCTGAGAGTAGTCCATTCCTTAAATAGAAAGTGATCCATTTCTCGGCATCAGCGTCATTCAGAAGAATATAATATAACATTATTTGCCAGTTTGTTCAGTTTGTTATTCACATTTGAAGGTGTCGAAAACAAAACTCAGGTTCCATTAATGGACCCTAGCCTCTGATTGAGAAAGTTGTTTGGTTCAAATCACACACCTGGAACAGAAAAATCAAGGTGACGTTTCTAAGGGAGTACTGCACTGACAGACATATTGGCTTTTGATTGAGACATATACGAAGACCCTCTCTCCCCACTCACCAGCAAAATAACCCCCCCGCATTATTTTGAAGAAAGGCAAGATAGTAATCCGTGGTAATCTTGGTCAATATTTATACCTTAATCAACATCACAAAAAGAACCATCTGATTGTTATCACATTACCGCTTGTGGGGCCTTTCATTGTGTGTAAATCTGTGCTTTCCTATGTTACAACAGCGACTAGCTTTATGGTGAATCGAGATGTCCAATTATCATGAAGGATGTTAGTTAAATTCAAGTTTTTTTTTCTCTCTGGAGACAGGGTCAAGCCCTGACTGACTGCTGGGTATTTCTGGCATTTTCTGTTTTTTTTCACTTACGTTCAGGCTGAAGAAAGCTTAAAATATTGGCAACAAATGTTGGCTCAAATGACATCCTCAAGGGCAATTAGGGATAGGCAATAAATTCAAAGAATGAAAAAATGGTTCAGCAGCACCTGCATTTTTGACGCACCAAATGCAGCTGTGTCTCCAGTTTTAATTTGTGGTATTTGTGCCCACTTTCAGTGCAGCCTGTTTTAGATGTCATTTTGGGTAAGTTGTTGTTGACATGGGTACCAAACCATGAGGTGAGATTGAAATTCTGATATCACTTCCAACTTCAAAACTCCACCTTCAAAGCTTATCTAACCTGATACAGCTGAACATGTATTTGGTAGCAGGTTGGACTACCCATCAATGCTGCTGAAAGCATTAATGAACCATCTCAGTTTAATCAGTGATTGTTGAACTGTCTGTTGCTGAGTTAGTAGAAGTGTTTGTTGGTTTGTGCTTTTAAAATTGCTGAAAGTCTACTTAGAATTAAGAAGTACATTGTGAACATTTTGGCTGTAAATCCAAGGATTCTCCCCTGACCTCTTATTCCCAGTCCTGGATGCTGTCATTTCCCTTTTGACTTACAGCATGACAGAGAGAATGAGCCAAGTGAAACAGGAGCGCAAGCTGCTTGAAGGGTGAAGAGAGGGGACTAGGCATTTCTCCAGCAGGCTATATCCAACCATGATTGTGAGATACAACTCTCCCACCTCCACATATGAGACACCATAATGACCTCCTCAGGAGACAGACATGGGATGCAACCAATAGGTACCCTTTGTTGTCTGGTACTTCCCGGGAAATGAAACTACGCCTTGTTCTTCGCAGCCTGCAACACATTGAGGATGAGCACCTCGTCAAGACCTTCCCTACGCTTTCACTTCTTGCCTTTAAACAACGGCCAAACTTTAAACAGACCATTGTTCACAGCAAACTGTTCAGCCTTCAGGACAACATGGATTGCAACATTGTACAACTCTGTCATGACAACCGCTGCAAGATCTGTCAGTGTGTCACCATTACACGTGGGGATATCATCCACCATGAATGTGGCAGATATTCATGTGACTCAGCCAACGTTGTCTATCTCATACACTGCAGGCAAGGATGTGTGGCACATTGGTGAGACCGAGTAGACGCTATGAAAATGGATGAATAGACACTGCACAACCATTGCCAGACATGGGTGTTCTCTCTCAGTCGGGGAACACTTCAGCGATCAGGGACATTTGGCCTCGGATCTTTGGGTGACCATCCTCCAAGGTGGACTTTGGGTTATGCAACAATGCACAGTGGCCAAGCAAAGGCTGATAGCCAAGTTCAGAACCCATGAGGGTGGCGTCAATTGGAACCTTGGGTTCATGTCACACTATAGTGACCCCACTACACTATACACTCTCTCACACATATTCTTACTCACACACTCATGCAGATCCTCTTCCATACATGCGCTCCCTCTCTCATACGCACACACCCATGCACACCCCATACACAAACCCTCTCACAAGCTTATGCTCCATTACACTTTAGCAAGCATGCACACATGCAAACACACATTCTCTCAGGTGCACTCACACGCACGCACACACACATATAAGTCTTTGGGGTGAATTTGCATTTGCAGAATTATATTGCAGATACATTCTATATTGCTCAAAAAGCACACAATCTGCAGACAGTCAAACCATGTAATATTTTATAAATTCCTACTTTGGAAATAGAACCAGTCTGACTCAAGATTGGGATTCACAGATTCTAACCTCATCCTTTTACTGCCTTATCACCTTTTTTTTTATAAAACCTTAAGTTATCTCAAGAATGTGACTTAAAAGAATGTTTAAGAAGGGCAGTAAAGACAAACCAGGGAACAATAGACTGGTGAGCCTGACCTCAGTGGTGGGCAAGTTGTTGGAGGGAATCCTGAGGGACAGGATGTACATGTATTTGGAAAGGCAAGGACTGATTAGGGATAGTGAACATAGCTTTGTGTGAGGAAAATCATGTCTCACAAAATTGATTGAGTTTTTTGAAGAAGTAACAAAGAAGATTGATGAGGGCAGAGCAGTAGTTGTGATCTATATGGATTTCAGTAAGGCGTACGACAAGGTTCCCCATGGGAGATTGATTGATTAGCACGGTTAGATCTCATGGAATACAGGGAGAACTAGCCAATTTGATACAGAACTGGCTCAAAGGTAGAAGACAGAGGGTGGTGGTGGAGGGTTGTATTTCAGGGTGGAGGCCTGTGATCAGTGGAGTGCCACAAGGATCGGTGCTGGGTCCTCTACTTTTTGTCAATTACATAAATGATTTGGATGTGAGCATAAGAGGTACAGTTAGTAAGTTTGCAGATGACACCAAAATTAGAGGTGTAGCGGACAGCAAAGA
>NC_057731.1:16478858-16545488 GCF_004010195.1 Chiloscyllium plagiosum
TTAGGGTGAGAGGGGAAAGATATAAAAGAGACCTAAGGGGCAGCTTTTTCACACAGAGGGTGGTACGTGTATGGAATGAGCTGTCAGAGGATGTGGTGGAGGCTAGTACAATTGCAACATTTAAGAGGCATTTGGATGGGTATATGAATAGGAAGGGTTTGGAGGGATATGGGCCGGGTGCTGGCAGGTGAGACAAGATTGGGTTGGGATATCAGGTCGGCATGGACAAGTTGGACCGAAGGGTCTGTTTCCATGCTGTACATCTCTATGATTTTATGACTCTTTAAGTTCTGGGATTTACCTGCAACCCATTCTAAAAGATGAAAGACTTAACAGCAATCTAGGTTTGTTCAATATATCATTTCAGTTGCATGACACTGTAATGTTTTGCTATAAATTCTGTCTTGTGATCCTGCTCCACAGCTTCCTGATGAAGGAGCAGCACTCTGAAAGCTAGTGCTTCCAAATAAACCCGTTGGACTATAACCTGGTGTTGTGTGATCTTTTAACTTTGATCTCCACATATTCAATAACATACATACAGCTCTGGTTTTATCTGTTGGACTAAGGAGATGCTCACTGAAATCTATCACTGTTACATTCATGATTGCAGCTTTGGAGGAGGACAAGGAAGGTGCTGCCAGAGGTTGCACCATGAATGTCTTCACATAGGGCCCTGTTCAAGCTGGAACAGGTGAATCTCACCAGTTTCAAAGTTAAAAATCACACAACACCCAGGTTATAGTCCAACAGGTTTATTTGGAAGCACTAGCTTTCGGAGCACCGCTCCTTCATCAGCTAGTGGTTCCAAATAAATCTGTTGTGTGCTTTTTAACTTTGTACACCCCAATCCAACACCGGCATCTCTAAATCATGATACCAGTTTCAGTGTTACACTGATCAGTGGCATCCTGCTTGCAAAGGGAAAATAACATATTGCATTCTCCCTTTCCAGAACGAAGGAAGATGAGAACACACAAGATTTTGCTCAAATGACAGGCTTCCCCATGCTTCAGTGTTCCATTGACCTGCACAGACATCGCTTTGATATCAGCAAGAACCAAAGTGATAGTGCTGGCAACACAACGGAGAGGATAGTAGGTTATTGCACCACGAAACACTGCACCTAGGAGGGAGAGGGCCTCAACAATCCTGTGAATATGTTAGAGGACCGTTGGCTGGACTGCTCTGAGTATCTTCAAGCCCGTCTGAGTATAGGTTTTTGCAGTAAAGGTGCCAGTAATCTGAGCTTGAGAGATTGCAAAGAGCACATATGATGGCAAGCTGAGTTTTACCTGTAGCTTCAGTATTCCAATATCAGTGGGTTCTGTTTGTGCTGTAATGGAAGCTGAGACTTTGGCCAATTAAACATCAGTACGGTTGAGTACACAAGTGCACTGATTGAATTAGCACCACAATTTCCATGCTAAAAAAGAATAGGCATCAAGCTCTGTGCAAAGGTGTGTGTTTAGTGGGTGGTGGACTCATCATGACCACAGCAGGTCTGTCAATACACCAAGTGTGTGACTATCTGTAAGCCTTTGTGCACTGCCTCATTCACATCGTCATCTGAGTCCGCTTTGGCAGAACTCAGGCACTCTAGCAAACTGGCCAGGTTCTTCGATAATCAATAGAATAAGAGGGTAGGGTTGTGGCACATTGTTAGACAATTTGTAATTTACAAATCAGGAGAGATAATTGGATAAGAGGGGAGGAGAATGTATGAAGCATGATTATGTATATGGCTGCAATCAACTTTGATACTCTCAGCTCAATGACATGTCAATTGTCGAAATTCAGAACTTTCAACCACAACAGTCCAAGAGTTGACTGAGACCAGGTGATGGTGGACTTTGTGTTTAAGAGCTGGGTCCCTGTAGGTGGGCACTGTGGGGGTGGGGTATATTATTTTCTCTACCAATTCCATTTTGCTTTTATCTTTGTTATTGTTATTGTTATTGGTAGGCAATGTCTGTAATTGGGTAGTGGATTATCAAAATGGAAAGAAAACCAAAAGTTGGGTTCTATATTGAGTGATTTGTTAACTTGGTGGCAGGTTTACTTGTATAATAGCTAGCTCGGTTTTAGGAAGTTCCATCCTGTTTTCCTATGGTTGGAAACAAACTTCTTGTCATCCTGTTGGATGCACTGCAGTCCCACAGTCTTGATCTTTGGGCACCCTGTGCAAGGAGGGGGAGGGGTCAGGTTGGAGCATTTCCTCTTAGATCAAGGTAAAGAAGTCATCAATAGGTCTAAGCAGCGGGCTGTGGAAAGGGTCATAAGTCCCCTTTCCTGCCTACATGTCCTTGGAAAAGGAACACACCAGATGCCTTGAGGCCTCTAGGCAAAGATGAGCTCCACACAGGCTGAAGTACATTATCTCCCCACCAACATAATTTCGATTTAGTCATGCCTTCCCCCACCTTGTTTTTGATTTAGTCATGCCTCCCCCCATCTTGATTTCCTCCCTTTTTGATTTGTTATTATCTCACTGCGCCTACTGGCCAGCGTTTGTTGATCGGGTTTTTTGTTAATTTGGTGGTGGTTTATCTGTCAAAAATTAGAGCTGGGTTCTTCCCCACCATCAACATTTTGATTTAGTACACCCGCACCACCCTTAGTTTCTCCATTTTGCTGTTGAGATTTTGGTCAGAGTTACGGAGCCCAATGCGGGTGGACTTTTTTTATTGTTGATTTGTTCTTTTATTCTAAGAAAAGTACTGGGTTCTTTCCCAGTGGGTGTTCACTTGTGGGCAGGGAATGGATCCAGAAGGGAGAAGAGGAAGCCATTGCTCATGATAAACTATAGGTTTACAATAAACTTTGTAAATCTCTGAAAGTCTTTCACTGCCTAATCCAACTTTTGGATATTGTTCTGTTAAACAGCACTGGCTGTGGTCTCAATCTAAAGATAGTGAGAACCTTATACTCCATGGGGTAGGAGCATGTCACCATGTTTGTCCTATATCTTTTGGTGTTACTGCCTTTTCTTGAACACAATCCTGTCCCTCAAAAACAAGAGCAATTTGTCAGTGAATATGGTGAAATGTAGTTTGGGTGACTGCCAGCTATTCAACCTTGACAGGCATATGTAAACAGGCTAAAAGGTGTGATTATCACTATGAAATATGTGAAGCTTGTAATGAAGCAATGAAAATTAGTTTTGAAACATTGATCTAATTTAACCTCTACAAGTAATAATACGGGTGTGGTGATTTGAACAGTGGGTGAGGCTAATGATTCAGTTGGCATTTGAATCTTGCCTTGATCACTCATGTGGGATAATTGAACTTCTTGTGGCACAGCATGTCAGTCCTCAATAATACACTACTGGTATTATCCATGACTACTGTCTGACACCACTGCCTTACCAGTGTCTGTCTGGAGAGCCTCCTGGTCCCCTGTGGATAGAGAATCTCTCTCCTGCTGACCATGTCTTACACCACGGCGCACAGAGCTCTCTTATAGAAGCTCAAAGTCTGCTTTCTTCTCTGATGCACCTTTAATCCGAGTTCTCCCTGTTCGATCTCTCCTCTCCAACCACACTTAGTGTAGCCTGAATGGGCCTCCCTTTTAAGATTAGGTTTTAGCAGTGCAAGTTTGTTTTCAGTGTTACAAACCTTACAAAATCTTAAGACTCTGCTCAGACAACATTTGCGTGTTGGCTTACCCTGCAGTTGTGGTATAGAGCAAGTAGCACGTGGTCATGAAGTTTACTTGCCGCCTACATTGGAAAGAGTGTGCACAGAGTAATCACCTCCCATGATTGCCAGAGCTGAGTTGGTGGGTTATCTAACTTAGCCCTCATTAACTTCTTGTCTCATTACAGAGGTTGCCTGATGTGCTGAGCATTTCTGACATATTCTGTCTTCATTTGAATAAAGAACTGCCAGTAATGTGAGTGATTTGATCAGATCAGCAGGTGATATTTATCTTAAATCAGGGGAAATAAATATACTAAAGCAAATTTATTTTACTTTCTATTGATTGTGCATATCTGTAGAGTTCCAAAAATATGATATGAAACACTCTGACTTTTGGTTTCTATTTTGGCACAAAAGCCTCATTTAACCTCAAAATCTGCAGATCAATTTAGATCTGGCATCAAATAAGCCCACCAGCAGGATGGCTTCCACATTCATAGGTCACTCTGTCTACTCCGTTCAACGTAAAAGCACACACCTCAAAGGTTTCCAAGTGTACATACCAAATGCCATTGCTAAACTTTGAAGTAGACTGAGTATAGTTTAAAACTAACTCCTTTAGATAAATAATTCTGCCCAACCTGGGAGAGTAGGATTTTTTTTAGTTTGAAGAGTTTCCTTTGTTGCTTGCTTATTCAATCTTATTTCTCAGTGGGCAAAACTTGCTTTTTGAGTCAGGAGTGTAAATATAACACCATTGAAGAGGTGTTAAAGATTTGTAATCATGGTATTCTCCTTGTCATTTTTCTCGATATCATATCCAACCTTTATTTAAGTCAGTGTGATCATAGCACATTGCTGTTTATTCTTCCATTATGGTATTTGGCCTGTGCTTAGTGTGATAGAGTGTCAACTTCCCTGTGTCTCCCAGTTTAAAGAACTTGACACGATGGTACCTTTACATGTTGTTGCAAAACAGTTAGTTGTAATGAGTGTGAAGATGAGGATGATCTTGGAACACATGCAAAGGCAGTGGTAATGGCTGTAATAAAGAAATAAAGCATTTGGCCAGAGTGAGCATAAATGGTAGAACAACAGTCTGTAATGATTGTAACGAGGTAAGCCAAGTGGACCCCATAAAATACAAGTTCCCTGACTGGACCAGATTAACAGTCTCAAACAGGGAGCACTGGCTGACAGATATAAATAGGAGTGTTCGGGGTTCTGCTCACTCTGAGAGCTGGCTCTGAAAGAACTGTATCAGTGTCAAGGACTCTCCACACGCAAATAAAGGGTGACTTGGTGACGGGATACCAGCTGAAAGCAAAATTTTGAACTGCAAGATTCATACCAGCCGATGGCAAAAAAAAAGAATCAAATTTATTAAATTCAAGATTGAATCCAGCAGGCTGTAAAGTACCTAATGGGAAGATGAGGTGCAATGCTCTGATTTTGCATTGAGCTTTAGTGGAGCGCTGTAGCAGACCAAGGACAGAATGTGAGTGTGTGAACAAGGCGGTAAATTAACAATGATAAGCAATTGGATGCTTGGAATCATGCTGGAGGACTGAGCAGAGATGCTCTGTAAAGCAGTCATCTAGGATGGATCCTGATAGACTGACATGGGCAAATATGAGATTTGTGGTAGGTTCATACAAGAAGTCCAGCGAGGCCTAACTCAACACTGGGTACATCGTATTGTGTCTTTTCTGCATTTTCCAAACAAAAGAATGTTGCTCACTAGACAGAAGAGTTATCAATTTGGAGAGATTATTGCTTGTAAATAACTTACTGCTCAACTCAGCTTATTAGTAATCTGCCTCCTGTCTTACCAAATGCATTCAAACAGCTATTTGTTGAGAATTCCTGACATGAAAGTCAGAGCAGAGAGCTGACTTCAGCTCACCAGTGGCTCAAGAAGCCCTTATGCTACCCATTACCAACTACCCACTACCTCAGGTCACCTTCTATGGGCACCAGCTGCATGTACCCCTCATCTACAAACATTGGCATCCAACACTAGCCAATCCTCATGACCATCATGTCATCTTTCCAATCCACATCCGAACATTAGGAAGCACAGACCTGCATTGCAGGAGCACCAGCAACAAATATTGAAAGGCTGCTGTGGGGACACCATGCACACAGACATGCACTCAGCTCATGGATTGGATGAGGCTGCATCTTTGGGCGGCCCACTTACTCATTTGCACCTTCCTGCACGCTCATGAGCCTGTGCTGGTGGTGTTCACATCTTACCATCTCCAAGTGCACAATGCAGCTGGGAAGTGCTGGGACTATGCTCAGGATGGGCAGTTCAATGTCATTTTGAGGAGTGAAAGAACAGGTTCTACGTCTACTGGACACTTGGACAGTAAAGGGATGAATATATGAAGCAAGTGATTGCAAATTACAGCTCCATATAATTTGCAGTTATTTCATCATCCATTTGCAATGCATGCAGAGTGTACAATTCAGGTCAATGGCAATCTGGACTATGGTATTGATCCTTACTTAGAAAATAGGAAAGATGATTCTGGGTAATCCAAGATGGAAGATAGGAAGAAACAGTGACTGTAAGAGCTGCTCCTTTTTTGAGGTGTTGGAGCTGATTTCCTCTAATTCGGAGCAGTAATTACTGTTTTAAGCTGTTACATTGTTTTGGAACTTTAGGGAAAAAAATTGGTCTAAACAATGGCACTTTAAAAAGGAGGAAGAGGGACAAAGGCAGTGACCACATGGGAAGTGAATCAAACAGAGTGGTAAACTTGCATTGCTGTCCAACCCTGTCCAGCTGTAAGCTACACAGCTAACTGCCTCTGCTGTTTGGTTTCAAGTATCTCTGGACATTGGATTTCTTCTAAAAAATATTAACAAATACCGAAAGTCACAGCTGACCTTGGAGAAACCTGTATGGGTTGGTTCACAGCACGCTGAATGGCTAGATTTTAAGTGTAACCTTATTGTTTTTTGTAAATCTACAATAGTGAGTAGAATGGATTCTTTTTTGATTATATGTTTTTGTTGAGATCTGTGTCTTGATTAAACCTTAAAAATATAAAAACATAGGTACTAAGTAAGTCTGGAGCAGTGTTTTTAGAGCAGTAAGACTGTGCTATTTTCTGGGTCTGTAGATGGTTAAGGTGCAAAGATGGCCTTCAGCAAAGTGATGTGCTCTTCTTGTCAGATGTGGGAGATTAGGGAGAGTCTCCATGTTATTGATCATTATATCTGCAGGAAATGTGTTTGGTTGTGAATCTTATTGGTTCACATGGATCAGTTGGAACAGGAAGTTAGAGGCAATGAAGAATTTATAGGAGCTATGGGATGTGATGGATAGCAGTTGCAGAAAGGAAGATAAACCAAAGATACAGTCAGGTAGGAGAGGAGAGGAAGATAATGCAGGAGTCTCCTGTGGCTATCCCCATCTCAAACAACTATGCTGTTTTGGAAAATGTAGGGGCTGATGGACTTTGGGGGGAGAATGTAGCACTGACAGTCAGGTTTCTGAGGTCTGTTTCCGTGCTGTAAAACTCTATGACTCTATGAGTAGAGCACTTGGCCCTTTGAGCCTGCTCCGTCATACAATGTGATCATATAGACAAAGTCTTTTCCCTGGGGTGGGGAAGTCCAGAACGAGAAGGCATAGGTTTAGGGTGAGAGGGGAAAGATATAAAAGTGACCTAAGGGGAAACTTTTTCACACAGAGGGTTGTACGTGTATGGAATGAGCTGCCAGAGGAAGTGGTTGAGGCTAGTACAATTGCAACATTTAAAAGACATCTGGATGGGTATCTGAATAGGAAGGGTTTGGAGGGATATGGGCTGGTTGCTGGCAGGTGGGACTATAATGGGTTGGGATATCTGGTCGGCATGGACGAGTTGGACTGAAGGGTCTGTTTCTGTACTGTACATCTCTATGACTCTATGACTCTATAACTGATCATCCAACTTAGTATCCTGTTCCTGCTTTTGTTACAAGCCCATACAGAGCAGAATTAGGTCATTCTGCTCATCAAGTCAGCTTGCCATTTGATCATACCTAATATACGTACCCCTTGATTGTTTTTTTAGCCCTGGCAATTGTATCTCTTTGTTGAAAACATTAAATGTTTTGGCCCCAGTACTTTCGGTGGCAGAAAATTCCACTCTTTGGTTAAAGAAATTTCTCCTTATCTCAGTCCAGGTGGCCTACTCAGTATCCTTAGACAATGGCCCCTGGTTTTGGTCTCCACAATCACTGGGAACATCCTTCCTGCATCTACTCTGTCTAGTCCTGTTAGAATTTTATAGGTTTCTATGAGAATCCCCCTCATTCTTCTAAACTTCAGTGAATATACACTTAACCAATCCAATTTCGTAAATACATCTGTCTTGCCTTCCCAGGAATCAGTCTGGGAAACCTTTTGTACAGTCTGTCTGTCATAAGAGTATCCTTCCTCAAATAAAGAGACAAAACTACACACAATATTCTAGATGTGGTCTCATCAAGGCCCTGTCCAATTGCAAAAAATAACAATGTTCCTGTATTCCAATCCTCTCGCTACAAAGGCCAGTAATTTGCTTACTTTTATTTTCTTTACAAATTGAACATTGGCAATTCCATGATGGTGAAGTTTTCAGTAATGACTTTAAAAAAGGCAATTGTTGTCCAAAAACAACACATTAATCTCTAAGTTCTCAGGCTGCAGTCATAGGTGCTGACCATTGTGTTAGCATCTGACTTCCTAGTCTCTAGTTTAAAGATGGTCTGTACTGGTTGTTGTGAGCAGTTGAATGGATGTTGGGTATCTGGGATAAGAAAGGAGTAGAGTGCAGTAAGCACTCCCTTTTAGGTAACATGCTGGTCACTCGACCATCATTTACCAAGTTGCTGTGCATAGTGAGGCTGAAGCTGAGTGAATGAAGGAGACATGGCCCTCATTTTCAGAGTACAACATGTCTCAATGTCTAGAGGAGAATATGTGGCCTACCCTACCTACACCGTAGGTCACCATTCACTCTCTGGAACATAACGATGCATTTTGTTCCTTGTATACTGGGCAAAGGTCATTTCCATCCAGAGTTGGATGTTGGTCACTAGGATGTTGCTTTCCTAAAAAGGTAAAGATGGATGACGGCCAACATCAAACCCAGGAGCAGCAGCAGCTCCCCACGTAGCCTGAGGAGTACTCTGCTGTTTTTCCAGAGGGTTTTGGTAACTAAAGCTACAACACCTAATTTTGGTAGCTAGGGACCAGTAGCACTTAAGGAATCTGGGACTCTCACATTTATAACAATGCATGGTACATCATGTACTCTACTAAATATATCAGAAGTATACATTTAATAAAATGTTAATGTATTTATTCATTTAATATAATAGAATATAGGCTGTGTGGCCTGGTGCCTAAATGGAGATTGGAGTAGTAATGCATAGTTGCATGTACAAGGAGATATCAACCATACCTCGCATATGCCATAACAAGCATTGATTTGTGGTTCCTGGGCCACCACACTGACAGTGAAGGGCAGCTTTAGGCTTCCAACACTTAACAGGGTGCACAGTCAGGGTTCGAAGATGGTACGGGCACCAGACATCTTGGGGTATCCTCGCAGTCTTGAGTACTTCTGCCTTCTTGAGTGAGTAAACAGGCTATCATTGGGTGACAGGAATGCCAATGGAGTAGAGTTGCTAGTTAATGAGATGTGTTTGGGACAATTATACACAAATCTCAGTATATTCCGAGGAGAACCCTCCATGAAACGTAATGAAAGTGACACATAGCTAATTTCTGGCCAAACTCAACAGCCTTCTGTGGAATTTATGGCCAGGTCATTGAGTATATTTAAAACAGAGATAGATAAGTTCTTGGTTGCCAAGGGGATCAAAGGGCAGGAAGTGGGAAAATGGGGTTCAAAAATGCATCAGCCATGTTCAAATGGCAGAGCAGATTTGATGGGCTGAATGGCCTAACTTCTGCTCCTTGAGTTTCTGCACCATAGAACAAGGCCAGTCTCACAAACATCTTGCAGTTTCTTCCTTTCAGTTTCAGTGACACTTTTGCAATGCACAGCAGAGTTTCCAAATACTTCAGTCAGAGCTAATAACATTGGTTGGTTTTTGCTTCCATACTGTATTTCCATCTTTTCCACCATTGACTTCAAGTACTTGAAATCACTCACTGTTTTGAAGTCTTCATGCATACTCTTTACACCTTAACTCTGATTGCCTTCCCTAGGTTCAAACTGACAGTCCATAAATAGTGTCTTTGGTTGACTGATTACCAAATGTCCTTTCTTCCAGTGTATTTCTCCAGTTCTTCAGATGCTTTGTCACACTCTCATCAGCCCCAACCAAATCATGGCTGCCAAGAATTACATATTCCATTTTATCATAAATCTTTATTTTCTGATGAAAGACACAATTAAGGAAAACAGGCATTGCTGTTTGCTTTAAATCCTTTGTGCAAATGAAAAAATTGAAACTTTATTGCTGGAACAGCACAGCAGGTCAGGCAGCATCCAGGGAACAGGAGATTCGACGTTTCGGGCACAGGCCCTTCTTCAGGAACATTCCTGAAGAAGGGCCTGTGCCCGAAACGTCGAATCTCCTGTTCCCTGGATGCTGCCTGACCTGCTGTGCTGTTCCAGCAATAAAGTTTCAATTTTGATCTCCAGCATCTGCAGACCTCACTTTCTCCCCGCAAATGAAAAAATCAAATTTACCTCAAATTATCTTTAACTGAGGACATTTTAATTTGCTTTTACTGATGAAATTGTGAAGTTGCAAATTGTAATTCTGTCAATGGTTGAATAGTACACATTGTGGGTCCTGTTCCTATTGAGGGATTAAGCAAAAATCCTATTTTCAATTACTGGTAGAATTGTGAATGCATTAATTGTCTTGTGTTTACAACTACCCGATCCATAATGGGAAGGAGTCAATTTCCTTCAAATTGCTTTTCAGAAAGGAAATGTAGTGAAGTGGTAGCACAATGGTGTTTGATTCCAAAAGAAGACAGGGGTTTTGATGAGCAGGCTGCAAAACGTTACGTATTAAGATACTAATCTAATAGTGCTTGTTTGTGTCCCAAAGAAACTGCAACTGGGAGGAAATGAGAAACAGAATTTCCTGCACAAGGCTGCCTGTGATAACACTTCACACTGGTTGCAACAAAGAAATGTGATTCCTACACTTAAAAGGAACTAGGCTGTCCAATTTAATTCAGTGTTAAAACAGTAGCATTTGCACATACTGCATCCTCTTACACACTTTCACATTTTTCAAAGTTAAACACTGCTCGATGTTCCCAATGCATTGAGCATTCTTTGCTGCTTCTATTAAGTTGATTTGTAAAAGTAATTTTGCATGTAATACAATGTGAAAACACCTGCTGCTACTGCCCAACCCTGACAATCTGGCCTTTATGAAGGGGTGTCCTGATAGAGTGAAGAGAGCTTGAACCATGTCTCATTGCCATCTCATTTAACATTTGCTTCATTTACAGCTTAATAGATTTTTTAATTATACTATTTCTGATATTTAGATTGAATAGGTGAATACTTTCAAGAAGAAATGAGTGCTTTCCCTTTCTCATCATAATTTGAATAACTTAACTTTGATAATTTGTTTCATTTCAACAACTCTTACAGTATCCTGGTTAACATATATCTGTTACACATTTAAAAGAACCACTTGTCTCCTCATTCCTTGATTTGTATGACATCACAGGATGATTACAGAATGAAACTAATGAGAGGGATGCGACCCCCTTCAATCCTCAGCTATTATAGCTTGTCAACAATGTGCAGAATTTTTTTTTTAACAAGAGCTCTTTTCAGCTTTCTAACATTCCTATGGCAAAACCTGGAATTAAAAAGGTACTCGTTGCTACTTCAGATTTTTCCAGTGTTAATTGTAACTATGTACGACACGGTGAAGATGCATATCTGTGTAGGAGGCAAAGCCCTCAACAGAGTAGCTCCCAAAACATTAAATCGTGTACTTTAAAGTAATATGAGCTCTCACCCTTTGATAAACAGATAAGGAAATTATTCACAATGCAGAAGGAAATGTAGTGTTGATTTATTCAGGAAGGAGAACTTGTGCTCAATTTTGGGATCTGGCATTAGGTTGAGACTGAAAGATCTGATACAGAAACAGTTTCATCCTTCGCAAGGCTTTTATGCAATCAGATCCTTTTGAGCAACATGCAATATCCTTATTTGCAATATCAGTCAGAGTTTGGTCCACTGAAACACCAGACAGGATGTACAAGCTTTGTTTGCCAAGAAAAATACTTAGGAAAGGAGGACGTTTTTATTAGGCTTCCTTCTAGGCTTTATTGGTGACATTCATGTTGTATCAAGACTCCTGAAAATAACCAGTGAAAAACCTAAGCAGATATCACAGAAACAATCAATCAATCAATGTGGTCCCAATGTGGCTAAGGTATAAGAAGTCAAGAAAATGTTGAATTTGCTGCAAAGAAATGGCATGGATAATTGTGTAGGCAAGGAGACAAGTGCTCTTTTTCTAATAATGTAGCAGACGCAATGTTAACCAGAATATTGAACATTTTTAGAAATGAAATAAATGATCTAAGTTAAATTATTCAAATCGATAACAAAAGAGAAAGCACTCCTTTCCATTTACAGCTCTCTGACTTTTTCTACATTCAGTTCAGGAAGTGCATTACAATTGAGTGATATTTTTGGAATTCATTTCAAATATTCCTATAGGCTGGTGGTTTGTAAATTTCTAAGAAAGGCAGATAATTTTCTCAATTTGATTTCCAAACAGAGGAAACGATGGCTGACCACTTATTTCAAATGATACTGATCTGCCTGCAGCAATGCATGTTCATGCTATCGTTTTAACCCAAATATATAACATATACATTTGGGTTACCTCTAAATCAAGTTCAGATTTTCCCTTAATCAGGAAACACATATTTAGTAGCTGTTTTAAAATGTATAAAAATCCCTTTAGACAAGCTCGTTAATACATGTATAATATTCACAAAATGTCTGCCTTATAACAATAAGGGTTGCACAAGGCTGCCCTTCTTTGAAGTTTGTTGGCCTTTCTGCTACCAGTCCTTCCTGCCAAGAACTGAATGGGTTAGTAATTTGTGAAATACAACAGGTTTCTCTAATGTTTATCATTTGCAGGAAAGGGACAGCGTTCTTTCTTGCCAACATAAATTGTCTGCTAACAAAGATAATAAGTGACTAAAGAATCAATAAATGGTTCTACAACAATCAAAGCAATATATCTTGCAGTTCCCTTTAATTAACTCCAAAATTAGGTCACGAAGTAGTCAGAAGCCTCATCTAATTTATGACTAGATGCACTTATATAGTGTTTTTAATGTAAAAAATATCCCTGAGACATTTTAAAGAGGGATAGGCAGCTTAATGAATGGATGCTAATGGTGATTTGGAGGAGGGGTTGTACAAACAAAATGGCAGAATTTGAGGGCAACAGTGCATGGGCAGTGTTGAGGGATGGGGAGGGTATGAGTGCTCCAAGGGCTACTGAATGTTAGAGAAATACGAAGGTTATGAGATCATGGAAGAATTTAAAATTTAATATCAATGGCAGTTTCATCACATGTGGAATAATTTCTGTTATCCATGTTTGGACTAATATTAATGAATGATACCTATTAATGAATCCTCAGGACTCCATGCATCATATTTAGGATGGCAACATCAAAGCAGGGCACAGTCTTCAAATGCCCTGCTTCCATACTGAGTCCCTCCTCTGTCACTTCCAACTCTAACCTTCTGGAAACTGCATCTTTGGATTGCCCCTTAAATAGTGGGGTTGGAATTGAATCATGTAATTCCCCAATCCACCTGATTGCATGGGATATCTGGAATTACAAAGTGTAATGAGCTGGCTGTGGTATACTGCCATACACAGACAGCATGACATCAGACTCTCACTCACACTACGTCTCCAAATTAATACTGGGACCAGTAAACTGGAACAGAATTTATTGTCACTTTGATTAGTTTATAAGAATGGTACCAGGGATGTGGGACTTCCCATTTGGAGAAATAAGAGAAACTGGGATTGTTCTCCCTGGAGGAGACATGGTTGGTGGAGGTTTGATAAAGTTATTCAACATTTGGAAGTATTTTGATTGTATAAATAGGGAGCAACTGTTTCTAGCAGTGTGATGGATTAGTAACCATTTGGCAAAATTATCAAGGAAACGTGGAAAAATAGTTATGCAGCGAGTTGTTATGGTCTGGAAAGCACTGCCTGAAAGGTTGGCTGAAACAAATTCCATCATAACTTTCTGGAAATAAGTAGCCCTGATGGAACCCAAACTGAGCAGGTCATTGAGAAGTAAATACAGCTCGCTGAGGCACTACTCCAATGTCCTCATTTACATTCCCCAGCAGTCTTTGACGGATTCAAATCAGATGACATTTCTATTTTGAGTGATGCCAACTTTTAAATTGCATCCCCTTTAGCATTACCCTAAGGTATTGAAAGCATCTTCTTTACAGATGACAGAAGCAAATGGCCATTTTACTACCTTACCCATGCACTTCATGCTCAGAAAATAATCCCTGATCAGTACCACCCTTCCTCGAACAAGTCCTTTCCTGTCTATATGTTTTTCAAAGGTATGCATTCCATTCCATGTTGTCCATGAATCTATTTTCATGCGCTCTCCTTATACCTCCTATTTCCCTTTTTAGATTTTCTTTATAATGAACTCTAGATTATCTATGAATTATGAAAGTTACATGCAGTATATGCTCCTGTCCCTATTTCATTTCAATCTCTTTATTTTCAGTCATGCAGACAGCTCTAGCTCTAATCTTGCATACACTTCCTTTTCCCTTCATGACAACATTGAGTCATGATTTAATGATCTCATTGTGCTTTTAAAAGTTTAATTGTGTTTAAAAAGTAAGGTTACAGGTGTCAACAATTCAAATACCGTGCAATTTGATTTAGCTACCTGCATTCCCCCCCCCCCCACTTCCTTGCCGAACCTCCAACCTCTCCCTTACCTTTGGTGGTCTCTAATGCCCTTAACAGGCTTTGCATAGAACATAGAACATAGAAAAATACAGCGCAGTACAGGTCCTTTGGCCCTCGATGTTGCGCCGATCCAAGCCCACCTAACCTACACTAGCCCACTATCCTCCATGTAAATTAATCATCGGAAAGCAGGGCGGGATTTACTGGTAGTGGTTAATAGATGGAAAAAAGTGGGTGATTTAGTGATGGGAAGAAAAAGATTTCACTTATGCGTAAGAGTACATCTGGATAAATTAAAAAATAATTGTGCAATGATCAAGGATTTCTCATTGAGCAAAAATAGATTAACAAATGATTAATGGAAATTATTAGCTTATTCTTTTATCAAAACAAAAGTATTTTATGAAAGACAGCAATACCCCATTCCCCTTGGGGTTAAATTAAGTACCACAGACCAAATCTCAGTTTAAAGAAAGGACCAGCCAAAACACTTCAGAAGGAATCGGAGTTGGTTTTTCAAGAATTACAGTTTGGAACTCAACATCCTGCATTTTACTTCACAAACAGCTTTTTGAATAGAAGAGAATAGTGCTGATCAAAAAAATAGTTGTGAAACTATATCATGTATTGCATTTTCAGTTTTAAGAAACTTGCACAGAAATTTGTAGTAGATAGTAGTCTTTGATTAAGTGAGGTGGGTTAAGAAGACATCTTCTTCTATAAATGTTTAAGCATTTGTAAAATCTGACCTCTATTTTAGGTTTTCCTTTTTCTCAACTTTCTTCAATTGGTACTCCTACTGAATTTGTATTTAAAAAAGCTTTCTGCCCCCAACAAAATATGACTTATGAGCAGAACGAACACTTCAATACACCACTAAGAATGAGCTGCATCATCAGAGCTTTGGATAAAGTACTTGGTCACTTCAGCTTGCACTGTACTGCTCATTCAGTTGGATGTTAAAAGTCCATAGCACTATTCCGTTAGGAACAATACAGAGCTTTCTTATTGTTGTGGTCAACATTCCTTGCATAACCGACACCAGCAAAAGCAGGTGAACTGGTCACTTATCTCAAAGGACATTATTGCTATATTGTCTATAAAACATTCATTGCACTTTGAAATTCATTGTGTGAAATATCTTCCTGGGACATGACAGTGTGAGAAAGTGTTATGAAATAGAAAGAAAATGATTCATGGACCAAACTCAGGTAGTTGCCTCTCATTCAGACCTTTCCATTATTTCTCTACAATAAATACTCTAATGGCCTCTTGAACTCATTTTATTGTGCATACAATAGTCCCTGGTAACCTGCTCCAAATCTAATGTGTGAAAAGTGTTACCACAACTGAATCATTCTCATCTAATTTTTTTTTAATTAACCGAAATGAAATGTGATAAGTTCCTGAACCAGATGAGCTTCATCCCAGAGTTTTAAAGGAGGTGGTTAGAGAAAGGTGCATTGATGAATCTCTTTCAAACTCCTACAGATTTTCTGGAAAGGTTCCTACAGGTTGCAAACTCATAAATGTAACTCCACGATTCAAGAAGGGTGTAAGAGGGAGGATGGAGAACTACAGGTCTGTTAGTTGGGCGTCCATAGTGGGAAAATGTTGGAATCTATTACAAAAAGGATGTGATAACAACATTTGGAAAAGAACTATAAAATTTGGCAGTATCAACTTGGATTTATGGAAAAAAATCAAGTTTGACAAATTTGTTGCAGTTTATTTAGGATGTTATTTGAGGCATTGAAGTAGACAGGTAGGCGGCTGGAAGAACGCAGCAAGCCACGCAGCATCAGGAGGTGCAGAAGTTGATGTTTCAGGTGTAACCTTTCTTCAGGAATGGGGGTGAGTGTAGGGGGAGCTGCAGATAAAGAGGGAGGTAGGGCAGGGTGGTGAAGTGGAGATAGGTGAAGACAGGTAGAGGGTACAACTTGGTTGGTCAATGGGAGACATGAATCTAGTTGGTGGCAGGGAGTAGTGAAAAGGGATGGGAGGGGCTAGAAGGGAATCGGGGGGATTGGAAAGGAAATTATTCGAAATTGGAGAACTCAATGTTGAGTCGTCCAGGTTGTAGGGCACCCAGGTGGAAGATAAGATGTTGTAGGGTCTATTTGTTGTAGGGAGTTGGCGGAAGTGTTTGAGGATGATGTGTTGGTTGAGGAGACTGGTGGGTGGTAGACACTGGTACAGACGGAACATTAGATGGGATGTATTTGGATTTTCAGAAAAGTCACATGAAGGAGGTTAATAAATAAGATTAGACAGTGTGGAATTGGTATGAGTTGACAATTAGTTAACAGTCAGAAAGCAGACAGAAAGATAAAAAGAAAGATCATTCTCAGGATGGCAAGCTGCTGCTAGTGGAGCATCACAAGGATCAGTGCCAGGGTCACTGCTGTCCATAAGCCTCATGAATGATATAAATTTGCAGACCAATATTTCCAAATTCTCATGACACAAAACTGGGTGGGAAAGTATGCAGTGAGGAAGACGTAAAGAGGCTTCAATTGGACTTGAACAGGCTAAGTGAACACAGCAGAACATGACAGATGAAACTTAATGTGAACAAGTGTGAAATTATTCACTTAAGAATTATTTTACCTTTATTTTCTACTAAAGTGTTGGGAAGTTAGGAAATGTCGGTATTCAAAGGGTCGTGTTTCTTCTTAATCAAGTGTTGCTCAAAGTTAGCATGCATGTGCCCAAATTTGGGGAACAAGTACAAACCAGAGTTAGAATAAACACACCAATATAGGTAGTAACATGTTTGTGGGCTTAGAATTCATGGAACAGCGCAGCAGGTCAGGCAGCATCCAGGGTACAGGAGAATCGACGTTTCGGGGATAAGCCCTTCTTCGGGCATAAGCCCTTCTTCAGGACTTATGCCCGAAGAAGGGCTTATGCCCGAAACATCGATTCTCCTGTTCCCTGGATGCTGCCTGACCTGCTGCACTGTTCCAGCAACGCATTTTCAGCTCTGATCTCCAGCATCTGCAGACCTCACTTTCTCCCCGGCTTAGAATTCATATTGGGACTTATATACAAAAGCTCCCTGTGGCTCAGTACCTTCCCCTTGCCCAGTAAATTAGACAGTAAACATTAATTGTGGCTTCACCCAGCATACATACATGTACTTTCCAACAACTATTCACTGGCCAATGACTTGGAGCAATAATTGTATCTCATTTCTCCAACCTTAGCCCAGGAGATCTGAATCCACCACACTAACCCCAGGTCAGCTAACCTAAATGGATCAAGCCTATGGTTGCAGTCTATGGCCCATTCTATCATCAGGCTACCAGAGAAGCAAAATCCCTTTTAAGTAATGTTTGCGAGAATGTTAAGTAAAAGGAATTGCAGGACACAACCAAGGTTGAAAATAGGAGGAGGAAGATGTGTCAGGAAGCACTGATTAGGTGACACAAAAATCTAAAGAATATATTTTTAAAAAGGGAGAGATAAAGGGTTGCTTAGTTCTGAAGTTCTGGAAAAGAAAAAGTTAGAGTAGAGATAGAGCAAATAGTTGATTTTGGCAGTGTGGATCGAGCATCTATCAGATGGTGACAATGGGGTTATGCAGGTTGTGACATGACTAATACAAATATATGAATCAGCAACACATGAGCCAAAGATATGAGTCACAAGGCTAGGTTATTTGTAAAACTTTCCAGTATTTGGTTGCATGGCTTATAAAGCTGTGAGAATATCTGCGACACTTTGTTGAGTACCACCAGCTTTGGGGTGAAGAATAAAGAACACTTGATAGGAGCAAGAAGCTGTGGCAATGGGAACATTGAGCACAGCAAGGGGATTTGGAAAAGAGCCAGAAATTTAATGTTAATAATGTTGCTGCTTCCCTTTGACCATTCATCACTGCTGAGGTCATTCAGTCACATTATGGGGAAAATCCTGATATCTGTCATATGGCTGAGCTAATAATTGGTTTGTAATCAGGATGCTAATGTTGGGCCAGACTCTCTGTGTTCTAGGCAAAAGTGAGGACTGCAAATGCTGGAGGTTAGAGTCTAGAGTGTGGTAGAGAGCAGGTCAGGTAGCATCCGAGGAGCAGGAGATTCAACGTTATAGGCAAAAGCCTTGCACTAAATGTTCTCATATTTGCAACCCCACGTGGAGGAGCGGGGAAAATAATGCTCATGGGAGCAAAGATAACAATAATATCAATGAAAGAGGAATAACAACAAATTTTGATGTTCGGGTTGAAGGTAAGTGGGTATCAGGTGATAAGCTTTTCTGGCATAGCCTCTATTTATTCGAAGTTATCACAGTATTTACTAATTATGTGAAAAGCTTCAGTAACAATTTGCATAACCCTGAGCCAAAATCTATCATTGCTCTTGAAAGTTCAGTCTCAAATCATTGGAGTCAGAGCAGATTAGTTTAACTGTTCCGTTTGAATTGATTCATTTCCAGGCTATTACATAAGATGTAATGAATATTCTACAAATTGTACAACCAATTCCTGTTAAATGGGTTACAACATTATTTATTTACTGATTGGTAATGGTCACCAATGTTGACTTGTGTTGAAATATTAAGGTTATGTTAAGCCTTGATTTCCTTCACAAAGTTATTTTAATTTGGGTAACCATTACAGACTAGAAAATCCAAGGTAATGCTCATGCATAACAACACAAAAAAGATTGGTTCAAAATCAAAGTCTTAAAATTAAAGTGACATACTTTGGGAGAAAAAGCAGAAAATGTTACTCCATATGATGTGCAGATCAGTTAACATTGCACAATTCACTAAATTGTTGTTTGTTAAGATGCTAAAATATCTTTACAATTGCTTCTAACAGTAATTTTTATTATTATTAGCTACTATTGTATGAAATCTTGATCTACAATTTCTCATTGGAAGTTTTCATGAATAATGGATCATGATTGCTTAACACTCCCTTGTGATAGGAAAGTAAGTAAAGAATCTCTCTTTAATGTGTGGCTAAACCTAGCAATCTTACACACCTAGGAGAAGGAAACTCTCAAAAGGTGTTATGGCTAGAGGTATCTGAAATACGTTTGCTAGTGTTTTGTCTGCTTACTTAATCTAGCCAATCTCTTTCCAACTTCCCGCTTGCACCTTCACTCCTTATAATTCCATGTATCTTCATGTTGTTATGCCTCATCTGGGTGACAAACTGGAAATCAAGTCTCACTATTCCTGAAGTCAGCATAAAAGTTGGAATTTCCTTTTAAACAACTATGCAGAATTCCCCAATTTACCTGACTTTCAGATCCAAATTGTCAGAACGTGCAGACTGAGCAAGAATTTCTATTTATTACAAATAAATATACAGGTACTCAAGATACAGGTAAACAATTATGAACCATTGGCATATAATGACCAATTAAAACGCTAACCCCTTTACAAACTCCACATTACAGACATGTATAAGAACATGAATTAAATGAGTAAAGGGAAAGTCTAGGAAAGCAGCTCACCTGTCCCTGCTCACAGAATTTGCTGAGATGATCTTATGCTGATTAGTGCACAGCTCAATATTTCTTCTCTAGATGTTTGCAGAAGGCACAGGGTGACTGGTTATAAAGGCTTCTAATTTATTTACATAGAAGTCATAGCCTGCAACATTTACTGAGGGGAAAATGAATACATTTTCTCCAGGCTTAAAGTGCAGAGAACAACGACAGGTTTCTGAGTTTGTGGAGTTCTGGTGGTTCTCCGTATCTTGTTCACAGCCCCAAACTGTTCAGTTTTCTGGAAGCCATCTACACTGTTGTCAGCAGGCAGATAAACTTTGTCATTGAGAATGTTTCTATAGTTTACGGATGAATCAGCTACTTCTTGTCAGCTGAATCTACATTTGTATGAAGCTCTTGGTTTTAACTTTACTGCAAACCATCTTCTATTCCTTCAGGCAACTATAAACAATGCCTACAATGGGTGTCAGTTTACTTGCTTTCAAAAAGTGCACCAATCCCTCAATATTCCTTGATTGCTAAAACTGTTCTTCTCCTATTTCAGTCCACAATTTAAAAAAACAGAAGTAAAACAATATAATCTTTACAATGTTGTCAGCAAATTTGAAACATGGCTTTCTACTGCATCACTTAAATTATCAACAAATCAGTAGAACAACTGGGGTCTCTTCATACATCCTTGTGGGACATCTTTAGTAGCAGCCAATTAGCATACTTCATATTATTCCCAAGTTCTCAACTCCAATTTAAGTCCAATACCGTAAGTGTTGTTTTTCACTCAATGAAAATTGTACATTTTCACTTTTATATTTTTTATATAATTCACTGTTTACTAAAGAAGATTATCTGAATGCATCAGTGAGGACTGCACCATCTTGGACGGCCATCTGAAAGTCCATGTCAAAATGAAAGCTGATAGGAATGTCGGGAATAGCAAGATGTCAGCTAAGAAGAATCATAAAATACCAACAGTGTGGAAAGAACACATTCAGAGTCGAAAAGTGTGGTGCTGGAAAAGCACAGCTGGTCAGGCAGCATCCGAAGAGCAGGATGGTTGATGTTTCAAGCATAAGCTCTTCAGGAATGAGAGAGTGGCCCAAGGAGGCTGAGAGATAAAAGGAGGTGGGAGAGGTGGCTGGGGGGAAAGTAGCTGGGAATGCGATAGGTCGATGAGGGGTCACCCATTTATTTCTGATGAAGAGCTCATGCTCAAAACTCTCCTGCTCCTTGGATGCTGCCTGACCAGCTGTGCTTTTCCAGCACCATACGTTTCGACTCTGATCTCCAGCATCTGCAGTCCGTACTTTCTCCCAAAGAGCACATTCAGCCCATCGAGTCTGCACCGACCCTCCAAAGAGTATCCTACACAGAACCAGCCCCTTATTTTATCCCCAATGTGGGGGAGCCGGTGTTGGACTAGGGTGGACAAAGTTAAAAATTACACAACACCAGGTTATAGTCCAATAGGTTTATTTGGAAGCACTAGCTTTTTTTTATCCCTGTAATCCCACATTTACCATAGATACCCTTCCTAGCCTACATATCCCTGAGCAGAAATGACAATTTAGCATAGCCAATCCACCTAACCGATTTATCTTGTGGGAGGAAACTGGAGCACCAGAGGAAACCCATGCAGATCCGGAGAGAAAGTGCAGAATCTACAGAGACAGTCACCCTAATCTGGAATCAAATCTGGCTCCCTGGTGCTGTGAGCCAGCAGTGCTAATCACTGAGCGATCATGCTGCCCTGGTGAAATAATCTGGCCAAATTTATTAACACATTTGCTTGATTTTGTTCAGAACAGTTTCTCAGAATTGTTGGCATTGGATAGCTATCGGAATTTGCTTCTATTGCATCGAAGAGTGTGGTGTTGGAAAAGCACAGCAGTCAGGCAGCATCGGAGGAGCAGGAGAATCAATGTTTCAGGCATAAGTCCTTCAGCAGGAATGAGGCTTGTAGCCCAACGGGGCTGAGAGATAAATCGGGCTGGGGGAAGGTAGCTGAGAATGGGATAGGAAGATCCTTCCACATCCAACAGACTTCCACACACACCATCTACTGCATCTGTTGCACCTGATGTGGTCTCCTTTACACTGGAGAAACAGGATGCCAACTTGCAGATCATTTCAGAGAACATCTCTGGGACACCCGCACTAACCAATCCCACCGCCCAGTGGCTGAACACTTTAAATCCCTTCCCACTCCGCCAAGGACTTGCAGGTCCTGGGCCTCCTCCATTGCCAAACCCTAACCACCCATGGGATTAATGTGGCTTTCACCAGTTTCTCCATTTCCCCTCCCCCACCTTATCCCAGTCCCAACCTTCCAACTTGGCACTGCCCTCTTGAACGGTCCTACCTTTCTATCTTCCTTCCCACTTATCTGCTCCACCCTCCTCTCAAACCTATCACTTTCACCCCCACCTTCATCTACTTATCACATTCCCAGTTAACTTTCCTCCAGTCTCACACCCCTCCCATTTATCTCTCATTCCTAATGAAGGGCTTATGCCTGAAACGTTAATTCTCCTGCACATCGGATGCTGCCTGACCTGCTGTGCTTTTCCAGTACCATACTCTTCGACTTTGATCTCCAGCATCTGCAGTCCTCACTTTCTCCTGCTTCTATTGTATGATCACTTCAATATGTATATAAATTGGATATTGGTTACAAAGAGCATGTCCAAATTTATAAACAATCTAAATTAAGAACCACAATATATAACTTCAAAAGCCAAAGAAAGCTGCAAAGGGTTTTGAGAATATAGTGTAATAGGAAAAAAGCTACAAATGGAATTCAATCCAGTGTCACTTTTTCAAAAACATACCACCTCACATTTAAAGAAGTAATTATTAGAGAAATCTGAAATGGATAAGCAGGAGAACTTACGTGTTGAGGTTCACTCAACAATAAAATTTACACTTCAATCATGTAAAGATGTAAAGAAGCTAATGGAATACTGAATTTTAAGTTAAAGGTATGGAATATGTTAAGTGCAGAAGTTAATTTGATTTTTCAAATGCTAATTGAGGTCACAGTTAGAGCACTGTTTGCAAGTTTGATCTCCCTATTATTAGAGCGATTTTGATGGAATAGTAGGGTATAGTGCAAATTTTCTTGGATGCTGTCTTTCATGAGAAAATATAAATACGAATACTTGAAAGCTTGGAACTTTTTTAACAGACCGGAAGAAATTATTGGTGGCTTTGATATGGTTCTGAATAGAAATTTCTTGTTTCCATAATAGTTTGAACACCCCACAGGATTTAAAATCTTTGAATGAATTTCATGAATGGGACTATTTTATTGCTAGTAAGAATGTAGGAGTGAGAGTTCCACTAGTGTCTTAGAATTTTGTGATGAAAGATTATTAATGTAATTAATGATGATTAATTTTGGAAACTGATATTTTTTTTTGAAAAGCGAGATAAATTGATGTGGGTTGAATCTGTTAAGGTTTTGTTTTGAAAATGGTCAGTAAGGTATTCTGGAACAATGACATACATCCAGCATTTCTCAAAGATCATTTGGCTATAGAGGTATGTGATATTAATGGAAAGACGTCTTTACTTTTGAGTTTATGATAAGCAGTATAAATGCATTTAAGGCTATTTGTTTTGTTTACAGTTCAGTTTAGAAAACACCAGGGTTGAATTCAGATGAAAGTTTCTCAGTTCACTTCAGAAATTGCTGAAGTTGAACTCATCATTAAAGTATGGTTTCTCTCTTAGCAGGCGTTCAGGTGAGCTTGGAACAGAAACTGCAAGTTAGTAGTCTTGAGGAAGTATCAGCCTTCAGATTTGTGAAAAATTTCATGACAACAGACAAGAAGAATCAGCAAATTGTCACTGTAGTCCAGAGAAAAGAGTGTAGAAGGAGTTATTTCAGTATAAATCTAAAGAGTTGAGATTACATGGTAACTTCTCTGAATTTGAGTCTTATCTTGGTATGTAGGTTAAACTTTGTTTTGATCTTTATGCTGAGATCTTTCTGATGGTAACTTGTTTAATTTGTATAATAAACCTACGTTATGGTGTTAAAGAACATTTACAGCCTTGAGTAAATATATTTCAGTGACTAACCATATTGTTAACTAACTGTAAAAAATTAAAATATGGTCTATCAAGCCATGTTTGATTTTGGGATCTGACTTGACTCTAGTATCAACATCAGCTGAGAGCAAAACAAGTTTTTTTTGCATTTCCACATGGTTCCTGAGATGTGTCCATTGTGTGTATTGTTAAAGTGGCTATGGAGGGGCATTGGGTATGAGGACGAATTTGGGATTTAAGGGATCAAGGGGAATGGATGGTGGCATGAGTTGGTGTAGAGAACACATGAGGATTGGGTCCTAATGGGGCCCTTTAAATTGAGGTCCGTCTACAAGTCGGGAAATTTCCCAACTCAAGCTACCAGCTTCAGTAATGAAGGTCTAGCTCCTGATAGATGATGAGCAAAACACATCATAAAACCACTAAGATCCAGTTATTAGTCAGACATTGTGCACATATTGTGAAATTACGTCTAGGCCTCTGGACTTTGAAAACCTTCTTTTAATACGGTTGTTTCAGGAAGTAGTAAACCACATTTCTCTGCTGAAGATAATTAGCATCAAACACAAGAACATTAACTAACAGTTACATTTTGTGCAACATTCTCAATTTTGACATCTTTTGTAAATTTTAGCAATGATAGGAAGGCTTTGCATTGAACTAGTAATTGGGATCCTTAATGAAACCAAAATCAAGCATTTATACATAGAATTTAAAAATTGTGAACTTGAGCCAGAGCAGACTCAAGGGGGTGATTAGCTTACTCCTATTACTAGTACTTTTTATTTTTAATTTTAGTATTTTATACAACAATATTAAACATAATGTGTGCATTTCTCAGGATAAGAAAATAAATACAGGAGCATTGGTTTTTGTGTGATAAGGATATTTAGCGTAAAAAAGGGAGTATACAGGTAAACTGAAAGCAATAAACCTGTCCGTGATGATACAAAATATTAAGTAGATCTTTCAAATGCATTGAAAGCAAAATAAAAAGAAGACAAAGTGTTCCTAGAGTCACATTAAATAAAACTTGGTACAATCATCTTAAGTATTCTTGAGAAAACAACTGTACACTAACTACGGCAAAATTTAGTTTGCTGCAGCTAAACAGTAATGTTTTTTGTCTTTCTTTTCACACACTTCAACATTTGCATTACTTTGTTATGTGCCTCCATACCACCCCTCAACCCTCAGTTCTCACAGAAAGGGACATGTAGATAGTTAATGGAAATATTGAGCTTTACCATTTATTAAATGTTACTTTTATACATTTGCTGCCTTCTACAACTAAAGGAAATAATTAATCCACAACATCATCTTTGCTTTAAGCTGCTTCTGACATTAGGTAAATATGATAATCATGTCAAGTGGCCTTTTAATTCCATCTGTGAAACAGCAGCAAAAAAAGCCTATTGACTTTTGCTCTTTTTAATTTTTAATCTTCCAGGAAGTTGAAGGACACCAGGTGCAGCATTTAATGTGTGCCCTGAAACAGAGTTACTGCCATATAAAGTACAGAAGTTGTATAAAAGTACAGGGAATAGTTACACAGTGTAGAGCTCGATGGTGGGTGGAGGCTGCTCATAATGGACCCATTATATACAACAAGGTGAAACAATGACTGCAGTAATCTCTTATACCCGATATAACATTATTATAGCAGTGCTATCACAGCAGTCTTTACACCTAATAACTAACAGTCAGCTCTGAAACTGTTTGTTCATTGTGATTGTAATCTTTTGTTAGATTCTAATATTGCTGAGGTATACAACAGGGAATATCTATGCGCACAATGCATAGTGGAGGAAACAGAACAAGAACTCTTTGTGTATAATGTGGATCAATGGTTAGAAAAGATCTACCTTCCAACAGTTGATCATTCAAAAGGTTCATTTAGAAAGAAAAAAATACATTGAAACTTTTTTTGGAGGATCATTAAATAGTTTATTAGTTATTTTTCAGATGGTTTGATTGATGCATTAAAGCTTCCTCCAATTGTTGAATTTGTATTTTGCATTTATTAGGATTTTTTTTTTAATTTCCCCTTCCTCTCCTGAAGGCAGTGACTTCCTAGTAAGGTGCACAATCACAAGACATTTGCCAATGTTTCATCAGCTGGGTCATTCCTCTTGCAGGCTGAAGCAGGAACACTGCTGGTCGGCTATTTTACCACTTCACATCACAGAGAATATAATCTAACACAATACAGTCCACACACATACACACACCTTCCAACAACTATTAATAGATAGCAGTAAGGAATAGAAAATCTGGATGATTTAGCCCTCTAGAGTTACTGAAACCAATTAATGCATCTTTCCTTCCACTTTAAGGTTCACCTCACTAATTTTTATTCAGGAACTGAATCTGAAGCTGGCTGCTCTGTCTGCCTAAGTTACCATCCAGTTATCTTTTGTTAAATAACCCACTGCAAGAGCTGCAAAGTTTATTTGACATCTAATACTATTTTAAAACAGCATCCTCCTAGAGCTCAGTGGTTAAAAGCATTGCCTAATGACATGCTGAGCCACTTGTATCAGAAAAGCCAACCTTTGTTTAATGCTGTATAATTTTAAAGAAGTTGTTTATAATCACAAGGCAATAAAAAGCACTGACCAATCTGAAATGATTCAGCAAGAAAAGCAAGCAAGCGCCACAGCTGGAGTAAAGCAACCTGTTTGGTATTTCTGAAAGTCTAGAAAAATGAAGCTCCAACATCAGGAGAACAACCAAATCAGTGCAGCAGAATGTAAAAGATCCACAAACCAGCATGAAATGAGTGTCAACTCCATTGGCACCTTTAAGGGCACTATTGATGTTATAAGTCTGTAGCATTGCTGCATTGCTCATGAATGTTATATCTATAGCTACTGAAATCTGGGGCTCTATTCCATTGAAGACTCTCAGTGTTGACTTGGATGTATTAAGAGAACCAAACTGAGAGTTCTGACGGCAGATTTCAGCTTCCACAGTGATCATTAAATGGTGTGGTATCAGGTGTATCCCTGGTCATCCTGAATGGATGGCTGGTGGACAACAAATGGCAAGAGAAGACGCGGATGGAACGTCTCAACCATCCAGGTCAGCCAGCCTGTCCAAAGGATTCCAGCAGCACCAGACAGCGGAAAGAAATGCCAAGGCAGAATTAGATCTGACTTATTGCAGTATTCAGGGTTATTTTATGATGCATTATAAACAGGCACTGGGTCACAACCATCTCATGAGGATCTTCTTAGTATGCAGCAAACTAACAGTACACTTCTCCCATAATTTGGAAGGTGGAGTAGATTATCATGTGGAGGGCCTACACATAAACTAACATCGAGGGGAAGCACAAGGGGAAGGAATGGTACTAATCCAAATATGGAGACACAGAATCGCATTGGTGCTGAAGGATGAAATTTGGCCCATCATGACTGGACTGTCCCTCCAGCAAAAACCATGATTTAGTAACAATCACCTGCCTTTTTCCAAGACCTATGCACATCGTTTCTTTTAATTCATCATTCAATGCCCTCTCAAATGCCTCAATTGAATCTGCCTCCACCACAGTGCACTCCAGGCCATGTGAGAAAAAATGTATTTTCATATCAAATTTGCCGTGTTTAAAAATCACTTTATTTTTTGCTGCCTCATTCCTAATCTTTTTACGGGTGGGAATAGTTTCTCCCTATAGGGACAGCATGGGGTCTCAGTGGTTAGCACTGCTGCCTCACAGAGCCAGGGACCCGGATTCAATTCCAGCCTTGGGAACATTCTCTCTGTGTCTGCGTGGGTTTCCTCCGGGTGCTCCAGTTTCCTCCCACAGTCCAAAGATGTGCAGGTTAGGTGAATTGGCCATGCTAAATTGTCCATAGTGTTAGGTGCATTAGTCAAAAAGAAATGGGTCTGGGAGGTTACTCTTCGGAGGGCCAGTGTGGACTTGTTGGGCCAAAGGGCCTGTTCCTACACTGTAGGGAATCTAATCCAACAACTGTGTCTCCATCTATGCAGCCATCTTCAGTGATTTATGAAAGTGTACATCCAAGTCCCTGTGCTCTTGCACCCAGTTAAGAATTGTACCCCTCGTTTACATTGTCCGTCCATGGTCTTCTTACCAAAAAGAAAGTTTTCCTCTTTAAACTTCAGCTGCCAAATCTGTGCATTCCACCAATTCAAGGGAGGTGCTGGAGCAATTTGTGGGCCTAGTAATCCAGATCTCCAGGCTAAGGTCCTGAGGGGACACAATGAAATCCTACCATGACAGCTAGTGAAATTTATGCTGAAAAGAGTTTGGTTCAATAGTAATGATAGTTATAAAAACCTGTCTAGTTTAGACCTATCCAGTCTGGCTTACATGTGATGCCAAACCACAGCAATGTGACTGATTCTTAACTATATTCACACAATTAAGGATGTGCAATAAATATTGGTCTAGCCAGGGATGTCTACATCACTTAAAATAAAAAGAAGTCCAAATTTTTTTGGAGCTTCAAACAAATGTCCTCATAATTTAAAATTCTTCCAAGATTTGAACCATCCACAAACTTGGAAATTGACATCTGCACACCAGGTGATTGTTAATATGTAATGGAAAATGCAAAGGTCCAATAGTGGCTCCTGTGGAACTCCACTACCAATCTTCCTCCAGCCCAAAATAAAATCTGTTGACCATTACGCTCAGCTTCCCATGACTCAGCCAATTTTAAACCTGTGTTAGTATGTTCCTTTTATTCCAAGAGCTATCTCTATTCTCACAAGTCTGTTGTGTGGCGTCGTGTCAAATGGTATTTGAAAGTCATGTACACATCAATAACATTGCCATCAGTTCTGAAAAAGGGTCACCGGACCCGAAATGTTAACTCTAATTTTTCCTCACAGATGCTGCCAGACCTGCTGAGCTTTTCCAGCAATTTCTGTTTTTTCTGATTTACAGCATCCGCAGTTCTTTCAGTTTTATTGCTGTCATTGTACCTTTCTGTAAACCCTTCAGAGAAATCCCAGCAGCTGAAGCAGATATGATTTCCCCTTAGCTCTTACTAAACAACCCACCCTTTCTCCATATTAATTCTATCCCAAATAATTGTTTCTACAAGTTTCCCCAGCACTGAAGCTCAGCTGACTTGCCTGTCATTACTGGGCTTATCCTTACAACTTCTATTGCATAGGGCTGTAAAGTCTACAATTCTCCAGTGCTCTGGTAGCTCCGCCAAGTCCAGGGAAAATCCTCTATTATCTCCACAAGATCTTTCTCCCTGATAATGATGGAAGCAAAGTATTCATTTAACACTTTAGCCATTTCTCTTGTCTTCATCTGTAAACCCCCTTTTTAATCATGACCACTTTCACCACCCTTTTATTATTTACATGCTCCTTTATGTTGGCAACCAATTTTTATTCCTAAGTCCTCTTCGCTACTTTAATATGTTTGTATAACTCCCTGCTGAACTTTTTTTTTAGATTAGATTACATTACGTTACAGTGTGGAAACAGGCCCTTCGGCCCAACAAGTCCACACTGACCCGCCGATGCGCAACCCACCCATTCCCCTACATTTACCCCTTACCTAACACTACGGGCAATTTAGCATGGCCAATTCACCTGACCTGCACATCTTTGGACTGTGGGAGGAAACCGGAGCACCCGGAGGAAACCCACGCAGACACGGGGAGAACGTGCAAACTCCACACAGTCAGTCGCCTGAGGTGGGAATTGAACCCAGGTCTCTGGCACTGAGAGGCAGCAGTGCTAACCACTATGCCACCGTGCTGCCCTACTTTCTGTATTCCTCTTAGCTCCCAACTGAAAACTAGTCAAGAAATAATCTGATTAATTTTTTTTATTTTATGTAACCCCCTGAGCTTGTGTTTTTCGAGAGAAAACCATTGATTGCTGGGTATGATGATTGAGGTTAGTTGATTGCAATAGATTGCATGATTGGTGAAGTCAATTATATTGTGTGTTGTAGGATAGGAATATGAACAAAGACTTATGATGTACTTATTTGAATGTCATATCAATCAATGATTCATGGTCATGAATTTCCCCAGATACAAGTTGCCTTTAGACTTTCTTTCTCACTCTTCAATCAAGATTTGAGAATCCACATTTTGTTTGCATCTCCCTGGATTTCAAAAGTATGCAAGGTGCAGTTATCTATGACTTCAGCCAAGGATTCATGGCTGAGAACCCAGTCATCCATTGGACTGTTAAACATCTGTAGCCCTGTTTGATTGATAGCTTTGGCTGCCTGATCTCTGTTGTCATGTAGTTATTTACATGTGGTTAAGAAGTTTTTAGTGCTTGCAGTTTCAGCAATTAATATTTGAAAGGGTTGGGATGATTCACACTTTTATTGCCTGGTAGCAGTTTTTAGTAGAAGGTAATGAATAACCATATTTAAAGCTCTTTTGTACATCCCATTGTCACTTGTATAGTCTGGTGGTTGAATGGTTCTAGAAAGCATGGAGGGCATGGGGGGGGGGCGCCAAAGGGGGTGTTTGAAAGGCATAGCTTGACATGGGGACATGAGGGGTCATATGGAGTGAGTTGGACGGCAGGGGCACAGAGAGGGAAACTTGGTCTTGTATGACGACTTTTTAAATGTACTTCTCATAAGGCTCCCTCATAGAAAATATGGTTCACAACATCTACAAGATGCCATGAACCATAACTTTAAAATAAACTTGCATTTTCATGAAAATTGGCCACCTATGCAATGGAGGCCATCAATTTGGAATGCGAGGTGAAGGCTAGAAACCCAAATAAATCCATTTCCTTAAAAGGCAATCCTGAAAAATCAGAAACCTTAGTAATGCTGTATGGAGTCCCAGAATCACAACCTGCCTTCTATTTTTGAAAGATCTCACAGTCACCCCAAAGCAGAGAAAATCCTGGGATATAGAATAGCAATCCACTCCTTCTGGCCTTAAATGGGGACAGTCTAATTCCACACACATCAATCCTTTTAGCACAGTAACATATTGTGAAATACATGAAAGATGAGTCCTCTTACCTAATATAAAGTCCAGGAATTGATATGAGCAGTAATAACATACAAATACTAAATCCATACATATGACTGGCTTTTTGTTTGATTAACAGCAGCATCACCCATTTATTTTAAGTAGGTGTTTTCCTCTCCCAGACACTGCTATTTAGAGTGGCAGATGTCAGCAAAGGCTGAGCACTTGTCAGCCTACTGTTCCATACTCCATTCTCTCCCTATCAGTCTACAATGATTTAGTCTCCTGTTATCTTTCATGTGGGATGTTAGCTATTTACTGGAAGCTGGTGTCATTAGTTTTTGAAAATATCACCATTGATAGGACTGTTTAAAGAAGAACAAATCTTTGCTTCCTTAAATAGTGAGATAAAACCAGTTGACAGCAACAGACGATGGATGAGCAATAGAGCAACTGGTCTCCTTGGAACCCTAAGCACTTATGGTGCCTGGTCCAATATCTTTTACAGTCATGCTTTTACCAGGAGGCTGGCTTTAAATTCTTGCCCCAAATCATGAATTACCTTTTTTTTGGAACAGATTTTCAATACTTATTATGTAAGACATCTATTTTATGCAGGCTTCATGTGCCAGACTGTTCCTTTCAATTGTAGCAAATTTTGATTGAACATGTTATTGGAATTAGATAGTATGATTTTTTTATTGGTTCTTGGTTCTACACGCATGTTGGGTTGCAGAGGAAACAATAATTGTGAAGGGGAGGAACTCAACATTTATGGGAGGGAGAAAATAGTGCATTGAAGGGTGTAGCTTACTGAGGAAGGAGGATCACATTGACAGTCACAACACCCAGGTTTTAATGGGAGGACATGACAAAGGTCAAGGAGTAATACAAGGAGATGAAATCCTAATTTGTGGAGATGGTTGGGAACATGTGTGGAAGCTCAGCATTGATGGGCTTTACAGGGAATGCAAGGAAGTACAGAACTTAGAGGTTTAAGGAAGCCAGGTTGAGCCAGAGACTCACCATGTTTAGTGTGACCTGCTTTACCTTTCATATTAATGAGACTCTGAAATGTGCACTGGAAATGGAAAATGGTTGTGCTAGCTCCTCTTCTAAATTGAGCATCTTGATTATTCTACCAGTTATGTTACTTTTAACCAGTGGCAGAGCCCCAGTAACCAATTCATTTAAATGCTAAAATGTATCCTTTGAAAGAGATGCTCTATTTTTGTCATGAAATGTGGAATATACAATAAAATTAAGTACAAATTTGAGAAAATTAAAAATGACTCAGTTATTTTGAAACAAAAACAGGTTAAATGAGAAATGCACTTTAAAACAGATTTCGACACAAACTTCTTTACATTTACTTTTAAAATGCATAACCTTTTTACCTTATGTGAGAAAAAAGAGGATTGAATAATTTAACTCATTTTATGTTTAAGGAAAGAGGATTGAACAATTTGCCTCATTTTACAACAAAGTTGTAAAACAATGTTAATGTTCATTCAGGACCCTTTGCCAGCCTTTGTACAAATTATACATTGCCAGGGCAAGTTGTCGAAGTGATTGTATATACTTTGAATCTCTTAGTAACAGATGCACTCGTTCACATTTTTGTTGAGCAAGATTAAGATACATATTTGAAAACAAAAACATTTTAACACTTTGCAAAAATCTCCCCATTTTTCTCTCTAATATCAAAAGCACTGAACAATTAAAATTTTACCTTGAAGGTAGGCAGCGCTGAGAACATGTTGTATAAAATGAAACGTGTTTTATAGACCAACTGTCTGGAGAGACCACTCTTGTATAGAACTGCCTGACATCAATCCTACCAATGTATTCATAGCCCAGATTTAAAGCTGTGTCGGCAGACAGCCTGCTTTATCAAATAAAAGGTAAGTTCTAAAGTTGGCCATTATAGATAACCTACAGTTATGTGTTAGTTCCCATTAGGACGTTTTTTTAGTTGATTTGAAACAAGTGCCGACATTCCTGAATTCCTCTCCCAAGTGTGCTGTATTTTAGCTTTGTCAATAACATTTTGCAAACAATTGCTTTCACAGAAGACTGTTACTATTCAGCATGTCTTATCACTAATAAAGTTAATATATCAAATTGCTAACGACATCTGGACTGGTTTAAGTGTAACTAATATGACTACAAAAACCCATGAAAAGGGTAAAGAATGTGAAGATGTGGGGCAATACAGGAAAATTCAGTTCAAGACAGTAGTGGAGGTGAGAAATAGGATGAAGGAAAACATTGCCTTCAAACGGAATTCCACAGCCTTGATCCCAGAGACCGATACCTGCAAATGAGGGGGCAAAAGACATAAGCAGAAATGGTAGTGGTACAACCATGCACTTGTTGGGCTCTCACCATGTGTCTGCACACTCTTGACTTAAAGAGGTTTAGAAACAATGGTAATCCAGTCCATTAACCTGCCCCTATTTACAAAAAACTACTTACAACTTGCATTGTCATGATCCATCTCTACTTCATTTTAATCTCTGAAGAGAGATGAATAATCAAGAGCTCAGCTTCCAAGACGAAAAAGCATTTGGATTTTACCTGCAAGCTCTAAAGGTAAGCAGGCAAAAACCTGTGAATAATTTCATGATTCAATTCTAATTAGTTCCAATCCACAGTCCAATTTCTGTTGTTCTCACAAGAACTGGAACTACAATATTCCATAGCTTGTTTAATCTGCTTTCTCTATACTTATCCCTGTAACCCTTTGGCCATTCATTAATGAGATTGTCATAAATCACATTTCAAAAGAAATCAATGCCATACATTCATTATTACCTAGGGAAAAATTCTTTGAGAAGTTAGGGTTGTTGTAATATTACAAATTTTGTATACAAGCTGTCATCACTGTTTAACGAATAATCTACTTCTAACCATCCATTTCATCACCTCAAATTGTGCTTTATATGTGTTTTTCTATACTCTCATAAATATTAAATGGATGTACATTTCATCTGTGTGTGTTTCAACTATCTCATTTAGTTTGGCATTACATGTGTTTACATTGAAATGTCTAAATCATACATGCACTTCTGTTACTTGCATTATTTGTATGAATCAACTTTTATATCCATAACAGACGATGTGCTATGCACCTTGATACACAGACTTTATCAATTGTAAACTGAGAAGGAGGTATAAAATTTCAACTGAAACATGGCTAGTAGATGTATGAAGGCTGATAATTAGAATGAGCAGTCAGGCAAAACAACATGCATCAGAGAAAATGAATTCACTGAAGGTGCTTGTAATAATCGTTTTGGTTATCATCCGAGATTTTCTAAACTGAAGTCTGTTCTGGGAAATAAGGTTTCTAAACTATAAAGGTGTAAGGATTACAAAACATACAATGTGATGATCAAACTTACCCACACATTAGAATGCTGTGGATGTGGTCATATTTTCAAGTTGGATATTAATGAAATCTCCCCTCCAAGTGGAATTCATGGGGATTCCCACAGCTGTTAGTCTCAGTTGATTAAACTTACAACTTTGTAGGCTATAGTTTCCAGAGGGAATTGGTGCCCACAACTTACAGATTGTTTTCATGATTGGCAGCAAGATGGTCCAATTACAGTGTTCCAATGCTGGTGATTGAAAGTTTAGCTCCATCCTGAACCCTTTGATAGCATAAGGATGAGCTGTAGACAAAACCATCAAAAATTAAAGTAAAAGATGAAGGGACTAAGTTTCCTTGGACTAAAACTCTTGCCTGAAGAATGAACCAGCAGTAGATGCATCATTAGGTATTCTCTATATTTGGCATGTTTATCTGTCAGATGGGGTGTAGAATGATTCGACCTCAACCAAGAGGAAATACTTTTAAAGTGCATGGAAATAATACAGGAGTACTGTCATAATTTGCTTGTCATTACGCAGGATTTTGTGCACAGCAGCCTCAAAAGAGGAGCTCAAAATTAAGTGTTAGAATTTGCTGAGTTGCTCCTAGAGATCTGAGGAAGTGAATTTCTTTCAATTAATCAAATGGGTGTAACAGGTTCTATGGAGCTAAATCTTTGCGCTGCAGGAGTTCACTCTATTAGTGAATAGGGGAAGATTCCCCCATTACCTGAATCCACAGCTACGCACAGTAAAAAGCTGTAGGTTTGCAGCACACAGCCTTGTGCTCCAATTGACACCAGTTCTGATCAGAAACTCTGTATTGCACACACTGCTCTCACAGTACACGATTATTAACTGAATCTGACAATTAGCTGAATCAAAGTCTGTGCAATAAGTGCCCTTCCTCATTTACTCTGCAGTGAGGAGGGTGCAGAAAAATTGATGCCCAATTCAACTTCTCCTGAGATAACATTGAAAATGAAAAATGACATATACTCTGTGCTGGCTGATCACCAAGTAAAGTCACCAATTAGTGAGGTGAACATAAACACAAATCAGGAGAAAATCAATGAGTGGGAAATGGCCTTCAGTGAGAAGCAGGTCTTTATCTGTTGTCATGTGTTCTAAGTAGTTGCAGTAGAAAATTAAAAAAGAGGAGAGTGGTGAGGTGATGAACAATTAATAGCACAACCAACAGAAACAACATGAAAGCTTCACTGTTCAAGATCTAAAGAAGGTAAGATCAGTCATCTCACCAGAAGGATAGTATAGTAACAAGTGTGGGATACTACCTAGGGATTAAACAAGAAATTGTATGAAACAGCAAGTGTTGTTAACTAATTATAACAGTTCCTACTTTTATTAACATAAACCAGATGTTTCAAGGGGTCGGAAACAACTGATGATATACAGTTGAGCAGCTTCGGTCCCTTTATTTAAGAAATTATATCATTTCATTGAAGGCAGTGCAGAGAAGGTTCACAAGGGTGATCCCTAGTATGGAGGGATTGTCTTATGAGCAAAGGTTAAACAGGTTGGGACTCTACTCACTGGGGTTTAGAAGAATGAAAGATGATCTAATTGAAACATATAGAATTCATAAGGGGCTGGACAGGTAAACGCTGAGAATATATTTCCTCTCATGGGAGACTCCAGGACCAGAAGGCAGAGTCTCAGAATAAAAGGGAACCAATTTAAAACTGAGATGAGGAGGAATTTATTTTCTCAGAGGATTGTAAGTCTTTGGAACTCTTTGCCACAGAGAGCTGTGAGGGCGGAGCACTTGTCCATATTTAAGGCTGTGATAGATAAATTCTTGTTCAGTGGAGGAATCGAGGCTTAAGGAAAAAGGACAGGAAAGTGGATATGAGGAATGTCGGATTGAATGCTCTACCCCATTCCTTTTTCTCACTTATAAGACTACAGCACTGCTATGGTGCTTCTGTTAACTGTGGTAGGGAATTGTTTATAAAGTAACTGAAGATCTTTTTGATAGAACGGGAGTTCATTCATCATATTAATTTGTGAATGGCTTCATACTCAAAACAAAATTTATGTAATAATCTTGTAGGTGAACATGTAGTGTAAATATAAGAAATGTCACTGGAAGGAACAGTAAGGTGAATAAAAAATGTCAATGACTAATACAGCCCCATCAAATGCATATTTGTTGATTTCTCCAAGTTTTTTTCCCTTTAATTCAATGTTGTGCTTAGTTTTATGTTGTTCATATGTATTATAATTAATTAATAAGTAACTGACTTCTAGATATCTTGAGTCTAGACAACTAGCAACATCTTTGACATGAAACACAACATGAAGCAAAAAAAAAGAAAACCATGAGTTATTTTACAAAAAAGGATTCTTTCCTTCCAGTAACAATGCTATTCCTAGTCCACAATAACACTGCTGCACATCACATCAGAAATCTCTGTCAGCACCATGCTTGTTCCAACTGAGGGAGTTCCCTTAACATTTTCATCTTTGTTTTTTCAGTGTTCGGTATTGCAGAAAGGAAACATGTCAAATTAGACAGCATTGTTAAAACCCTTGAGTTTTTCTGATAACATTATTTGTGGAAACATACACACAAGAATAACTTCCTGAGTGAAAATGATTAAATGCATTTTGGAACCTCAATTCATGTTTGCTAAGTACTTGATGCTTATTCTGTCAAATTCAGCAGTTATAGCTGAAAGTTAAAAATCTAGTTAATCAGTTTAAGTCAGAATTTTCTGTATCCTGTTTTCATTTACACATTAGGCTATTTTCAAACAAAACAGGAAAAAATAAAATGTGTTATATGCCTTATTATTTTGTTAACAACATACTCCATTTAAATTTCTTTGAAAAGAGAATGTTGTCATCATTTTAAATTCTGTTATGATGTTTGATGAGCTTTTAATAATAACTTTTCTTTGGTTTTAGAAATTTGGGGCTGTACAAATAACCTTCTACATAGAACATACCTGGTCACAAGTACGCATGCTATCGTCCTATCACAAATTTTAAAAAAGATATAAAATGCTTCCATGTTTCTTTATTAATGCACTGTTAAAAGGGCACCTAAAATGTGTAGATTGAACCTCATTTTCATAGCTAACTGAAAATATTAATATTAAAAGATGTTCCATTATACTCATTAAAATGCTCACGAACCTTAGGTTCGTTTCTAGAAAATTCAAATTGGCAATACATATATTTCCCACTGAATTTAGGCAGTTCTTTTTTTTAACAATTACAAATCAATCTATATTTATATAGCACCTTTAAAGTCTTGAAACCTTTCCAGGTGTTCAACAGAAGCATTTTGAATCAAAAAATGATGTCTAGTCACGTAAAAGTGCTAAGGATGACTGAAAATTTAGGCAGTGTAAGGGTTTAAGAAGCGTCCTTTTGGAACAAAATCAGGTAGAGAGGCAATATACTAAATTATACTGTTTTTAATACACAGGATTTTACACCAATATAAATACAAGACTGCTTATGATATGAATCAGTAACTGCCTGTGAAACATTACAGTTTAAAATCCTTGCATTTCGCAGCCACTCACTTTTGCAGCTTGGTGTGCATGCATATGTAGGAGACCACAGCAGATCCAAGATTAGAACTGGAATACTGTGCTAAACAAGATTGGCACTTACTCTCTTGATTAAAATTTAAAATGTGTTCTTTGATAGAATCATGATGATTGAAAAACTATCAGCAGAAACAGGGTGTAGAAAGTATTGAAGGTAGAAGTTAACTAATTCCTTCAGTGCCTACCAAAAGCCAGAAGTGATGTAATAGAAGTTATAACCAAAAGTGATATGCATGTATATCAGATTGCACATGTGATCTCCTGACTTCCTGTTCCACAAATCTCCCTAGGCAACATGAGCGGTTCAGCTGTTAAAACTAAAATGATAAATGGGCTATTTGTTTAAGTTACAGAGAATTAGAAAAGATCCCAGTCATTTAGACAATGACCTCCATCTCTGCCAATCATTGATGTTAGTCAGCTGGAACAAGAAAGCTGCTTACACATACATTCTCCTGGGGAAAATCCAGATACAATAAACTCATGGGAGTTGGCATTGTCTGTAAGTGTCATTTACAGATATAATTCAGCTCATAAAATCCCGAGACTTTCCACAGGCATTCGAAACTGGAGTGATTTCTTATTTCAGTACATCTGGACATGCAGATAGACTTTCAAATAGCACCATCACAAAAGCAATTGTTGGCAAATGTTATATGGCTGGGGTCACAGTCATGTAATACCGAAAGTAAATTCTACCCCTTCCCCTCATATCATACACCATCAAGAGGAGGCAATGGCCCAGTCATATTATCACTGGACTGTTAATTCAGGGACCCAGGTAATGTTCTAGGGACTTAGATTTGAATCCAATAAATATCTGGAATTAAGAATCTAATGATGACCATGAATCCATTGTCAAATGTCAGGAAAAATCAATCTGTTTCCCTAATGCCCTTTAGGAAGGAAACTACCATCCTCATCTGTGATTCCAGACCCACGGCAACGTGGTTGACTCATAACTGCCCTCTGCATGGCCAGCGATGGGCAATAAGTGCTGGTTTAGCCAGTGAATGAATGAACTAAAAAAAAGCACAACTCCTGCTTTGCCTCCTTCTCAGCTCTCTCTTTCTCTTTTATATCCAAGTGTTGCATGACACTTCTCATTGAGGTGGGCAGCATGCAAATTCACCCGACTATAACATTAGCTCGAATACTGATGGCTGTCTCAGCATAATGCAAACAGTGCAGTCAGCCTTCTCTTTGTAAAGGTAGTGTACCCACCTTGAAGAGAGCCCGTGCTAAGTTATAAGTGATTAATGCTGAATGCTACTGCTGTAATTCTAAACCATTAAAAATGAAATGTCAGAGCAGGCAGAAGGTTCTGAATGTGGTGCTGGAGGTATCAGTGAGAGATGCCAAGGATTTACAGTTAAGTGAAGGGTTACATGGTACTGGAATCCTCTGAAGGAAGTGGGAGCAGGTAACTGGGAATGTCAAATCATTGAATCATGGAAAGCTTATAATACCAAAGAAGGTAATTTGGCCTGGTTAACCCATTTCCCCACCTATTCCCTGTAGCCCTGCAAAGTTTCCCTCTTTAGGTACTTTTTAAAGCATGATCAAATCTGTCTCTCAGGCAGTGCATTCCGAGTTCTAATCTCTTGCTGCATAAAAAGGATTTTCCCCATTTGATCTATTTTCATTTTGCTAGAAACTTTAAATCAGTGTCCTCTGGTTCTCATTTCTATTGCCAATGGAAACATCTTTCACTCTATCTATTCTGTCTGGCTGCCTTTTGATTTTGAATTCTTTTAACAACATTCCTCCCAATCTTCTCTTCTCTGAGGAGGTCAAACCCAGCTTTTCTGATACATTATTAAAATTCCTCATCCCAGACCGTCTCTTATAAATCTTTTTCACACCATCTCTAGATATTTCACCCGTCTAAAGCCCTTCTGAAACATCATGCCCAGAATTGGATACAACACATGAATTGAAATCAAACAAAGAATCACCGTCATTTGCTTTTAATATAAATCTCAGAATCTTATGTGTCTTAATGACCACTTTCTCAACCTATCCTGCCACCTTCAACGAATTATGCACAAAAATCACTCGGTTTCTCTGCTCCAGAATCTGCCTTAAAAATCTACTCACACATTTGCATTAAGTTTCATCTTCCAGATGTCCACCCGTTCTACCACTCTATCTATGGTCTCTTGAAGTCTATCGGGATACTCCCCTGAGTTTAATTAAGAGTCAACCACATTCCTGTGGACCTTGAGTGACTTGCAGACCAGACCAGGTCAGGATGGTAGATTTCCCTACCTAAAGAACATGAAAGAACCAATGGGCTTTTATGACAGTTGACAGTGGTTACATGGTCATCATAAAGCCAGCTTTATAATCCCAGCTTTTAAATGAACTCAAATGTCACCAGCTGCTATGTTTGCATTCAAACCCATGTGCCTAAAACATTTACCTGAATTATGGATTATTAATCCTGTGACGTTAGCACTGCCTCCATACATGGCCAGTTTGTTTTCAATTTCCCCCTACTAACTTCAGCATCCTCTAAAGCATCCCATCTAATCCTGGTGGCTTTTTAATTTTAGGTGCAGCCAACCTTTCTAATAATTAATATTCCTGAAGAAAAGTCATCTTGGACTCAAAACATTAACCCTGCTTCACTCTAGAGACCTGCTGCATTTCTGTTTCTGTTCTTATTTCCAATACCTCCTCTTTATCAATTGTTAACACATTCAGTATTTCAGCTATTTCCTCTTTCAATATGACTTTGCAGCACCTTCTTCTTTGGTAAATTTATTTATTCGGTACCTCAGCCACATCCTTATTCTTTAATCATAGATCTCCTTTTTAGTCCTTAATCACCCCCACTCATCTTCTTACTAACCTTTTAATACTCATAAGCCTATGGAAACCCTTTGTATTATCTTCTAACTGTCAACAGCTACCAGGCTCCTCTGTCATTCTTTCTTACTTCCCTTTGAACTGGAATCCCTACTGTGTGGAAACAGGCCCTTTGGCCCAACAAGTCCACATCAACCCTCCAAAGGATAACCCACCCAGACCCATTTTCCCTACACGCACCTAACTTACTATGAACACTATGGATAATTTAGTATGGCCAATTCATCTAATCAGCACATCTTTGGACTGTGGGAGGAAACCAGAGCACCCGGAGGAAACCCACGCAGACACAGGGAGAATGTGCAAACTCCACACAGACAGTCACCCGAGGCTGGAATTGAACCCAAGTCCCTGGTGGTGTGAGGCAACACTGCTAACTGCTAACCACTAAGCCACCATATGCTGGATATATTCAGCCTGAGTTTTACTTTCATTATGAACTGAATTCTCTCACTTATACCATTTTCTGCTCACCTTACCGTCTATTCACTGTCTTTCCAATTGGACGAAACATAATGATCTCGAGAAACATCCTGAATTCACTTTAGAAATTCTTGCATCTCTCCGGACTTGAGATCAAAACTATTGCTGTTTAATTGAATTTAGGAGAATTAAAAACCCCCAGTGCCAGTACTTTATGGGCTGAATCTGAGCAGAAATCAATATCAATGTCATTTTTATGAAGTTTCACTGACGTTTTTTTCCTATAGGCCTAGTGAATTTCATTACACTGTCTTTCCAAATTCATCTCAATAACGAGATACTGTGCCCTTCGCATCCAATGCTGGTCCAATTCTTCCACTTTCCATCGGTAGAAGTACTCATCACTGCGAGGGCATTGCAGGGTTTCTGGAACTGGTACCATTTTTAAAAGGCTGTTGTACATCCAGTCAAGCAGTGGCAGTCCAGTGCTGACCTGCACAGTTGATGATATTTGCCCTGGACATGTCACTTAGGGGGAAATTGCTGCTGAAAATGCTGGATCTGACTCCGGAAAATGAAATGGGTCAAGTGAATCACACGTCATTAGTGGAATGTTCAGTTTTGTTAAGATTTAGTTTAACAATGGAAAGGTACAAGGAGCATCCTGCTTGCTGCCAGGATCTGAAGGAAATAATGGTGACCATGAAACCATCGTCAGTTTTCAGAAAAAAAACACTTGCTTCACTAATGTCCTTTAGGGAAGGAAATCTTCCAACCTCACCTGGTCTGACTACACATGATTCCAGACCCACAGCAATGTGGTTGAAACTCAACTCCCCTCTGAAATGGCCTAGCAAGCGACTCAGTTGTATCAATCACTATGAAGTCTCAACAAAGAAATGAAACTGGATTGCCAACTTGGCATCAACTAGGCTTCGGAAACATCAAAGGCAAAAAAAACCCTGTCTGACCAGGCAAAGACCTCCTTATTAACATCTTGGGGATCGGAAGGGCTTCTCACAGACTAGTCAAGACAAACAGGCGACAACTAGCAATCTGCATCCATGAACACCAACTAGCCACTAAATACCACGACCAGCTGACCTTAGTAGTCCCACACGCAGATGACAAGGACCACAAATTTAACTGCGACAACACAACAATCATAGGACAAGCTAAACAGAGGACAGCCAGAGAATTTCTAGAAGCATGGCCCTCATCCATGGACTCCATTAACATGCACATGGACCTAGACCCAATATACCAGCCACTACAAAGAACAACCGGATCCGGTGACCAGAAGCAGCAGGAACGGAACAAAATAAATTCCATAAGACACTGTACAGCAGTGCTTGACAAGACACTCCAAAGATGTCACCTAGACAGGGGACAGAACATTTGTAAATCAACTTCCCAGCTCGGTGAACATACCCACAAATATGGCAACTGGCACCCGAACTACAAGTCTTTACACAAAGTCAAGCAACAGCCTGACATAGTCGTATTCACGGAATCATAATATACAATGTCCCAAATACAACCCTCACCATCCCTGGGTATGTCCTGTCCCACCGGCAAGTGGTACATAGGCTGGAGGGAGTTGCCCTGGGAGTCCTCAACATTGACTCTGGATCCTATGAAGTGGCATAGCTTCAGGTTAAACAGGGGAAAGGGAATCTCCAGCTGATTATGACATACTGCCCTCCCTCGGCTGATGAATCAGTACTTCTCCATGTTGAACAACATTTGAGGGTGGCAAGGGTGCAAAATGTACTCTGGGTGGGGGATTTCAATGTCCACCAAGAAGAGTGGCTCAGCAGCAGCACTACTGATCAAGCTGGTTGTGTCCTAAGGACATAGCTGCTAGACTGGGGGCCGTGACATGTGGTGAAGGAACCAACAAGAGGGAAAAACATTCTTGACCTCATTCTCAGCAATATGCCAGCTGCAGATGCATCTGTCAATGGACCCAAAAGTTGACTCACTTTCTTTCCACAGATGCTGCCAGACCTGCGATTTCTGTTTTTATTTCAGATTTCCAGTATCCATAGTTCTTTGCTTTATTTTGCGTTAAAGATTATATTGTCAAATCTTTTCAGTTCAAGGTGAGAGAAAAATCAGTTCCAAGTCCTCATGCAGCCTGTGAGATTTTGGACTGTCTTTGTGAATTGTGCCCCACTGGGGACACTTTTAAGGTTACCTGTGAATTACTTCTGCTTCAAGGACCTGTCTGGGCTGGCATAGTGGCTCAGTGGTTAGCACTGCTGCTTTACAGCGCCAGGGACCCAGGTTCAATTCCTGGCTTGGATGGCTGTCTGTGTGGAGTTTGCATATTCTCCCTCTGTCTATGTAGGTTTCCTCCCACAGTCCAAAGATGTTCAGGTCAGGTGAATTGGCCATGCTAAATTGCCCATAGTATTAGGTGATTAGTCAGGGGTAAATATAGGGTAGGGGAATGGGTCTGGGTGGGTTAACGCTTCAGGAGGGTTGGTGTGGACTTGTTAGGCCAAAGGGTCTGCTCCCATACTATAAGGGATCTAATCTATGATTGGTCTGTAATGACCTGGTGAATATTTAAAGAAATGCTTGGGAATACAAAACTCAAATATTGTTAGGAAGACATTAGAAATTGAAATTTTTCATCTTGCACTCACTCATCAAAATTAGAACACAGAGGCAGACTTGAAAAACAAAAGCATTATTTTATGCAGCATGAGGCAAAGGTGCTGATTGGTTTGGCCATAATTGATATGGAAATAGTGTAAGAGCAGTTAATTGTCAATCTTAATTCTTAGATCAGGCAGATTGATTCCAATTGGTGAGGGCATTACCATAGGGTAACAGCAATGTTGGGCTGTGTCTATGATCCCTAGTTTTTGAAAAAAGGGTGCAATGTATGTACAAACTCCTTTTGCCTACATAAAACAGGGTATTCAACATAACCTGCTTTGAGCTTTGTGAACAGACCCCCAGGAAAGACCATGGCCCATCTCCCAAGTAACTTGAACAGAGAGCCATGACTGGTGAGTGACCAGAATGCTGACTGATTCCTGTGCAGCTCCCTGACTGGCTTGTCATTAACCCCCTGACTGGCTTGTCATTAACTCCCTGACTGGTTGCACTAAGCCTGTAGGAATGGCTGTGGCCCACTCCTCACACTCACTGCCCCAAGTGACTGACTGATGGTCCTTAGATTGAGCTTGAATGCTGTCCCTGACTAAGTATGGTGACAGTCCCTTATTGACCACAGTATCTACCCCCAACCCCTCAACTTCATTGAGACACTACTCCCACTCCACTCTGAGAAGTGGTCAATTTGGCTGCAGTGCATTCAGTATTATTGTTACAGAAGCTTCTGGCACCTGCTGTAGCTGTGACAGTACATAGCATGGACGACAACATCATATCCATCCCCTTGACTGATTACTGCTAGAATCCAACCTGGTATCGTGTCTGCATTGTGTTTGACCTAAAATGCAAGACACAACAGGAGGACTGTGTATCTGTAAGTTCTGAATGAGGCATCAAAGTGTGTAAAGGCAGAGCAGAGATGTTGTGAGCATCTAATTCAGCACAAAGTAAGAAATTGCTAAGAAAGCAAGTGAGGAGCTGTGAGGTGTACCCTGTTCTGATGCATGATGAGTGTTTAGCCCTGAACACAAAGGTGTCAGTGAGCTGCAAAGTGCAACATTAAACTGGAGAACTGCTTCCTAAATAAGATGGAGATGTAGCCTATGACAATGTAGCAAGGATGGGGCAAGTCCGATGCTAGCCACGGAAGAGATATGCAGGTGGTTGCTGCTTATGGAGCATGCCCTGAGATTTGTGGAACGTTGGCCAAATGGAGGCCCAATGAAACACGAGGTGAGCTGGAGACACCAGGTAATCACTCTGACTTTCATGTTGGGACTTACCTCTCTGCTGACTTGGAGGTTAGGAAAACTGCATATAAATGAGATTCGGTAGTACAGTAGACCCCCATACCTGCCGGGGATATGTTCCAGGATCTGCCACGGAAGGCCAAAACCATGGAGAGGAGAGAACTATTCATTTAAATGGGAAATGTACCTTCCTGGTAGTCTCCTGGTCCTTGGTTCTGGAATGTTCCCTTTTATATGTTTGGGCCACGGGAAACCGCTGGCAACTGAAACCACAGAAAATGATTCCATGGATACGGGGGTTATTCTGTAATGAGATGTTAATAAGCCTCTCAGTGCTGTCTAAGAAGATTCTCATATCACTGACCAAACCTTGAGCAGAAAATCAAACTTTTCTCAACATTGAGAATCCCACTTTTTGATCTTGACATATTTTCCCAACTGACTTGCCATTGACCACATTGAGCGTCTGGATAAATTCAAGTTGACGTATTCACTATCGTATTAAAACAAAAGAGAAAACTAATTTGTGTTATTTTTAGATTAGATTAGATTACTTACAGTGTGGAAACAGGCCCTTCGGCCCAACAAGTCCCCCAACAAGTCCACACCGACCCGCCGAAGCGTAACCCACCCACACCCCTACATTTACCCCTTAACCCAACACTACGGGCAATTTAGCATGGCCAATTCACCTGACTTGCACATCTTTGGAGTGTGGGAGGAAACCGGAGCACCCCCACGCAGACACGGGGAGAACGTGCAAACTCCACACAGTCAGTCGCCTGAGTCGGGAATTGAACCCAGGTCTCTGGCGCTGCGAGGCAGCAGTGCTAACCACTGTGCCACTGTGCCACCATGCCGCCCTTTTGAAAGTTATGTTTCAGATTCAGGAATAGATTTAAACTTGAACTTCAGAAACATTGCTTGTTTGAATCATCACACAAACCAAACTCATTTTGAAACTAGACGATAAACAGTCTTCTTTTTCGTAGACTCATAGACATTTACAGCACAGGAGGATCCCATTCAGCCCACTGTGCCCATGCCAGACATTAAAGAACTGACTATATTCATTCCATTCTCCAGCTGTTGGCCCATTGCCTTAGAAGCAATGGCAATGCAATTAAATATCTAAACACTGCGTAAGTGTTATTGGGGTTTCTAACTCAGCTACTCTGACAAGCAGTGACTCCCAGACTCCCACCACCCTCTGAGTGAAAAACTCTCCTCTTACCCTTCTACCTCTTTCATTAATCCATGCTTCCTGGTTATTGATCCCTCTACTAATAGCAAAAGTATCTTCCTAACAATCAAGGCCCATGCCCTTCATAATGCTACACATCTCTATCAAGTTTTCAACTGTCTCTTCTCCAAGGTAAACAATCCCAGCCTGTCCAATCCTTTCTCATAACTCAGACCCTCCAGCCAAGACAGCATCCTGGTAATTCCTTCAACATCCTTTCTAGTGTAACCACATCCTTTCAATGATATGCTGATCGGAACTGCATACTCTACTCTGATTGTGACCTTATCAGCATTTTATACAGTTCCAGCATGTCTTGCTCTTGTATTAAATGCTTCGGCTAATAAAGGGAAGTATCCCACATGCCTATCTAACTACCTTATCTACCTGAAAAATGTGTTGCTGGAAAAGCGCAGCAGGTCAGGCAGCATCGAAGGAGCAGGAGAATTGTTTCGGGCATAAGCCTCCTGCTCCTTCGATTCTCCTGCTCCTTCGATGCTGCCTGACCTGCTGTGCTTTTTCAGCAACACATTTTTCAGCTGTGATCTCCAGCATCTGCAGTCCTCACTTTCTCCTAGTTGACCTTATCTACCTGCCCTGCTATCTTCACAGACCTGTGGATGTGCATACCAAGGTCCCTCTGAACTTCAGAATTTTCTAGGTTCCTAACATTAAGTGTGTAAGCCCTTACCTTGTTATCTCTCTCCAAAAGCATTATCTCACACTTATTTTGGGTTGTATTCCATTTGCCGCTGCTCTGCCCAGCTGATCGGTCCATTGGTATCCTTCTGCAGGTCTACTGTTATCCCCTTCACTATTTACCAACCTACCAATTTCCATGTCATTTGGTTTTCAGATTCACATTCTAAAATACTGAAAGAGTGAATTAAAATAGGTCCAACTAGCAATGTCATCACAAATTTACATGCTTTCTTTGCTTTTGCTTTGTCAGGTAGTATTTCTTACTTAATATTGATTACCAGCATAATCAGCAACTGAGGAAGTGAAGTGGGAGCAAATGTTTTTCGTGCTGTGTCACCTAATAATTATCAGTAACCATAATTGAGTTGGAAATGTGCCATTCATTAAACAATGGTGAACACATATATTAGGAAATTGAAGAAGTTACTTGGAATTATTTACCAATGGATGATAACTGAATTATTATTTTGAGGATCTATTCAGGAGATCTATAAAACTTTGTTTAATCCATTTATGGAATATGAATGCCATGGCTAGACCAGCATTTATTGCCCTTGAGGAGATCATGATGAGCTGCTTCCTTGAATTGCAGTCCAATTAGTGTAGTACACCCAAAGTGCTGTTCAGGAAGGACTTCCAGGATTTTGACCCTGTGACAGAGAAGGAAAGCAATGTGTTCCAAGTCAGGGTGGTTATGTGACTTGGAGGGGAGCTTGCAGGTAATGGTATTCCCATGCACCTGCTGCCCTTGTCCTTCTACATGGTACAGGGCATGGATTTGGAAGGTTCTGTTGGAGGAGGCTTAGTGAGTTGTTGCAGTGCATCTTGACAGTATATTACTGCTACAGAGCATCACTAGCGAAAGAAGTGAGTGTTCAGGTTGTTAAATGGGATGTCAATCAAAGGAGCTGCTTTGTACTGGATGTTGTCAACCTTCTGGAGGGTTGTTCGAGTTGGCCTCATCCAGACAGTGAGGAAATCCCATCACACTCCCTGTGTGGTGAACAGACTTTGAGGAATTAGGAGGTGAGTTACTCATTGAACAATTCCCAGTGTCTGGCCTGCTATTGTAGCTACAGTAATTATATGTCTAGTTCACTTCAGTTCTGGTCAATGGTAACCTCCAAGATGTTGGTAATGGAGAAGTCAGTGGTGGCAATGCTATTGACTGTTAACAGGATAATACTGGTAATCTTTTATTATGTTACAAAACCCATCTTGTTTTTCATGTCATTGTCTCAAATTATCTTTTTGCAATAACAATCATCAGCGCAGAACTACATTAAAACGCTTAAGATTTGTGTATCTAGTTTATACATCATCATCAATACATTTCATTACTTTCTTTTGAACTGTTGTAAGTAATCAGGTAAGGGGAATACTCTGTTTTTATGGTCTTTTCTTGCCCAGTCCTGTTTTAAAGATTATCTGTTTAAGATTCATATATGCACCATTCATATATCCACATCTACATATGTACAAGCTATGTCAGAAGAAGTTTGGGTCTTCTCATACTAATTACACCAGGACCAATGGAGCCTATTTTAAACAAAACTATCACTTGTATTGAACAATTATATGATTTAAAAACCTCAGAGTCTGAAGTTCTTCCACAGAGAGTGAAATAAATTTATTTGTAACCCTAGCAAATGCAAATCCTGCACTAATTTCTAAAGGATGTAAATTGAGAGAAGAGAATGTTCAATGAGACCTGGGTGTCCTTTTGCACCAGTCGCTGAGAGTAAGCAGGTGCAGCAGGCAGCAAGGAAGGCAAACTCTACGTTGGCCCTCATAGTGAGAAGATTTGGTAATAAGAACAATAATTCTTGCAGCAATTATACAGTGCAGCGGTGAGGCCACATGGAATATTGTGTCCAGTTTTGGTGGCATTATCTGAGGAAAGATGTTCTTGCTATAGGGGGAGGTTAACCAAATTGATTCCTGGGATGCCAGGGTTGGTGCATGGGGAGAGATTGAGTTGGTTGGGATTGTATTTACTAGAGTTTGGAAGATTGAAAAGGGATCTCATAGAAACCTGTAAAATTCTAACAGGGGACTAGACAGGTTAGTTGCGGGAAGGATATTCCGATGGTGGGGGAATCCAGGAATCATAGTTTAAGAATAAGAGCTGAGATGAGGAGAAATTTCTTCACCCACAAACTGGTGGGTCTATGGTAGTTTCCAACACAGCAAGTGTTTAAGGCCAAATGTTATGTGTTTTCAAGCAGAAAGATTTTTTCATTCCCTCAGGCATGGTCAGTTGGGTGGACCGGCATTTATTGCCCATCCCTAGTTACCCTTGAGAAGGTGGTGGTGAGCTGTCTTCTTGAACTGCTGCAGACCAAGTGCTGTAGGTTGACCCAAAATGTCATGAGGAGTTTGACCCAGCAACAATGAAGGAATATTGATATATTTCCAAATGAGAATAATGAATGGTTTGGAGGGGAGTGTGGAGGTGGTAGTGTTCCCAAGTATCTGCTGCCTTTATTCTTCATGCAGGAAGTGATGAGGTTTTTGAAGGTACTACCTAAGAATCTTGGGTGAACTTCTGCAGTGTCTCTATCTTGTAGATCTCGTACACACTGCTGCCCCTGAGCAGGGAGTGGATGCTTGTGTATATGGTGTCAATCAAGCGTGCACTCATCCAGGCAAGTAGAGAATATTCCATCACACTCCTGACTTGTGCCTTGTAGATGGTGGATAGGCTTTGGAGAGTCAGGAGGTGAGTTACTTTCTGAAGTTTTCCTCATCTCTGACCTGTTTTGTGTTTATATGATAAATCCATTCTGGTCAATGGTAACACCCAGGATGTTAATAGTGGGAGATTCAGTGATGGTAACACCATTGAATGTCAAGGGGAAATAGCTACATTGTCTCTTATTGGAGATGGTCATTCCCTTGCATTTTTGTGGTGTTACTAGTTGGCCAGATCATGTTGCTTTTGAACATGGAGAATCTGCGGAGTCAGTGAACATGCAATCAATGATGAACATCCCCACTGCTGACCTTATAATGGAGGGGAGGTCATTGATGAAGCAGCAGCAGATGATTAGGCCTCGAGCACTACCCTGAGGAACTCCTGCAGAGATATCCTGGAGCTCAGCAGACTAACCTCCAATTACCACAACCAGATTGCCAGGTATGACTGCAACCAGCAGAGAGTTTGCCCCACATTTCCATTGATTCCAGTTTTGCTGGGACCTCTTGATGCCACACTCAGTTTGAATGTGGCCTTGATGTCAAGGACCGACACTCTCACCTCACCTCTGAAATTCAGCTTTTATGTCCATGTTTGAACCAAGGCTGTATTGAGGTCAGGAGCTGAGAACCCAAACTAAGCAGGTTATTGCTGAGTAGATGCTGTTTGATAGTACTGTCAATGATACCTTCCATCTCTTTACTGATGGGTCAGATTTGTCCTACCTTTCAAGTACAGCACAAACCAGGGTAATGCTTCATATTGTTGGGTAGATTTTAGATTAGAATAGATTCCCTACAGTGTGGAAACAGGCCCTTTGGCCCAACAAGTCCACACCGACCCTCCGAAGAGTAACCCACCTAGTCTAATTTCCCTCTGACTATTGCACCTAACACTATGGGCAATTTACCTGGTCAGTGGGAGGAAACCGGAGCACCCAAAGGAAACCCGCGCAGACACGGGGAGAATGTGCAAACTCCACACAGACAGTCGCCCAAGGCTGGAATCAAACCTGGGACCTTGGTGCTGTGAGGCAGCAGTGCTAACCACTGAGCCACCGTGCCACCCCATGTGTGTTTTTTCTGTACTGGAATAACTTGGCTAGGGAAGTGGCAAGTTCTGGAGCACAAGTCTTCAGTACTATTGCCAGAATATTATCAGGACCATTGCCTTTTCAGTATCCAATGTATCCAACCATTTCTTGGTATCACACGGAGTGAATTGAAATGGCTGAAGATTGGTATCTGTGATACTGGGGACCATTGGAGGAGGCTGAGATGGATCTTGTTGAAGATTGTTGCAAAATCTTCAGCCTTATCTTTTGCATTGATGTACTGGGCTCTTCCATCATTGTGCATGGGACTATTTATGGAGTTGTTTCATTGTCCATCACCATTCATGACTGGATGCAGCAGGACTGCAGAGCTTAGATCTGATCTGTTGGTTGTGGGATTGCTTAGCTGTGTCTATAACTTGTTTCTTATTCTATTTGGCATGCAGGTAATCCTGTTTGGTAGATTCACCAGGCTGGAACCTCATTTTCATGTACGTCTGGTGCTGCTCTTCGCATGCCCTCCTGCACACTCCATTGAACCAGGATTGATCCCCTAGCTTGATGGTAATGGGAATATGCCAGGCCATAAGGTTGCAGATTGTGCTGGAGTACAATTCTGCTGCTGTTGATGGCCCATAACACCTCATGGATGCCCAGTCTTGAGTTACTAGATCTGTTTGAAATATGTCCCATTTAGCACAGTGACAGTGCCATACAAAACGATACAGAATACCCTCAAGATGCAGGTTGGATTTCATTTCCACACGGAGTGTGCAGTGATCAGAACAATGAAGGATCACTGGACCTGAAACATTGACTCTGCTTTCTCTCTGTAGATGCTGTCAGATCTGCTGATTTTCTCCAGTAGTCTTATATGCAAGGTCAAGGTTTCAGTAATCCTATCAAGCTTAATCCCCCCACGTTCTTGCATGATGCAGTTTGTGCTGCATCCATCAGAATAAGGTCCATTCTGTAAAAGATGCATGTAGAGACATTCCATGGCTCTCCCTGTCCCACTGTATCGAAACTATGCTAAACTGTCATTGATGTGTGAAGGTAATGCTGACTGCTCAGGACCTGGTCTGTTTTTGATATGATACCACACGGATTCATTAGACCTGTCACCAATAGATTCAGTTGCAGTTTGCATCATCATTCTGAATGCAGTGCAAATATGATGTGGAAAAATCACAAAGCAATTAATGTGCCAGCCAAGGGCTAGCAACCTCTGTTGGCTGAAGAACCACCTCTATACAAAGCAGTCACAGCTGAAGGTAGCCTCAGGATGTGGTGAAGGTTCAGGAAACTCAAAGTCTACTGTCCTTGATTCCAATTCATCCAGATGGGCAAGTAATAGGGATGCCCCAGACTGAAGATGTCCCAAGACACTGTGACAGAACTGCATCATCTCCTTGTGACCTGAATGAGTGGGTGACCATTCTACCTCAATGGCCATCTTATACTTAATTTTTATGCAACTGGCTGCTTTTGAGGGACCATTGGGGACCTGTCTGAGATCTTCCAATCCACATCCTACAAATGCATCATGGCTATTATATGCATCATGGGTATTGTGACAGATCACAAAGCTTTGTCTCATTTCCCTGTGCAAGGTCAGTGCTGCAGCATGGGAGTAGGCATGGCCAACATAGCTGTCTTCTCCCAGGGGTAGGGCACCATAAACCATACACATTGTGAGTGTCATGTCAATACATGGCTACAAGAGCATGACTAGGAAAACTGCAGCAAGTAACTCACTTCCTGACTCCCCAAAGCTTGTCCATTATCGATAAAGCACAAGTCAGAGTGTGATGGAATACTCCCCACTTGCCTGGATGGATGCAGCTCCAACAACACTCAAGAAGCTTGACACCATGCAGGACAAAGCAGCCTCATTGATTGGTTCTGCATCCACAAACATCCACTCCCTCCACCACTCAATGGCAGCTATCTGTACAATCTACAAGATAGATGTGTTGCAGAAATTCACAAAGATCCTCAGGCAGAAATTGCAAACCAATGACCACTTCCATTGAGAAGGACAGGGCAGCAGATACATGGGAACACCACCCCCTGAAAGTTCCTCTCCAAGCCAATCACAATCCTGACTTGGAACTATATCACTGTTTCTTCACTGTTGCTGGATCAAAATCCTTGAATTCCCTCTCTAATTGCATTATGGTGGACACACAGCAGGTGGACTGCAGTGGTTCAAGAAGACAGCTCACCACCACCTTCTCAAGGAGGCAACTAGAGACAGGCAATAAATGCTGGCCAGCCAGCAACGTCCACATCCCACAAAAAATGAATTTAAAAATTATACAATTGTCAGCATGATACATTGATGTAATGTAAGGTGCAACAAACTAAATTGGGCTTAACTGACATCCTCTTCCAATTGATTAAGCTGTGTGCAATGATCATTCATTGACTGTGAAATTGATTAAAGGCAAGCAAATCTATTTGTTCCCGGAAGAAAATGCAACTTCTTTTGTTTTTTTTCAGTTGCTGAATAAAACTGAACATTTTCAACTAATGGAAGGCTTTCCAACATGTGATACTGGTGTATGGAGTTAGCCACAGATCAGCCATGATCTCATTGAATGATTGAACAGGCCCCAGGGGTTGAATGGCATACCCCTGTTCCTATGCTTCCATGTTGAACAATGACAGAACATTTTGTAACACCGGGCAGTAAAGAAAAATGTAGGAGTCCTGTAGAAAGGGTTATAATGTAGTATGGTGCCAAGGATGTTTAGCTTGACTCTTACAGCTATTGATCAGACAAGTGATGACATAAAGTAGCAATACTTTTGCATTTGTATTTCCAATGAAGAGGCTCCCATATTGCCTATAGCCCCTAAGAAACTACTCTTTTTCATTTCCCTCCCACTACATGGACAGTGAAGGACTATTTTGTGGTTAGCAGTGATTGACCTGTTATAGCAATGGTAGTGGAAATCCTGCAATGACAAGTAATTCTGGCACTGGTTAGCACACAATAGTGTGAATGCAGTGCCATAGAGGCATGGTCCAAACATAAGGAAATGAGCAATGGAGAATTGTTAAGAAACATGTTTGAGTTCATGGAGAGAAACTCTCTGTGAAACCCACTGAAATTGACACTTAGCTGAATTTGATAAATTTCAACCCATAGATCTTATTCAAATTTCAACGTATTGCATCAAGAAAGGAGATATTTGTGCTCTTAGTATTTATCCACGTAACATGAAATACTGATCATCAATGTCTCAAAACTCAAGAGAAAGCATGATAGATCTCAAACTGATCACCATAATAAAACCATAAGATATAGGAGCAGACGTAGGACATTCAGCCCATTGAGTCTGCCCTACCATTTGAGACTAAGCATATATACTTAGTGTTATAATAACAATCAAAAAGATAACATCTAAATGCATGAATAAATACAAAGGAATTCTATTCTGCCATTAAACTGATAATTGAATCAGAGAAGTGAAAACCACACAAGCATGCAAATGAATGCATTGCTCAAAGTTGAATGAGTAACACAAGTCTTTTATTTACATTTCACACTTGCAAACCTCCTAATGAATTTAGTCAGGGGAGCACTGGCCCAAGAGTATTATAGCTAGAATATTAACCCAGAGACCTAGGTAATGTCTTGAGGACCCAGGTTCAAATCTTGCTTATGGCAGGTGGTAAAATTTTAATTGTTAAAAATATCTGGAATTAAGATGATAGAATTCGAATGATGACCATTAATCCATTGACGATTGTTGGAAGACTCCATCTGGTTCACTAATGTCCTTTAGGGAAGGAAACTGCCATCCTTACCTGGTCTGGCATACATCTGACTCCAGATCCACAGCAATGTGATTGACTCTTAAACTGTCCTCTGGACAATTAGGAATGAACAATAAATGCTGGCCTAGTCAGTGACGCCTATTTCCCATGAGTGAATAAAACAAAATACAAGTATTGACATTGCTGGGCAAACACAGCAGCCATTTTACCTAATTTCAACAAGAGGATGAGCCACTATTACTTCGGTGGTTTTGCTTGAGGGAAGAATGTTATTTTGGACACCAGAATAGTTCTTTATTGTATTAACCAATGGATCTTTAACATTTGCCTGAACTGTTGAAAAGACACTGTCTTGATTTAATGGATTAGCTAAATGATAGTACTTCTGATGAAGTAGCACTCCCTTGGAACTGCACTGATGTGTCAACATAGATTATGTATTTAAATCCTGGAGCTAGACGATGCTTTGTTGAGAAAGTATAGTGCATTGTGCATTAATAACTCTCTATCAGAAAAATATTTTCACTTTTGCAATTATTTTTAACAAGATTTTATGTTGGATGACAAATGTAACGATCGCATATTTTTCAAATGAGCGTAAGAAACATTCATTTGAAAATGAAACATATATGTAAGAAACTATTATCGTATATTTGTAGGTAGAATAAAAAATTCATAAAGAACTCAAAGCAGTGCACTATTTATGCCTTTTAATAGGTTTCAGTTCTAGACGACAGTACTGTCAAGATCAATAAAAACGTACCATTCATATCAGCAACATGAGGATTAATTGCGTCAACATGATAATCTATGAACTATGCTTTATCACACTAAACCATTTGTGTCACTTATTTGTTATGAGGCGTTCCTATCTTGTGATCATTGGATCATGGTTTATGTGGTGTTTGTTAAAGTAATTCTATTGTACATTCATGTAACCAAGTCTTCATTTATAAAGAAAACACATCATAGAAAAAAAATCATATAACAGTTGTTTTTCCAACCTTGTGCTCTTTGTTTTTTTAATCACCACCCACTATGAGCAGTAGTTTAAGTTTGCTTGGGTCAAATTTACAATAATAAACCACATCCGTATGTTCATTTTATACTGCTTCATGGAATCATAGTTAATAAAATGGAAATAGTTCAGTACATTACTCAATCACCTACAGCATTAAACCAACACAAACATTAGAAACTGTTAATAGTGGAGATGGAATAGCAGAATCAGAAAGGAAAAATCCCTGTGATACCAGGAAGCAAAAAACCTCGAATTGCAGCATGCACCCCTCCATCAGCTATTGGTCATAGTTGCCATGTCAGGGGGATTTGCTTCAACTATTCCATGAGATTTGGAAATCTGGGGTCCACCTGGAAACAATCACTGGCCTGAGAAGAAATGATAATCTCCATCTTTTTTATACAAAGGACATGCTTTTAACTTTAGAAGGAACATGACAAAGCAATCCAAACATCTAGAACTGGTCAACAGGCCAATGTTTACAATCACACCATAATTGTGTGCTGTTTGCAAACTTCCAGACAGAAAGGACATTTCAAGTCCTCCTCTAGAGACCAGAACTAAAAATTTAGATTGATATTGCAGTTCTGTACAGAGGTTGTGCTGCAATGTTAGAAATGCCGGGTTTTGGATCAGACATTAAGCCGAGGTTCTGCCTAGTCTCAGGTGGACATAAAAGATCCCATTACACTAATTCAAAGAAGAACTGGAGAGTTTGACTCCATACCCTTGCCAATACTTTCCCTTAAACCACCATGAATAATCCATTTTTTTAGATTAGATTCCCTACAGTATGGAAACAGGCCCTTCGGCCCAACAAATCCACACTGACACTCTGAAAATGTGTTGCTGGAAAAGCGCAGCAGGTCAGGCAGCATCCAGGGAACAGGAGAATCGACGTTTCGGGCATAAGCCCTTCTTCAGGCTTATGCCCGAAACGTCGATTCTCCTGTTCTCTGGATGCTGCCTGACCTGCTGCGCTTTTCCAGCAACACATTTTCAGCTCTGATCGCCAGCATCTGCAGTCCTCACTTTCTCCACACTGACACTCTGAAGAGTAACCCACCCAGACCCATTCCCCACATTTACCCCTAACTAATGCACCTAACAGTATAGGTAATTTTAACATGGCCAATTCATCTGACCTGCACACCTTTGGGTTGTGGAAGGAAACCCACGCAGACATGGGGAGAATATGCAAACTCTACACAGACAGTCACCCGAGGCTGGAATCAAACCCAGGTTCCTGGTGCTATGAAACAGCAGTGCTAACCACTGAGCCACCGTGCCACACCATGAGCTGGTCAATATTACTTTGCAGTTTGTGAGATCTTGTTGTGCACAATTTGACTGTCTACAGCATAACATTAACTATACTTCAAAGATATTGGGCTCTGACGAACCTTAGTTGAGACTCCCTAAGGTTGTAAAGGGTGGTTTAAAAGTGAAAGTATTTCTTTTATTATCATGTATCCTCACTGACCTTCTAGCTCCCTGCCTCCTCATCTATTAACTTTGGAATTCTCATTGTTGGCTTCAGGTCTCTCCCATGCCTGATTTCCACCTTATCTGTAACAGTCTCTAGCTTAATGCAGCAGATAGCATCTTCTCTACTGATGCAGGTTTGTTGCACATCCCCATCTATCTTGGTCATTGAAGACAGAGTTTTCCATCAGTAAACACCACGTTTGAATTTTCTTCAAGACGTCTTCATCTTCATCTTTCCGCATAAGCCTCTTCAGGTTTATCTATACGATAATGTACCAATCCGACCTCTTCTGACTAATGTCCTACTTCCTACTTAGTATCTATCTCATCCCATACAATGTCCTTAAGACTCAAATGACACATTTTTAAAAGTAAGTTGCTGTTTTCAATAATTTAGAACAGCAGAATTGTGACTCCTTAACATGTTTTCAATAAAGCAGGCAAACATTTTAATGTAAAAAGTTTATGAATAGTTCCCTATCAAATGTAAATTTAAGTTAGCCATTAATATGTTTTTGGAACAAGTCCCATACTCAAGCCTTTATAGCAATCAATAGTATTGATCTCTCAATTCTGATGTTATTAATCATAACTGGCCTGTTAGCATTGCTTTGCAGTCACACAATCAATCCACTCTGAACAAGTTTCAGCTGAAAGCAGGCTTCAGCTCTCAGTGTATTTTACTGAAGGCCAGATAAGTGCGTCTGTGAAGTGCTATTGTAATTATTAAGAAATGTCTGCTGACCTCATGATTGAAGTAAACCCCATGTAGCAGGTGTAACTTTGATAAGGCTTTGGTCACCATTGGTGACGGAGGTAAACATAAGAGATATTGATCACATCAGAACAGTGCTAAATCTTGTCTCCTGATCTATGACTTTCACTAGCACTTATAGTTGGCATTTAATGCCATTAGTGAATAATAGGAAATGTCCATATGGCTCTACAGGTTTGAATGAAACCAATAATAATTCATTGTTCATGGAGCTTCAACAGTGTTGTTGTTTAGTGTTGGCCATCATCACTGTAGAAATGAAAATCATGTGGTTTTTATAATGTCAGCCAACTCTCAGTTTTTTGCCTAAGTGGCAAGTTTAAAATCTAACCCATCAAATAGTTCTATGTTTTCATAATGTAAGAACCTTTTTTCTGGATTTTTAATATATTTGAGTTTGAGACAGCAAATGTGGAACAAAAGATCTTTGGAAATCAGCACATTTGACTTATGACATTTTTCCCAGTAGGTTTTCAACACAAAAGTTGATATTCTTGACTGAAAGGTTGACTCAGTTTTTGTTTCTACTTTTTCATAAAAAGTCCTGAGGGCTCATAGTTACAGAGTTGAGAATTGTTCCTTCTGTTTCAGTTAACCAAACACTGTGATTCCCGAAGTGTGATGCAGGAAAGGTGACATTGCAAACAATAAATATGCTCTATGGTCTTGTTTTAATGTGTAATCAATACACAGATTGTTTGAATTCACAAGCAGATTGCATTTTTTTGAGCTGTGGTCTGATTCACATTAATACATTGCACTTTGATGTGGAGAACTGATATATAACAGGCAGCATGATTAACAGAAATACATTTGTGCATTTATAAACATTGGGGAGCAGACAAATATTCCCAAATCTTGAGAGTTCTGAAGGAGGGTCATTAATTCTGCTTTCTCTCCACAGATGCTGCTAAATCTGCTGAGTCTTACAAGCAATTTCTGCTTTTTTTTTCTGACGTCCACCATCTGCAGTTTTTCCAGTTTTTCATGACCAAATTTTGTTTGATATTATTATTGGGTACACTGACATAAAACTCAGGTTAATATTTCTCATATGTAAAGTTCATGGAATAATTGAGTACAACAAGAATTGTCCTTTATTCATTTTAGGCTAGAGAAAGTTTAATTTCCTTCCTTTTTACCTCAAATCTCAGTTCTAGGTTCAAAATTTGTCTTGTGGTAAGTGAAGAGTCAATAGCTGGTCAATGAAGTCTCATATTGCAATTCACCTCAGTAATGTACCCCCCAAAAAATCTGTCCTGTTGTGCTTTAATGAACCCTTTTGCAAAGTATGTTATTTCAACACATCGAAGAACAGCCAATTTGGTGATTTTGCTATTTATTAATAGCAGTTCCAAGTAATAATATGCATCACTACCTGCAGGAGGTACTGCGTTTCTTTTTCAGATTAAATGACTGATCAATATATTATTAGTTCATTTTTAATTGCATGATTACAGCACACATTTTGGCATTACATTTGACATGTATATCATTGCATCTTTCTTTAATGGTGTAAAGTATAAGGCCTTATTTTCTAATAGGGAGAGGATTAAAGCAGGAATTACAGCACATGGTCAAACATTTTCCAATTTGGTGTACTTCTCAACCACATATACGGGTTCCAGTAATTGGAATGTTTACATAATCTGTTGTTTAAAAAGAATGGACAACGAGAAACTCTCTTAATTTTCCATTTCTTTGTTTTTTGAAGCCCATTAAGGTGGATTTAAAATCACAAAGATCCAAGAAGCCACTCTTTCTCTCCCCACTTCCTCATTTTAATAGGTTTTCTGAATTTCATGTAAGCATAAAACAAAAGCAGCAATACAGATGGAAGCAGAATAGTCTATCATTGCAAATACACTCAGGACTACATTTTACTAGAAATTGAGTACGTGTCAATTTCAGTGAGTTTCATGGAGGGTTTCTTTCTGTGAGCCTTAGAGTGTTTTCTTGCATTACTCCCCAGAGCTTACCACATTAGTAAGGATCCATGCAACTATAGTTCCCCACTCACAATATCATCCAGTCAGAAATGGCAAAGTTTCTCCATAGCCAGGTCCTTCTGGACTTCCCAGCACTGGTGCTGTTTTTAAAGCCCAGCTAGACACCAGGTCGTGTAATGCCAGTCAGGAGTTGCCCTTTATTTCTGAGAGCACACAAGTGGCACAGCTGTCACTTCATTGTAAATAAAAGCTCACATTCATAAATATGTTGCTACTTTACATGACCTGTCTGCCCACCATTTTAACTGCAGCTACTGATCCTTAGCACCGCACCATACTTTCCCAACTGACTCACCAATGCCCAGACTGTTCAGGCACTGAGACAATTTCTCTCACACTGTTTACAATTAATTTCCAAACAAATTTAATCTGAATCAAGTTTTAGAAATTTGCCCTACAGCTTGACTTCAATTAATTTTTCTAAAAAATAACTGAGATAGAATTCCCCTTGTAAATTTCTGCTAAAGAAAAGTACTAACCTGCACTGATAATCATTGGAAATAGCATATATTGCACATACATAGAGTAGACAAACTGTATTTAGTTTAAGGCATTTACATCATTGGGGTTATCGGTATGAGGTAGAAAGTGGAATTCTGCTCTACCATTCAATAAGATCATGACTGTTCTGATTATTTCACATTCCTATTTATCCCTGGCAATGTTTCACTCCTTTGTTTAACAATAATCTGTCCACCTCTGCCTTGAAAATATTCAAAAACTCTACTTCCACTGCTTTTTCAGGAAGAGAATTCAAACTGTCAAGACCATCCGTGAGAAAAAATTATCTTCATCCCGGTCTTAAATAGGCAACACTTTATTTTTACACAGTTGCCCTTCGGTCTCTATCCTCCAAAAAAGGAAGTATCGTCTCCACATCCACCCTGTCCAGATCTCTCAGATCTTATATGTTTCTTGCTCTTCTAAATTCCATTGGATCCAAGCCTAGCCTATCGAATCGTTCCTCAAAAGGCAAAGTACCAATTACATGAATGAGTCTAATAAGGGCAGCACAATTGCTCAGTGGTTCGCACTGCTGTCTCACAGAGCTAGGGACCCATGCTCCATTCTAGCCTTGAGTGACGGTCTGTGTGGAGTTTGCACATTCTCCCTGTGTCTGCATGGGTTTCCTCTGGGTGCTCTGGATTCCACCCACAGTCCAAAGGTGTGCAGGTTAGGTTGACTGGCCATGCTAAATTGCCCATAGTATTTAGGGATGTGCAGGTTAGGTGGATTAGCCATGAGAAATGCAGGGTTATAGGGATAGAGTAGGATATTGGTCTGGGTGGGATGCTTTTTGGAGGGTCTGTGTGGACTTGATGGGCTGAATGGCCTGCTTCTACACTGTAGGGATTCTAAGATGCTGTGGTAAACCTTCTCTGAAATGGCTTCCAGTGCATTTACATCTATCCTTAACTAAGGAGACCAATACTGTCCATATCTCTAAATGTTTCATTCTGTAAAATTGAAGCATTATCTCCTTATATTTTTATTCAATCCCTCTTTACAATAAACTATAATATTCTACTAGCTTTCCTTGTTATTTGCTCTACTCGTATACTAACCTACTGTGATTCCTGCACTATAACTCCCAGATCTTTCTGCTTCTCAGAGCACTGTAATCTCTAACTACTTAGATGGTTCTTTTTAATTCTTCCTTCCAAAATGGACAACTTCACATTGTTTTTAATATTATACTCCATTTGCTAGATTTTTGCCCATTCACTTTAATATAGCTCTCTTTAATGTCTTTACTTCCTCTTTACAATTTACTTTCCTACCAATCTTAGTTTTATCAATAAACATGGCAATTATACCTTCAGCCCCTCTATCCAAGTCGTTTATATAAATTGTAAACTGTTGAGGCCAAGTACTGACCGCTGTGGCAGACCGCACATTACAACCAACCAGAAAATAAGCCATTTATGCCTACTTCTGCTTTCTGTAACTAGCTAATCTTCTGTTTTCCTCAATAATCTTTGATGTGATACATTATCAAATGCTTTCCTGAAGTCTAAGTACAGTGCATCCATTGGTTCCCCTTTATCCACAACACATTACTTCCTCAAAGAATTCCAATACATTAGTTGAACATGCTTTCCCTTTGACAAATCTACACTTACTGTGCCTGATATTTTATACTTCTCGAAGGGCCCTGTCATACCATCTTTGATAATAGCTTTCAGCATCATACCAATGACAAATGTAAAGCTGGCTGGTTTCTGTTTCCATCTTTCCATTTCCTTTTTTGAATAAAGGAGTCACATACATTATTTTCCAATCTAACAGAATCTTCACCAAATCTAGGGAATTTTGGAACATTAGAACTGATGCATCAACTATCTCAATAGTCATTTCTTTTGCAGAACCATCTGACCCAAGCATTTGTCAGCCCACGGCGACATTAATCTGCTGGGTAATTTCCATGAGCTCCTTTCTCTCTTCTATTTCCTGATTTACAAGTATTTATAAGATGCAAACACCACTTTCTCTGTTGTGAAAATTGATAAGCATCTGCTTAATTCATCTGCCATATCTTTATTTTCCATTATTAATGCTCCAGCCTTATTTTCTGTATGGCCAATGTTCATTGTAATAATGCTTTTTTTTATATATATTGAACTGTTTTACTACTTGTTTTTTATGTTTCTAGCTAGTTTTGCCTTGTACTCTGATGTTCTGCTTCCTGGTAATGTTTTAGTCATTCTTTGCTTTCTTAAATAATCTGTCTAATTATCTGATCTAATTTTCTGTCTTTGTGCAATTATTAGCTTTCTCTTCAAATAGTGTTAAATTGTCAAATCCAAACAGTAACTTCGGGAAAAGGTGTAGCCTTCCAATTAAACCTTTAATTGAGGCATTAAAAGACAGAAAGAGTAATTCAGTAGACACACCTAATCATTATTTTTCAGAATAAGAATCTTCAGTGAGAATGCTTACATGACAATTTTCAATTGAATGACAATCTACATAAGAATATTATTTCAAATATAAAGGTAGAAGAAAGAGTAAACTTTTATTTTGAATCAGGCACTTAGGTAAGTTACTATATGTAAGATATTGAAATGGAGATCAAATATCTCATCGCCGCACATTTAACACATATTTACTACTTTTGTAAACCATCCCCTGTTGATTTTCAAATACAAGTGCCCAGAACTAGACTCAAACCTACCATTAGATTCTTTTCATTATGACTATTAGAATAAGCACTTTCACCAGTTTAACTTGCTACAATTTTGTATTATTTTAAATTACATGTATCTTGTTGCAATCCATATCTCACAGACTTTAAATAATTTTAACATGCAACCTTAATGATAAGTGAAAGCAGTCTGAGAAAGCTTAGCATGATTTGAACTTCAGGTTTGTGCAACATGTGTATATCTAAATACTTCCTAAATGTTTTGAGGGTCTCTACCTTTACTGCCCTTACAGACAGTGAGTTCCAGATTCCCACCATTTCCAAGTAAAAGAAATTTCCTCACATTTTCTCTAAACCTCCTTCCCTGTATCTTGAATGTATGCCCCTGGTCATTGATTCCTCCAACAACAGGAAATGTTTCTTCCTGTCAACTCTGTTTTTGCTCCTCATAATTTTAATCATCTCAGTCTTGTTGGCCTTCAGTCTCCACTGCTCAAAGGCAAGCAAACCCAGTCTATATAATCTCTCTTCATAGTTAATACTCTCTGGCCCAGATGACCTCATGGTACATCTCATCTGCATCCTCTCCAGTGCAATTACATCCCTCCTATGATGTGAATCCAGAACTGTGCACAATACTCTAGCTGTGGCCTAACTAACAAGTCCAGCATAACCTCCCTGCTCTTAAATTTTATGCCTCCGCGAATAAAGGCTAGTATCCCAAATACCTTCTTCACTACTTTATCTATTTGATCTGCTACCTTAAGGTGGAGAAGCATACCAAGGTCCCTCTAATCGTCAGTGCTTCCCAGGGTCCTACTATTCATTTTGTATTCCCTGGTCTTGTTCATCCTGTCCAAGAACACCAGCTAATAACATAATGAAAACCAAAAAAAAAACTACAGATGCTGGAAATCAGAAACAAAAAGAGAAATTGCTGGAAAAACTCACCAGGTCTGGCAGTATCTGTGGAGAGAAATCAAAGCTAATATTTCAGGTCCAGTGACCCTTCTTCAGAACTGATGGTAACTAGCAAAAAGTTACTTTTCATGTGAAAGATAGAGTGGGAGAGGGATTAAGGAGTAAAGGATAGGTGGAGATAGAGCCCAAAGATAGAAGGGAGAAGATCAATTGGACAGACAAAGGGGTGTGGAAACGATCAGCCTGGGAGAATGAATAGCTGATAATAGGGACTAGAAGTGGCTAACAATGGATGGTATGTAATAGCAGACCATGTGATAACAAGACTTGGTATGTGGGGGGTGGGCTAAGGACTTGGGAGAAGATGAAACCCTAAAATTGTTGAACTCGATATTGAGTCCAGAAGGCTGTTGAGTACCCAAGTGAAAAAGGAGGTGCTGTTCTTCAAGATTGCGCTAAGTTTCACTGGAGCACTGCAGCAAGCCTGAGACAGTGATGCTGGCCAGGGAACACAATGGTATGTTGAAGTGGCAGGCAACTGAAAGCTCAGGTTCTTTTTTGTGGATGCATTTTAAATTAATTTAAGCCTATTAGTTATTTGCTAATAAAGAGGCACTTCAATTAAAAAATGCACACTCCACTCAATTCAAATTTAGTCATAGATTTATCCTACAGCTGCTAATAAAGAGGCACTTCAGTTAAAAAATGTACACTCCACTCAATTCAAATTTAGTCATAGATTTATCCTACAGCGCAATAATATAGTTGGCTGTATTTAATTTTCAAAAGATCTCTAACCATATCAAAGCCTTTGGCTCTTGAAAGCATGTCTAAATCATGAACTATTAAAGACATATATTGGAATTAAATTGAAATATCCCTATTAGTGGATGTGGTAGTCCCTCAGAATAAGGATTGCTCACAGTAAGAACCTGGTCATGGAGCCTTTTAATATGGGATTACTATTGCACTGCATTTACATATGGATCTGATTGACCAGGAATCTCTCCCACTCTTACTGCCAGCCATAGGTGACTCATAAGGATTTGTGGATAGATAATCAATCCTCTTGGTCATATGATGGGACCCAGAGGACCTCAAGGTAGTATTTGAACCTACAGCCTCTGGCTCCCATGTATTACTACGCCACAATGCCTCCTACTTTGTTATTAGCAATCTATATCAATAAACCTAATTTAAAAATCCAGAATTTGCAGTATTTCCAATTTCTTACTTCCAATCCTCACAAACCAAAAAAAGGACTTTATTTTTAGATAGTTTTCCCCTAGAGTTTCCTGATTAGAAACCTTATCTTCTGAAGCAGTGAAGAGACATTCAGGAGCCGGAGTGGAGCAGGAAATCTGTGATTTGAAGATCCTACAGTCACTTCGAGAGCTACTGAGAGAAAGTAGGGTGGGGTGTGGTGATGGCTGTTGGGTGTGGCGTGTTTTTCTTTTGGAGTTGGGGGCATTGTTACATTGGTACGATTGGGATTGGGATTAAGAGTCAATAGTGAATTTAGTAGATACCCAGGTAATAGAGCAAGTTTTAAATCTGTTGATCTTTTCCTGGGTAACTATTAAGCTTAAATGAGTTGGAGCCTTCTGAAAACTTTAGCTATAAGGGACTAATTTGAAGCCTCCAGATTCCAGGTAATTGTCCTCAGGATATTTTAATTTCCCACGCAATTCACGCAGTTAGCTGCATCGGAATTTCTGCATGTTCCCATTGTCCAATTCCAATCCATACTGCTGCAATGACCATTTCCCCATCGGAATTTCTGTGCCAATGGCTTTTGTAAAATATGTTTTAGCTTTTAACTCAATCACATGTGAGTTGTAATCATTTATATTGTTTTCTGCAATTTTTTAAATTTAAATGTGGGATGTAGACATTGCTGACTAGACCAATATTTATTGCCCATCTCTAATTGCCCAGAGGGCAGTTAAGAATCAATTAAATTACAATGGGTCTGGAAATCAATGGCAAATTTCCCTCCTAAAGAACATTACTGAACCGAAAAGGCTTTTTGTTCGATTGACAGTAGTTACATGGTCATACTTGGTGAATTGTTTTTAATCTAAATTTTTAGTAAATTAAAATTTCACCTTCCGTCATGTTGGAATTCAAACCCATAACCCTGCACTGTTGGCCTGGGTTTTCTTTTATTCATTTGTGGGACGTGGCATCGCTGGCTGGATCAACATTATTGCCCATCCCTGATTGCCCTTGAGAAGGTGGTGGTGAGCTGCTTTCTTGAACTGCTGCAGTCCATCTGCTGTGTGTTGACCCACAATGCCATTAGGGAGGGAATTCCAGGATCGAAGGACATCATTACATCTCCCTCAAATAAATCACCCATACAAGATATACCCCTAGCTGCCCAATGTTTAAATCCTGAATCTATCATACCTGGTTGAAAACTCAGCATACCCACTAAAGGTGTAAACAAAGATGTTTTACCAATATTACCTTCCCTCTGCAGAATTGCCCTCCATGCTTTAACAGTATTGATGACTATTGGGTTATGGCAATATTCCC
>NC_057731.1:16548520-16574713 GCF_004010195.1 Chiloscyllium plagiosum
CTTCTCCCAGCTAGAGCCGCATCGCAAGCACAAGCTAAAAAGAATAAACACCCCATAGAATATCAATATGAATTTTAAAAAATTCTTTTATGAAAAAAAGGGGAATAAATACCCCACCCATCCTTTGGTATGTCCTAACTTAGAAATTTAAAATGTACATCTTAACCACCGCCAGACATAGTTTGAACTAAATTATTATCAAGAGATGTAAAAAGAAGGGAAAAACAAAGCTCCAACCGGATTTCCTCCATTTCTTTTACAGAATGATAAACACATACCCAAGCAGCGATATTTATACATACTACAATTGTTTAACTTAGGTTAGTTTGTCCACAAAGTCTCTTGCCTTCTCCGATGTGTCAAAGAGATGCATGGATCCATCTAAGGTGATCCGAAGCACTGCTGGATATCTCGGGGAGTACTGAATCCCAAGCTCCTTCAATCTTCTCTTGACACCATCGTACGATTTTCGTTTCTGGATCACCGTCGCTGAAAAGTCCTGAAAAAACATGATCTTAGACCCCTCGTAAATTAGGGCCTTTGGATCCTTCCCCTAGAGTCTGGAAGCCTCCATGGCTCTCTCCTTATTCCGGTAATGATGGAACCGCACCAGGAAAGGACGAGGGCGTTGACCCAGACCCGACCTCCGTGCTGCGACCCGGTGTGCCCCCTCTATCTTCAGTCCTCTCATGCCAGTCTCCAAGTCAAGGAATTTCGGAAGCCAATCTTCAACAAATTCCGCAAGCCGCTCACCTTCCTTACCTTCAGGCAGACCGATGATCCGAATGTTTTTTCTCCGGCCCCTGTTTTCAAGATCATCCACTTGGTCACGCAAATTACGAACCTGCGTCTTCAGGGCTTGGATCTCTTCCTTGAATGAACTGGCATCAGCTTCCACTGTGACCCTGTCTTCCACCTCATCCATCCTCTTCTCCAGGCCTCCCAGCTGCTGCTCATGCTTCTGCAGCATGAGAGAGACTGGAGCCAGCTTCTCTTCAATCTGTTTCCCTAACATCTCGTGAGATTTCGAGAGCTGGTTCACCAAGTCCTGGAGAGTAATCTGCTCTGAGGCTGCTGCAGGCCTGGCCTCAGATGCTCCTCCTCCCTTTTTAGGCATTTCTGGACAGCTGAAAATACAGGTAAGTCGATTTTTAAATGTTTCTTGGGGCTCCACAATCTTTCCAACACCCCAAGAAATCCTGATGACCTGGGTTGGGCAGGTTAAAGGACTGTCCTGCTCCTGCTGCGATGCGAAGTTCTGCTACTACTCTTGACCCACTCCAATTTGCGTAATGGACCAGCAGATCCATGTCAGATGCCATATCACTTGCCCTTCACTCCTTCCTAGAACATCTTGACATGAAGAACAGCTAAGTAAGAATCCTACTCATTGACTACAGTTCAGTCTTCAACACTATTATCCCCTCAAGACTGATTACTAAACTTTGTGATCTCGGACTAAACCCCACTCTCTGCAACTGGATCCTTAGTTTCCTGACCCACAGGCCACAATCAGTGAAGACTGGGGACAATATTTCATCCTCACCAACACTCAGCGCTGGAGCCCCCAAGGGGTGCATACTCAGCCCCCTACTGTACTCACTGTATACCCATGACCGCCTCGCCAAATACCAGACTAATGCCATTTACAAGTTCGCTGATGACAGCACCATAGTCGGTCGAATCTCAGATGGTGACAAAACAGACTACAGATGGGAGGTGGAAGAAATGGAGAAATGGTGCACTGACAGCAACCTAGCTCTCAATGCGGGCAAAATCAAGGAACTCATTATTGACTGTCAAGCTCCTGGGAGTGGTCATCCACAACAAACTTTCTAAGACTCTTCATGTGGACGCACTGGCTACAAAGGCCCAACAACATCTCTTCTTCCTCAGGCAGCTGAAGAAGTTTGGCATGATGGTGAATACCCTTGGCAACTTTTATAGGTGCGCTATCGAGAGCATTCTGTCTGGATGTATCACTACCTGGTATGGTAACTGTACCATTCAAGATCGGAGACGGTTACAGAGTGTGGTGAATTGGGCCTGGACAATCACAAAGGCCAACCTTCCATCTATAGAATCCAACTACCAGGTTCGCTGTCAAGGAAAAGACGGCAGCATTCTCAAAGATCCATCCCACCCTGGCAATGTTTTTCTACAACCTTTACCATCGGGGAGAAGGTACAGAAGCCTGAACACAGGCACCAGCCGGTTTTGAAACAATTTCTACCCTACTGTAGAATACTGAATGGACTCACAAACTCTTAACGTTCACCTGTACCCGTGTTTTTGTTTTTTCCGCTGTTTATTTATTATTTACTTATCTATGCTACTTAACTCTGCGATCTGCCTGAATTACTGACAAGACAAAGCTTTTCACTGTGCCTCAGTAGACCTGACAATAAATTCAGTTCAATTCAATTATGCAGGGAGATTGGGGAGACTTGCAAAACCAATAAGGTTGTCATAGTAGGGGATTTTAATTTTCCTACCACAGACTGGGACTGCCGGAGCATTAAGGGCTTAGATGAGATGTCCTACTTGGGAAGGGGCAAAACCTGACCTACTCTTGGGAAATAGGACAGGATAGGTGATGGGGGTGACAGTGGGGGAGCACTTTGGGACCAGCAACCATAATTCTATTAATTTTAAAATAGTTATAGAGAGGGATAAAACTGGTCCACAGGTTCAAGTTCTGAACTGGGGCAAGGTGAGCTTTGATGGAATTAGACAGGAGCTTGCAGGGTTGATTGGAGCAATTTGTTTGCAGCAAAGGGACCTCTGGCAATTGGGAGGTCTTTAAGAGTGAGATAGCTAGACTTCAAGGTTAATATGTTCCTTAGTGTATGAAGAGCAAGGTTGGCAGGAATCGGGAAACCTGGATGACGAGAAATATTGAAGCTTTGACGTGAAAAAAGGTGGCATGGCTCAGGTACAGGCAGCTGGGATCAAGGGAATCCCTTGAGGTATATTGGGAATACGGGAGTTTACTGAAAAAGGAAATCAGGAGGGTGAAAAGGGGGCATGAGAAAACCTTGGCTGAGAAGATTAGGGTGAATCCAAAGAGGTACTTTAATTTTATTAAAGGAAAAAAAATAAGCAGAGAGAGAATAGGGCCCCTCAAGGACCAAAGTGAACAGAGACTGAGGGCTGACTTTATAGAGGTTTACAAAATTATGAGGGGCATGGATAGGATAAATAGGCAAAGTCTTTTCCCTGGGATCGGGGAGTCCAGAACTAGAGGGCATAGGTTTAGGGTGAGAGGGGAAAGATATAAAAGAGACCTAAGGGGCAACTTTTTCACGCAGAAGGTGGTACATGTATGGAATGAGCTGCCAGAGGATGTGGTGGAGGCTGGTACAATTGCAACATTTAAGAGGCATTTGGATGGGTTTATGAATAGGAAGGGTTTGGAGAGATTTGGGCCGGGTGCTGGCAGATGGGACTAGATTGGGTTGGGATATCTGGTTGGCATGGACAAGTTGGACCGAAGGGTCTGTTTCCATGCTGTACATCTCTATGACTCTATGTATGTGTAGAACCGCAGGAGATGGGTAGGGTTCTCAATGAATATTTCTCCTCTATGTTTACCATGGAGAAAGACATGGGAACTTAGGGAATTCAGTGGTGATGTCTTGGGGACAGTCCATATCACAGTAGAGGAGGTGTTGGAAGATTGAAGGGTATATTTTGCCCTTATTTAAGAAGGGATACAAAGAAAAGTCTGAGAACTATAGACCTGTAAGCATAACATCTGTCGTAGGTAAGTTACTTGGGAAGATTCTGAGGGATAAGCTATACATGGGTAGACAGGGTTTGATTAGGAATAGTCAGCATGACTATGTGAGTGGGAAATCATGCCTTACAAATTTGTTAGAGTTCTTTGATGAAGTGACCAGAAACGTTGATGAGGGCAGGGTGGTTGACGTAATCTATACAGATCTCAGCAAGGTCTTCAATAAGATTCCACATGGTAGGCTGCTCTGGAAGGTTAGATTGCATGAATCCAGGGTGCAAATTGGATACACAATTGACTTGATGGTAAGAAATAGAAGGTAACAGTGGAAGGACGCTTGTCGGATTGGAGGCCAGTGACTAGTGGAATGCCTCAGAGTTTGGTGCTGGGCCCATTACTGTTTGTTTTCTATATCAATGATTTGGATGAGAATGTACAAGTCATGATTAGTAAGGTTGCTGATGACATTAAAATAGGCAGCATCGTGGACAGTAAGAAAAGTTATCAGAACTTGCAGCAGGACCTTGATCAGCTGGGGAAGTGGGTCGAGAAATGGCAAATGGAGTTTAATACAGCTGCACCGCTGCCTCACAGCACCAGGGTCCTAGGTACGATTCCACCCTCGGGTGACTGTCTGTGTGGAGTTTGCACATTCTCCACGTGTCTGCGTGGGTTTCCTCCGGGTGCTCCAGTTTCCTCCCACAGTCCAAAGATGTGCAAGTCAGGTGAATTGGCTATGCTAAATTGCCCATAGTGTTAGGTGCATTAGTCAGAGGAGAAATGGGTCTGGGTGGATTACTCTTCGGCGGGTCGGTGTGGACTGGTTGGGCCGAAGGGCCTGTTTCCACACTGTAGGGAATCTAATCTAAAAAAAAGTTTGAAGTCTTGCATTTTGGAAAGTCATATCAAGGTAGTAGTTTCATGGTAAATGATAGGACCTTAAGGACTGTAATGGAACAGAGGGACCTTGGAGTTCAGGTTCACAATTCTCTGAAAGTGCAGTCAAGGTAGACAAGGCAGCAAAGAAGATTTTTGGCACCATACTGGTCTTCATTGAATATAGAAATTGGGAAGTTATGTTGCATTTGTACAGGATGTTGATGAGGCCGCACTTCGATATTGTGTTCAGTTTTGGTCATCTTAAAGGAAGGATGTTATTAAACTGGAAAGAGTGCAGAAGAAATTTACAAGGATGTTGCCTGGACTCAATGGTCTGAGTTTTAGGGAGAGGTTGGACAAGTTAGGATTTTTTTCTTTAGAGCGTAGGAGACTGAGAGGGGACCTAATAGAGTCACAGAGTTAAAAAGATGTACAGCACAGAAACAGACTCTTCGGTCCAACTTGTCCATGTCGACCAGATATCCCAACCCAATCTAGTCCCCCCTGCCAGCACCTGGCCCATATCCCTCCAAACCCTTCCTATTCATGTACCCATCCAGATGCCTTTTAAATGTTGCAATTGTACCAGCCTCCACCACTTCCTTTGGCAGTTCATTCCGTACATGTACCACCCTCTGTGTGAAAAAGTTGCCCCTTAGATCTCTTTTATATCTTTCCCCTCTCACCCTAAACCTATGCCCTCTAGTTCTGGACTCTCCGACCCCAGGGAAAAGACTTTGTCTATTTACCCTATCCATTTCCCTCATATAAACCTCTATAAGGTCACTGCTCAGCCTCTGATGCTCCAGGGAAAACAGCCCCAGCCTATTCAACCTTTCCCTATAGCTCAAATCCTCCAACACTGGCAACATCCTTGTAAATCTTTTCTGAACCCTTTCAAGGTTCACAACATCTTTCTGATAGGAAGGAGACCAGAATTGCACGCAATATTCCAACAGTGGCCTAACCAATGTCCTGTACAGCCGCAACATGACCTACCAACTCATGTACTCAATACTCTGACCAATAAAGGAAAGCATACCAAACACTTTCGTCACTATCCTATCTACCTGTGACTCCACTTTCAAGGAGCTATGAACCTGCACCCCAAGGTCTCTTTGCTCAGCAACACCCCTTAGGACCTTACCATTAACTGTATAAGTCCTACTAAGATTTGCTTTCCCAAAATGCAGCACCTCACATTTATCTAAATTAAACTCCGTCTGCCAGTTCTAAGCCCTTATAGAGGTGTATAAGATCATGAAAGGCATGAATAGGGTGAATGCACTCAGTCTTTTTCCCCAGGGTTGGGGAATTGAGGACTGGAAGGCATCAGCTTAAGGTTAGAGGCTAAAGAATAAAAGGGAACCTGAGGGGCAACATTTTTACACAGAAGGTGGTACGCATATGGAATGAGCTGCCAGCAGAAATGGTTAAGGGGGGGTACATTAATAACATTTAAAAGACATTTGGACAAATACATGGATATGAAATGGATTAGAAGGACATGGGCCAAATGCAGGGAAATGGAGCCAGCGTGGATGGACATTTTAATCGGCATGGACCATTTTGGGCTAAAGGGCCTGTCTCCGTGCTGTAGGACTCTATGATTCTGTGATTCTATTGTGGTAAATGGGACATCCAACATGTATCATTGCAATATAGTCAAATTATCAAAATAATACCTGCCAATCTCCATGGGATAACATCTTAAATTTTAGAAAGGCAACCACAAACACCACTTTCTCTACCACACAGAAAGCAAAGTGCTAATCATGGAAGTGAATAAAGGTTTAGACTGCAAAATTGGAATGAATGCCACACAGTTCTTTTCTACATAAAACATGAAAATGTTTGGTAGAGTAATAAAGCTATGAAATCACATGAGAAACATTTGGATCTTGTGGTGAGGGGTACAACTTCTTATTGAATGAAGGAGTTGAAATCACAATTTTAATTGATACATTTATTGAGACATTGGGAGTCAAAGAGAAAGAAACTGAAAGCAAATCTACAAAACTCAGGGTTGCCCTTTCATTGACAGACAGTATTTTTAATTGTCAATAGGCATTTAGAAAATGCTTAAATTGCTGTGCAAGCTTTACACTTAACATAATGTTTGAGCTTACAACGTTTATATCATTAGGAAAATATGTCTTCTATTTTGCATGTTCCTTAAAGCAAGAGTTTAAGAAACGCCAAATTGAACATTAAAGTAGTACACCTAATTTGTAGGTTAAATGTCTTTGAGACACTCAAGGTAACAGCCTGCTGAGTACCTTATGTTAGGACAGATTAAAGATTGCAATTATAGGTTAATGACAAAATACATGGTAGGCAAGGCATTCTCACTAAACAAATCACTGGGAGAGAACAAGTTTAGATTGATTAATTCACAGTCTCATTTGTTAATGTGTTGTAATAATCGAACAACTGAAGAATGTAGCTGTTGACCTTGAGTAACCAGGCACCATTATGTAGTGTCGGTTTGATAAATTAGTGAAAGGGAATGTTTACCTAGATACTGTATCTTTTACTGTTTTTTAAAGTCCTGTCAATACTTGTAATGTCATATATGGCAAACAGAGGAAACATTGATAAAGTACAGTATATCATCACTGTAAATTGTCCAATTAAGACACAGTAAATGCATCTTTATTATCTCATTGTATTAAAGCAAAGAGCATCACGAAAAACAAAGCTTTGAATAATTACTTTTAAAAATATGTCAAACTTTGGTCAGTTTGGTAGCTTGAAACACAGAGAGTCAAATGTTCAATTTTACATTAAATCTACAATCAACAAAAGAATCTCCTGTCATTTACTGAAGTAAAATCTATGCATTCACTTTATGCTTCATTGCCCACTTTCAGCTTATGTACAGAACTCTGTGTCACTTTCTGACATCAAATATATTAACAAACACTTAATAAGTAATTTGACTGAATCATACGTTATGCATTTTCAAGGAGATCATAGGTGTGAACAACGTCTGTTCACTTGTCAGTGTAGTTTTAACTCTGCTGTTCGGTCTTCATTTTGTGACTGAGCTTCTGAAAAATATCAGATATGTTTGATAGGAATAAGAACAATAAGAGCTCAAAGACTATATGGCTGCACACTGCAACTATTCACTTTTTAGAGACCTTGAGTTAAAATCCAACCTGGGGCTTGGCATTAAACACCATCCTTCACTGATGGCTGTTATGGATAATCAGTAGCAGAAATTTTTGGCAGTCTCAGTTTACTCACAGTGGATATGAGTCAACAGGATAGAGTTAATGCAAACTGCACCAGAGCTTAATAAATGAAAATATTTTTGTTAACAGTGATATAAATCATTGTCCTTGCTAACTGATCGGGACATTAATAGCTCGAGACGACCTTTTTATCCAGCAGTGAGTTACACTGGCAATTGAACATTTGATCACTGAGCTATTCACCTCCTGCAGTCCTTCCATTAAAAGCTGAATTGTAATTCGAAACAGCTGATCACTAGCATGATAATATAAAGTATGAAGGGGAAATAATTTATCAAAACTTTATTTGCTGGATATTAACTTTTTGTGGTGAAATATACTGACTGCAATTAAAAAAAAGAATGTCTTGACTACAGTGACATTATCCTTTTGACGAAAAAGATTGAGAAAAATCTGGTTCTAGTCATAAAATACCAATACTCACCTCACTAATAGCTTACATAAGTCACTGTTTATATTAGAGGATAAAGTTGCTTTGACAACAGAAAGGTTTGATAGTCGCAGATTAATACTGCACCATCTGTTTCTTTCCTCAGGTTTTGTTTTTCAGTTGATTTAGAGAATTGGTAATTGGAAAATTGTATAAGTTTTGTACAAGTTTTGGAAAGTATAATTATATATTTTTTCAAATGTATTTTGAACTTGGTGATAGTGACTATGTTAATATAGCACTGGCTGCTCATCTAGGAGAGCCAAGTTTGAATTGTGATTCATGACACAGAGGTCATATCTTTATCAATGTTGCTTAAGAGGAATAGAAAATTAGTGAAGAAGGAACAAGGTTCCATAACTAACAAAGACTGAGTTCTTGCGATTGATCTATGAAACAGCATCAACATTTAGAAATGTTTGTTTCTAATACTCCATATAGAGAGAAAAAAATAAATTGCCTGTTTTCTTAATTGCAATCATCTTAACACTAAAAGCCTTCAAAACAGGTTAATGTTTCAACTACTGGTGAATAGTTTTCTTAACTGAAAGATAAAGGGATCCTCCACTTATATCAGAAGCAAATGCATTATAGAAACTGAAAATTTGACATTAACATGATTTCCTTATGTTCAGTGTCTGTAACTTTAAACAGTTCAGGGTAACTGAAATATATTTCTCCTTTAAATGCTGTGCCTGGGTATCCAGGAAGTTGTTCACTGTGGTATAGACAGCACAATATTAAGGTTCTCACAGTGAAGCTTGAATTGTGGAAAGGGGGCTTATTTTAGAGACCCACAAGAGCAGGAACTATGGCATGCAGGTGACAGAATTAGTAACATGTGTGATTTCGATTGGCAATAACCTGGCACGTGCTCAAGCCTGTGGCACTGTGCATGAACAGAGCATTGGCACTGTGCCTGTGTGATTTCCATTGTTTCCCTGGCCTGGCTGAGGAGATAGTCCTTTAGGTTGATGCTTACCTGTCCCCTGTGTGCAGTGGTCTGGACCACACTCCAATATCTGCAGCTCCACCTCCACCCACTTCCATCGCATCTCTTTGATGAATTAAGCAGTGACATTTGGGGTGGGGTGGGAAATTAATGACTCTTCCAAATAACGCAGGGTCAGCAGCCTAAACCACTCATTGCTATTCCTCATGTGCTGGGCCCAACACTTAAATCAAAATGGCACCAATCAAATGCTCACAGGGCTGCCATTTTTCACATTGGCAGTCAACCCAGTTATAACTGTATATGGATACTTTTAAAGAATCCCATTCAGGAGTGCACGTACAAACATTTCCCTAGAGTATACTGCACATGCCCCATGGTGTCATCAAACACAGCCATTTTCATTTTCAGAAGTTAGGCTGAGATACAGAGTCAGTGGCATGTTCATGGCATGTTGGCCCTGACCTCACGCAGTCTAATGGTTTGTCCTTGTAACAATTTGCATGCTCTGAATACTCACTGGTTTAAAACAGTTTTAAGATTGTGTTCAAAATTCAGTATAATGTTAGTGGTGCACAAAGGATTTGTGGCATTGGGTTTACATTTGTTGAGAGGTGCCTGAGGTCTTCCATGTTGAATTCTATGGCATGAGAGATTGTAGTGCCAAATAAGGGGCAGCCACCAATCCTCCTTTCTATTATCTTAAATAATAACCAATTAGTCATAGAGTCATACATACATACACCACGGAAACAGACCCTTCAGTCCAACTCGGCCATACTGACCAGATATCCTAACATCATCTGGTGCCATTTACCAGCACTTGGCCCATAGTCCACTAAACCCTTTCTAATCATATACCCATCAAGATGCTTTTTAAATGTTATAACTGTACCAAAATCCACTACTTCCTCTGGCAGCTCATTTCATACATGCACCACGCTTTGCATGAAAATGGTGTCCCTTAGTTTCCTTTTAAATTTTTCCCCTCTCACCCCAAATCTATGCCCTCTAGTTCTGGGCACCCCCATTCCAGGGAAAAGCCCTTGTCTATCCATGCCCCTTATGGTTTTATAAAATTGCTCAAGTTCAACAAAATTTAGAAGTGTCTCCCCTTGGAGGCGACTGTAACAAAAATCCAAAGCACAAATGAAACTTACTAATTCATTTAACGTTTCAATTTGGGGAGTGATGGACTCCAGCCTTAGCAGTGCACACTGTTGACAGAAGGACTGACGTGTCTGTGCAGACACTTTGTACTGCCTTTCCAGGATCACATCAGTGCAGACATAACCCAGGAATAGAGGCAGGTAGTTTGGTGAAATGATCCCTTCCATAGCCTGGGCCTGTAAATGGCCACTTTGGTCAGATCATTGGACAGACATAGGAGAAGGCCTTCCAACTTGACCCGCCTCTTTCCGCGCTGTGTGTCCATAGAGAGTGTGATTTTAGAAATGAGCAAAAATGTAAGAGAAGCCTTTTAAAAAAAATAAGGGAGGGCTAGAATATATTACCTTGTATGATTGCATTTATGGTCCTCAATGGTAAGGGAGAGGACTCTGACATTTAGGGCACCCTGCTGGGAGTGTCTATTATCACTGGACGACAAGATGGAACACCAGGATGTATCCAGCTGATGGCTATGGTAAGGAAGTGAAGGCTGTGTGGCCGCAGCCTGTACAAGATTTCCCTCCACACCAAATGGAAGGGCACTAAAGGAATTTCCTCAAAATGGCTCAAACTGTGGGGTATGCAACCCCAAGGGATGTTTTGGATCTGTTCCATAAGGAGTTATATTGGCCTTGAAATTTAAATGTTTTTCTCTCTCCACAGTTGCTTCCAGATCTGCTGAGCTTCTTTAGTATTTTCTGTGCTTCTTTCAGCTTTCTAACATTTCCCAACTAGTCTAACAGGCTGTGGCAAGAAAGAGACATTTGTTTCTCTAGTCACTAAACATCCTTCTAGGACCTGAGAGTAGGTCTCCAGGATGTCCTAGTATGCCTTGTGGAACTCCATGGTCTATTCCTGATGAAGGGCTTTTGCCTGAAACATTGATTTTCCTGCTCCTGGGATGCTGCCTGACCTGCTGTGCTTTTCCAGCACCACTCTAATCTGAACGCCAAGGTCAGCCTATCCAGCCACAGGCATATGTAGCTAGACAGCTCAATGATGCTGTTTAGCTCCTCTATACTCATGAGAGCTAGATGCCTGGCACCCCCCAGACTAACCTGTGGCAGGTCATTCCACAGAATCCTACAAGCATGCTAGCTGGATGGACCTAGAGAGAACAGAACAGTGTAAAAGGCTCAGGTTTGAATATGATGCTCTCCAGATCTGAGACAAGGGATCCGTCATGGGCCAGCAGCGTGAAGAGCTTCTGACAGATCCGACTTCTCTTCTCCAGCAAAAAGAGCCTATAAGAGTCATAGAGTCATGCAGCATGGAAACAGACCATTCAGTCCAACCAGTCCATGCCGAACATGATCCCAAACTAAACTAGCCCCATCTTCCAAGAATCTAAGGATTCTTGGAAGATTCCTATCAGTACATCCACTATCCTGGCACATATCCCTCCAAATCTTTCCTATTCATGTATCTATCCCAATGTCTTTTTAACATTATAATTGTACCCACATCCACCACTTTCTCGGGAAATTCATTACACACATGAATCACCCTCTCTGTAAAAAATTTGCTTCTTACGTCTTATGTTTCTATATGTCTTCTCTCTGTTCACTTAGATAAAGGCTGAAGACAGTTTACAGGATTCCAGCTGTGGTCTGATGAGTGCCTTGTATAATTTTAGCAAATTCCCTATATTTATACTCCTCTCCCTTTAAGTAAAGCCCAACATTCCATTTGCCTTCCCTATTACCTGCTGAACTTGTCTGCTAGTCATTTGTGATTCATGCACAAGGATTCCCAAGTCCCTCTGTGCCGGAGCTTTCTGCAGTCTTTCTCCAGCGAATTAACATTCAGCTTCTGCTAAAGTGCATAACCTCACATTTACCAACATCATATTCCATCTGCCAAGTCTTTGCCCATTTGCTTCACCTTCCTATGTATCTTTGTGGATTCTTTGTGGCATCTTCATCACTTGCTTTCCCACTTACTTTTTTGTGCCATCTGCAAATTTGACAATAGTACATTCACATTCCTCATCGAAGTCACTACTATATATTATAGATAATCATGGCCAGTACACTGATCCCTGTGGCACTCCACAAGTTACAAGTTGCCATGCTGAAAATGCCTCCCCTTGTCATGACTCCATCTTCTATTAGTTAGCCAATCCTCTATCCATGCTATCTCCAACCCCATGATTACTGTACTGCTTTTGTTACATGCCCTATCAATTCCTGATCTATTCTCAGTCCCACCAATATAACTACAGTTAGGGGGCCTAAAGACTGTTCCTCCCAACGTTTTCTTCCCTGTTTTATGTTTTACCTCTGTCATGTCAATTCTATCAGTTTTCCAATCCAAGATTATTTCTTGCTGTCTAACTTGGTCCAGCCCATATTGACCATGCTACTCCATTGCTCTTTCCTTCCTCACTTCCCTTGAGAAAGTCATACACTCCTGAATACAGTATTTAGCTCCCCAGCATTCTTCTCCTTATAACCATGTCTCTGTACTGGCTGTAAGATCTGTAGCCTGTATGTGGGCCATTAATTCATTTATTTGGTTCTGAATACTATACCCATTCAAGTAAAGAGTCATAAGTTTGCCCTTTTACAATTTTTTCCCCTTTAGCTCTATCTACTGCTGTTTTTCTATGTTCCCTTCCTGTCCCACTCTGGGTCTCATTATCCATCCTCTTGATTTCTGAGTCTACAATTCCCCCTTCCCAAATTGTCACCTCCTCCCCCACTTAGTTTAAAAGCCCTAGTTATTCAAATCACCAGGACACAGATCCCAGCACAGAAGCACATCCCACTGGAACCATTCCCTTCTTCTACTCCAGTGCCCTGTGAACTGAAACCCATTCCAACCACGCCAATCTCTGAACCATGCGTTATGATTTTATTTACCCTATGCCAGTTTGTCTGTAACTCAGGTAGTAATCCAGAGATGATTGCCTTGGAGTTTCTGCTTTGTATTTTAGCTCCTAAAAGTTCAGAAATTTTCACTCATATCTCCTTTCTAGTCCTATTAATGTCATTGCCACCCTCTAGACACCCACCAAATTAAACTCTTAATCAAATCCCTCAATTTACTCACCAATATTGAACAGAACTAAGCACTGCCATGATCCCCCCATCTCAAGGGTGCAGTTAGTATTCATATTGAGGAAGATGCAATCGTCCTTGCTGATTGAGCTCAGAAGCGTGGACACTGCTTTTAAAAAAATTTGTTTGCTGTAGCCTAGCACAATAATCAAGAGATCAGTGGCACCATGACCAAAGCCCATAAATGTGCAGGAGGAGAAGAGGTGACTCCTTCAGAAACCCAGTGAACAATTATACAGTTACTCCTCATTCCAGCAGCTTCTCTGCCAGACAGACCAGAAAGGAAACATTGACTCAATTTGGTGGCCTAGACCCAGCTAGACTCTATCCTGTGACAGCAAGAGAAACAAGTCACATTGACTAATTAGGCAAAATTATTAAGATTATTAGGAACTAGCCTTGAGTTTGGTAAGGGGGTAAAAACAGTGACTGCAGATGCTGGAAACCAGATTCTGGATTAGTGGTGCTGGAAGAGCACAGCAGTTCAGGCAGCATCCGAGGAGCAGTAAAATCGACGTTTCGGGCAAAAGCCCTTTGAGTTTGGTAAGGGTGAGTGAATTGAAAGGGTAAGTTGGGGGCATGGAGGAGTAGAGGGGGAAGGGTTTAGTATTCTGGGTCTGAAGGGTATGTATTAGGAATTGTCAGTGAGAAATTAGCTGCCTAAACAGCCCCTTTAGGGGTTGTCATTTACAGTCCACATGTGGGTCCATTAGAAGTTAGCTGGCAGAGTCATTGTTCATTTACAACTGAGATTGCTCTTAAGGGCTGGTCAGAGACTTGTGATGCCTCTTTCAGGGAAACCCCAATCAATCTGATACCAATCAGACAGTGATTAGACCACCACTAGACCTTCACCTGGATTAAAGACCCCCGACATATCCACTCAATGAAAGCTGTTGGCCAATCACAGACCAGAAGCTCTTGCAGAACCAATGAGGAATCTGTGGCTGCTGACAGAAGGACAGCCCAGACCACTGAGGACCCGAGGAGTAAAAACAAATGACGCACAAATGAATAAAGTGGAGCAAATGTGATGTGAAGTATTTAGAAGTGAAATTTAGATTTGGAAATATCCCTGTCAATTTTCTGAACTCAAATTAAAGGCAAGGGAGTTGGGCAGCAGGGTGTGGCCTTGATGAGCCTCCCCATCTGAACAGGAGGTTTCTTTATAATCCACCGTGTCAGCTGACAGTGGGTTTCACCACTGAACAGCTATCTTGTCAATACATATGTTTCCTGGGAACGAGCACAAAAGAAAGAGCTTGGACTTGACAACATTTAAAACTCCCCAATGGTTGCTCATGCCGCACTCAATCAGTACATTTCTGAGATCAGTCCATCAGGACAATAACAATAGAACTGAAGCATCTCCCCTGAGAAATAGAGAGAGAGCATATGGTCTACGTGGGGTGTAAGAGGCACATAAGGAAAAAGCACAGAATGCAACGAAAACATTGGGCAGGAAAGATTTTAGAAATTTTAAAATGGCATAATGTTTTACAATCTCCAGGAATATAAATAAACCATTAAATTTTCCCAGCTTGTTCAGCATAGATAAAATAGAAATGCTGTCAGGTCTCAGTGACAATGTGACATTATCTGTATATCTCCCTTTTAACCTGTGGAGGTTGGCTTTTGTATTTATTTGTAGCCATTGAATCAATCAGAGACTAAAATAAGAGTTTGATAAATACAAATGTAATTGTGTGACCTGCAGTTGGATAACATTGTATCAAAATAGAATGTGTACTTTAACAAGCGGAGCATTTATCATAGAAAAGCATTCCTTTAATCATTTTAAGCAAATAGAGTTCAAAATGTTCAAAAGTATGGTAGTCCTACAATTTTCTGGGTTAGTTAACAATAATCATATTTAGTTCTAACTACTGTTCACTCATATGGAATCCCACAGCTGTTCAGCATCAGATGATGGCATCTAATTCACTGTTTGATGTAATAATGAAATAAAAAGACACAAAAGTGTTAGACTATTTTTGGTTAATTTGTAAAGTTCCCGCCAGTTATACCATACAATAGGTTACCAGAGATTAAAAGGATCATTGATAGGACCTCAGATCTGTGCCCACTGAAAGGGGAGCCACACTGGAAAGTGCAGTGCCCATGAGCACTTGCCTCCTGCCCTTACTGCCTCACCCTTCTGCCATGATTTCCCTTCCCATCATCATTTAACCGGCTTGAGATCCTGTGATGGTACTCGGCCTCAGGTTTGTGTTGTACCAACAGCAACCACCACTTCCTGGTGGTGCTGCTGTCCAATAAATTTGCCAGCTAATCAACAGCTCTTTCTGGATTGGACTTCCACACCTGTGGGTCCTAAACCCATGGATAGCACACCTCTGTCCTAGTTAAGTGTCCAGCTTCCACCATCTCTTCCGAAACCCATTCTTACAATAATCACTATTCACAAAATAAATATCAATTCTTTGAAAAATACCACAGATATGTAATCCAAAACAACAACAACTTGTATTGATATAGAAACTTTAGCACATTGAAACATCCTAAAGTGCTTCATCTGTGAGTTATAAAACAAAGTATGCCACCAAGCCAAAATGGAAGGCTTACTGAAAATGCTCAGCAGGCCAGGCAGCTTTTGTAATAAGAGAAACAGAACTAATGCATTAAGTCAATGAGCTTTCATTAGAAATGGTGCATGGTCTTTGATCTGAAATACTGGGTGGTTTTATTGGCGACTGGTGTGGAGTGATGCTGGTGGGGTGAATGCAGAGATGAAAATTCAAGCCACTGGCCAGCACGTGAGCTGCCTGGTTTCATATTGCCCCCATCTATTTCCCAGAGGTGGGATAAGCTTCCTCATCTGTAAGTTATGGATAGTCAATTAAAGGCAGTTAAAGGCCTAATGTCAGAGGCAGACAGGTAGTTTCCAGGCTCCCAGAGAAGAAGAAAGTCATCTGAAGTGGCCAATAACGGAGGCCGAGAATAAAGGACATCTAGAAGGAAGGGAGGAAGATATCATCATGCATGGACATACAGCACGTCTTGTAGCTTCGCTCATTAATGTCTCTGCAAGCACCCCTACACCCATCTGAACAGTCAATGCTCTCACTCTACTGAAGTTCACTGTCCTCTTGCATCCACAGTCTTCCTCCTATACTGTCCTTGCTTCCTTTCCATAATGTAATTTCTAACAGTTGTACTTACTGACTTATTCTTCTTGCAGAAGAGATGAGAAGATTTTTTTTGTCTTAGAGGAATATGTGAATTTGGAACTCTCTGCCTCAGAATTGATTCTTAGTCGGCAGGGAAATCGAGGGTTAACAGTGGAGATGGAAATGTGAACTTCAAAATGCAAACAAACAATCCATGATCTTATTGAATGGAGGAGTGGGATTGTACAATCCCTACAGTGCAGAAAGAAGCCATTTAGCAAATTGCATCTCCACCAACCCTCCAAGTAACATCCCTCCCCAACCTAGATCCCTATCCTACCTAGGTAATCCTGCACTCGTTATGGCTAACCCACCTAATTGCTGGAGACTATGGGGCAATTTAGCATGACCAATTCACCTAACCTGCATATCTTTGGACTGTGGGAGGAAACTGGAGCACTTGGAGGAAATCCACGCAGACACAGGGATCATGCAAACTCCACTCAACAATTGCCCAAGGCTGGAATCAAACTTGCATCCCTGTTACTGTGAGGCAGCAGTGCTAATCTCTGAGCCACCATTTGCCCTACTGAGGGGCTGAATGTCTATGTCTGTTCCTATTTCGTGAGAGAACACACAAACCCAAGGAAAAGCTGGTTACTTGGCAACCATTCAGCTGGTCCACTTGAAAGAAGGTCATGTTTGAGGAGGCTGCAGATGTTAGTAATGACCTCCACAAAGAGCGTAGTCTCCTGAGGCACTGATGCTTGGACACTTTGACAAAGCTGATCCCCCATCTGTAGAACCTGTGCCAGGGGCCTCAGTTCTTCTCAGCTGAATCTAATTGTTTATCCAATGTGTGGCTGGGGTGAAGACTGTTGATGTTATTCATGTTGCTCCTAGAGTTCTTGGTGCTATACTCCCCCTCGATCCTCTTCAGAGATGGAAGGTCAAATTGCAGAAGCTTTGCCCATGACTTTGCGAAGGCTGGTAGCAGGAAAACAAGGTGTACAACAAGTGAAATGGGGTTTCCACAAAGCCAGCAACCCCCTTTCCACCCCTCAAAGCACACATTCAGAAGGGGCTGCTCTCACGGGACCTCACCTGGTCCTGCCAGGGGCATGGCTATTTGATTTCACTGTTTAAGGTTTCCCAGCCTGTCAATTCAGTGAAGAAGTGCTCCCAATGTGCACATGCCTGGTTGACCCCTGTAAAACACCTCAGCAGCTAAACACCTATTTGTATATGATAGCTAATCTTTTTTTAAAATTAAATTTGTTCATGTAGTGTTCAGACTAGACTAGCATTTATTACCTACAGGGCATTTAAGTGTCAACTACAGATTTGGAATTTCATGTTGGCCAAACCAAGCAAGAACAGCAGATTTGCTTCCCTAAAGAATATTAAATAAAAATGGCTGTGCCATCAGGGTGACTTTTTAATTCATATTTTAAATATATTTGCATCTGAACCCATACCCCTGGAATATTGACCTGGGGTTCAGGATTGTTAGTCCAGTGACATTACCACTACACCACCACTTCCCACAAAGTAGACTTTCTTGCATTTACAAAAGGTTTCCCCACTTGTCCCATTTAACTGCAAACGACCCAGACCAGAACCTGGAAATGGCAGGATGAGATTGAGATCCCAGCCTGACACCATTTTCAGGGAATCACATTCTGTGTGTACAATCAAGTCCATATTCCCTTAATAAAAAATTCCCTCAATGCAAAAGTTACTGATAGTGTAAAGATTAATTCAACTATGAAGCATATCTTGTGGTGCTCACTGGTTATAAAGGCCTCTGGTGGATCTATCCTACAGGGCAATATGAGTCAACCCAGTGTTAAGATTTGTGAATAAACTGACATTATGTAAATTTTCATGGAGCCAATAGTCAGGAGCTCTAGATAGTAAATTTTTTGTTTGATTAATGTTGTCACTACGTAGGTGTGAAAGAACTGTTACTAAAAGCCCATCAAGATTAATGATTTTCCTCACTACTTACAAACTATTTTTCGTCTCTGACAATCCCTTCAGTGAAATTGTGTGCATCCAGGATTGTGATTAGTGATCATTAAATTCTACAATATAAGGCAAACTTGGATCAGGTAATTGGCTAGTGAAGCGTAATGTTTTACCTTCAATTAAACAATCAACACAGTCAAGCATTAAATACAGTCATCCTTACATGCTTCTATTCCAGCTATCTAGTCAATATTTGATTAGCTGTTGTCACAGTAACCACTTCCTCTACACTCCTGGACAGGCAGTCAGGGCCCACTCTCTATATCATTAATTCAATTAGTCTGGTGTAATTTGCAAATAATGGAACTCCTTCACTAAAGTAGATTCCACAAGCAGCTAAGGAAAAGTAAGGCTTTGATTCACTGTGCACTTAACACCATTGTTTGTCCTGCAATTAGACAAGTTCCACTTGGTGTTGTGATGAACCAGCCATGTTCTTCTGTCACTTAAAAAAATTATAGAATTTTCTGCTTGAATTCTTTATTTTGATAACTGCAAACAAGGCTGAATTAGAAAAACACATAATAAAATTAACAAACCAGCGGCTCTTGGGAGAATGTTTCTGTGACTGTGTACATTAGCTGAGTGGTGTTTTTCCATCAATTACTTAACATTACCACTGTCTATTTACAGTTTTCGCAGCTATTTGATAACCACCTTAGCACCTCCAGTCGTGACTTTTTAGCTTTTAAAGTGCTTTCAATGAGTCATTAATCCAATGTAATCATTAATTGGAAATCCTGATGCAAATTAAATGACAATGCCCATTTAGCTAACACTTTCACAAAACCAAATATCCCAAAGACAGTTTACAAGGGAAAGGACAGACATGAGGTAGTAAGAATGCAGGAGACAGAAGAAAGTTTTATGAAGTGAATTCTAGAACCCAAAGGCATGGTAGATGAAGATACAGATGAAGATGAATAAAAGGGAGTTTGCTCGGTCATTTGCAATCAGAAAAGTTGATGACATTTGCTGGGTGCAGTTAGAGATGATTGCAGAGGGAAAACAGAGCAAAACTGTTCAAGGTTCTAAAACCACCCTCAAAGAATAAAGCCAGTGGCCATATTATTCAGCTCAGTTTTAATACAGGAGCCAAAAGCATGGTGGCTCAGTAGTTAGCACTGCTGCCTCATAGCCCCCAGGGTCCCAGGTTTAATTCCAGCCTTGGTCAACTGTCTGTGTGGAGTTTGCACATTCTCCCTGTGTCTGTGTGGGTTTCCTCCCACAGTCCAAAGATGTGCAGGTCAGGTGAGTTGGCCATGCAAAATTACCCATAGTGTTAGGTGCATTAGTCAGAGGGGTATGGGTTACTCTTCAGAGGGGTCAGTGTGGACTTGTTGGGCCAAAGGGCCTGTTTCCACACTGTAGGGAATCTAATCTAATATTGCTTCATATGGCAAATTCCGACAAGTCACCAAAAGCATGCAGAAGTTCTAGATCATTACGTCAGTCAATTTCTAACAAAGATTACGCACCCAACCTACACTTTTGGGCCTCACATGACCTGTTAATGCCCTCTCTTAAAGGCACGTAGTTGAACTTAAAATTATCTGCAAGAAGGCCTTTTAAAGGTATCAGATTAGAAAGTGAGTAGTTTAGGATAGCACTCCCAGTGGCTATCAACCTCAATGTCTCCCTCAATTTCGATGCCTCTGGAGTTTTCCAGATTGGAGCAGGTGACATCATCAGCATTCCTGTGCATTGCTGGATCAGGGAAGTGCAGAGACCCAATGTGTGAGGACAGGCCAGTGTTCAGAGGGATGCAGGATGCCAGTGGGGGTGAGATGTTTTGGGGGTCACTAACATAGGGTGATATACAAACTTTGTAAAGGGTTCCACTCCCTCAAAAGACAGTTCGTGAGTGGCTAGGCACAGGCACTGTGTTGGTGAATTCCCACCATCTTGGCAATTGTCAAGATGCTTTTATCTTACAGTGCCAACCTTTGAGTTGGTGGCTGCAACTTTCAGGTCAAGTGGTGATGCTTCTTTATCAGATGTCTGCTCTTCATTATCAGGTTGGACTGTGAGGTCAGGTAGCAGCTCTTGCAGCTGTGAAGGATTGAGATGAGGACAAGACAGGATGGGTGGAAAGCAAGAGGTCCACAGTCATCAAACCATCCAGAAATTGTACATTATACCAAATTACAGGTGGAGGTTAAAGTGGGATTCGAGAAGGTGCATAAAGCATAAGTATACTATCATACTGGATGGTTTCAACAGTGCTGGTAGCAATAGCCTTAGTTATTCAGCACAGTCTCCACTGAGCGAGTCAGGTCATGCAATTTTGCACTTTCTTTGCTGGTTCTTTGCTGTTCCTTCCTGTTTTGGATAATCCTATCCTTCAAGAAAGTGAAGCATCAGTGCATGTTGCAATGGATTTGGGTGATATGTCAGTTATTCTGAATACCTGGAAGTGGGTAGAGCCTGTGCAATGTAGGTGTGAGCCTTGCAGCAAGTTTAGTTGTGAGAAGGTGAGGCCGAGGAGCTGATTATGTGTATAAGTCTTGATTGTTAGAGGTTGTTGATGGGTGTGTAATGGAGGTATGATGCATTGACCAGTGTGTGAGATTGATGTTACAATGGATGAGATATGGCATTTGAAGATGCATTCATTGATCTTGCTGATTCAGGTTGGCTAATTGAATTTTCTGTAACGTTTACAGTTGGATTCTGAAGGCCAGAGTTCTTGCTTTGACCCCTCTGGCCATCCGCTCCCAATCCTTTTGTAGTGTATGCCTAGAGGACCTCATGGCCCTCTGGAAACAAACCTCTTCCTTTCTACTTCCTTGAACAAGACCTCCAGTCTACATCAGAGAACCTTTCTTGTTTTTGTTCATGGGATGTGAGTGTTGCAGAGTTATTGATAATCCTCATTTGCTCTGGAAAAGGTGGTAGGCAGCTGCCTTCCTGAATTGGTGCAGTCTTTGGGGTGTAGAGAAGGAATTCTCAGACTTTGACTCAGGATTAGGGAAAGAATGACGATATAGTTCCAAGACAGGGTATTGAATGGCTTGGAGGGGAATTTGCGGTTAAGGGTGTTCTCATGAATCTGCTCTCCCTTTCCTTTGAAATAGTAGCAATCAGGGGTTTGGGAAAAGCAGTGGGAGAAATCTTGCAGAATTTCTGCAGTACATGTTGTAGACAGTATGTACTGCTGAGCATTGATCGTGAAGGGAGTGAATATTGAAGGTGGTGGATATGGTTCCCATTAAGCTGTGCTTTGTCTTGGATGATGTCAAGTTCTTGAGTGTTATGGGAGCTATACTCTTCCAGGTAAATGAGGAATATTTCATCACAATCCTAACCTGTGTCTTGTAGATGCAGGCATTGGGAAGAAAAGGAGTGAGTTACTCTCCATAGAATTCCTAGCCTCTGACCAGCTCTTGTAGCCATAGTATTTATATGACTGGTTCAGTTTCTGGTAAATGTAACATCATTGTATGGATTGTTGATTGTAGGGATTCAGCAATGGTAACACCCTTATACACAAAAGGACAATGAATGGATTATCTTTCATTGGAGATGATTATTGCCTGGCACTTGAGTGGCGTAAGTATTAACTTGTCAATTATCAGCGCAAGCTTAGGTGCTGTCCTGATCTTGCTGCATATGGTCCTCTCAGCATTCACTATGAAGGTCATAGGGGCAGATGGCCACAGCAGTGAAAGTAAGTAATCTAGTCCTCAGAAGCCATCTGCAATTGTCACAAAAAGTTCAATCACATAACATGAATCATCAAAGTCATTGAATGATTCTTCAAATACCACATCTCATCCACTCTAACACCAATCTCACGCACTGCTCAATGCATTACACCTCCATCATCCATCCATCATCATGGACTGGTTCAGTATCTGTGGAGTCATAAGTACTGCTGAACAATAGCTATCCAATTAGCAAACATTCCACTTCTGACCTTATGATAGTGGGAACATCGTTATTGAAGAAGCTGAAGTTGTTTGGGCACTGAAATAACTCCACAGATACTCCACACAGTATTGCATCACCAAGTCAGCCTTTATTTACACATGGGGAGTTCTTGACACTGATTCAACTCCTACACAGCCAGCTCTCAGAGTGAACAGAATCTCTGACACTGCTGTTTATGGGTGGCACGGTTAGCACTGCTGCCTCACAGCGCCAGGGACCCAGGTTTAATTCCCGCCTTGGGTGATAACTGTGTGAGTTGCACATTCTCTCCATGTGGGCCTAGGTCCCCTCTGGGTACTCCAGTTTCCTCCGCAATCCAAAGATGTGCAGTATAGGTGAATTGGCCATGTTAAATTGCTCATAATGTTCAGGGATGTGTAGGTTAGGTGCATTAGTCAGGGGTAAATATAGGATAATATAATAGGGCAATGGGTTTGGGTGGGTTACTCTTCAGAGGGTTGGTGTGGATTTGTTGGACTGAAGGGCCGGTTTCCACACCGTAGGGATTCTATGATTCTAATATCTGTCAACCAGGACTCCCAGATTAACAGCCCCAATCAGGCAACTCATATTCTCCGAGGTTCAGCTGGCTAACCTTGTTACAATCACCACCCTGAGGAACTTCTTCAGAGATGTCCCGGGACTAAGGTGACTGACAAAAGCCACAACCATCTTCTTTTGTGCTAGGTGTGACTCCAACCAGAGAGAGTTTTCTCCCTGATCCCCATTGATTCTAATTTTGATAGGACTCCTTGATTCCATACGCGGTCAAATTTGGCCTTGATATCAAAAGCTGTCACTCACTCATCTCTGGAGTTCAGCTCAATATCCATGCTTGGACCAGGGCTATATTGAGGTCAGGAGCAGTTTGGCCCCAGTAGTACCTAAACTGAACATCAGTGAGCATGTTATTGCTAAGCAAGTGCTGCTTGATAGCACTTTTGTTGACTCTTGCCCATCACTTTGATGATGATCAAGAGCAGATTGGAAGGGCAGGTAAATTATCAGTTTGGATTTGTTCTAATTTTTATATGCAGGACATATGTGGATCATTTTGCATATTATCAGATAGATGCCAGCTAGATGTCTGTAGATGTCGGATAGATGTTTGTACTGGAACAGCTTGGTAAGGGGCACAGTTGGTTCCAGAGCACAAACCTTCAGTGGCAAACATTTAAGGGAATATTCCAGAAAGCACAGAGTAGGTACATTCCAAGCAATAAGAGAAATCCTAGGGAATGGACCTACCACTCGTGGTTAACTGAAAAGTCAAAGGTAGTATCAAACTCAAAGAAAAAGTCTTATATTTGTGTAATGGCAGGTTGCAGGTCAGAAAATTGAACAGAATTATTAAAAATTGAGAAGTAGGGAAAAATTAGAGTACAAGAGAAAGTTAGCCAAAATATAAAAAGAGAGAAGAAAATTTTCCTCAGTTGTTTAAAAATGAAATTAGTTAATAAGTGTTTGGCCTATACAAAATGAGCCTGGGGCATTCGTAATGGAGTATAAAGAGATGGCAGATAAATTGAACAGATATTTTGCAATAGTCGTTACTCCAGAGGATGTAAGTAGCATCCTGGAATTTACTGAACACACAGATTGAAAGAGAAATAGAAACTCAAGAAAATTGAACTTATCGAGGAAATAATCCTAAGTAAGTTGTTGGAACTGTGTGTTGACAACTCTCAAAATCTTTCTGATGAAGAATCTGAAATGTTAATTGTTTTTCTCACCACAGATGCTGCTCGGCCTACTAAGGTTTTCCATCACCATCTGTCTTTGATTTTTTGTATTTTAGTATCTCTTTTGGCATGCTCAACATCACTGAAATCACATTGCTTACTAATTGCCTCAGCCATATATAATGTTGTTTAATTGTCTTTTTTGCTTCATTCCTAGTGCATCACAAGGTTTACACATAGTTGATTCCTTGGGCATGAAAAATGTTGTCAGTACATTTTAGCAGAGTCATTGTCATTTTTGTCTTATGCAGGTGCATGTGTCTCCATGATATCTTCTAATTCTTAACCACCACAGTAGAGAAGTAGAGCTTTTTTTATTTTGCCATCGACGGACGATGGTGTTAGATGCACATAAATGTGATAGATTGAAGGTAAGACCATGCCAGCTTGATCAACCATTTAGCCATACTGAGTGATTGAGGATCTGAGAACCCATTCGCTACAACAAAAATCTTCTCTGTAATGATCAAAGCTTTATTTGGATGGTTGTTTTGATAAGATCTATGTGTGAAACCTTGCAAAAGCTTCATTCTGATGCTTTCTCTGCCTCACCATCTTTGTTGCCATTGAAAAGTTCTTAAAAAGAAACAAGATTCAGCCAAACGTATTCAGAATTACAACTCTTTCTGCTAGTACATGGGTGCATGATGGTCTTAAACAAACTGCACAATACAATTGTCAATACACTACACCCCTCAGCCATCATTTTCCTGTTGCTAACTTAGATTATTTCAGTGCTTCCCTGGCCAAGCTGCACTCATTTCAGCTCATTTAAAATGAAGCTGCTTTTTTCCAATCTCAAATCAAATTCTTCTCCACCAAGTCCATAATTCCTGGTCCCTCAGTAACTCAGTTTACAAATTCTTACCCTCTGTTCAAATCCATTTAGGCATCACCATTCACTATACTATATCCCGGTCCTACCACTCCCATGGAATTCTATTTCTCTGACGCTCGTCTATTGTTCAACCCCTACCTCCAACCTCGTTGGCTATTGTGTTTTCAGTTGTCAAGCTCCACTGCCTGAGATCATATCCTTGTCTTCTACTCATGTCCTTCAAGAGCTTCCAATGAACATGTTTTTCATCAAGATTTTACTTACAGCAATCTTAATCTCGGCTTCTCAATTTTTGTCATTGCTTGCACCTTTGTTATTAACCTTGGAACAACAGCTGGACTCAGAATTCTTGAGGCCCTGCATCTAATACCATTCAACAATCTTTGACTCTAATGAAACAACCACTCCTCCCATGAAAACACAAACCTGTAGTGAAATGCATGATGAAATAAGCCAATACCTTAATAACATAAATCATTTCACAACATACTACATTTCAATTTTCTTTTATTCATTCATGGGATGCTGGTGTTGCTGGCTATGTCAGCATTTATTGCCCATCCCTAATTGCCTGGAGATCAGTTGAGAGTCAACCAGATTGTTGTGGGTCTGGTGTCACACGTAGGCTAGCCCAACAGGACTTCCTCCCGAAAGGAAATCAGTGAATCATAGAGTCATAGTCATAGAGATGTACAGCATGGAAACAGACCCTTCGGTCCAACCTGTCCATGCCGATCAGATATCCCAACCCAATCTAGTCCCACCTGCCAGCACCCGGCCCATATCCCTTCAAACCCTTCCTATTCATATACCCATCCAAATGCCTCTTAAATGTTGCAATTGTACCAGCCACCACCACATCCTCTGGCAGCTCATTCCATATGCGTACTACCCTCTGTGTGAAAATGTTGCCCCTTAGGTCCTTTTTATATCTTTCCCCTCTCACCCTAAACCTATGCCCTCTAGTTCTGGACACCCTGATCCCAGGGAAAAGACTTTGTCTATTTATCCTATCCATGCCACTCA
>NC_057731.1:16575216-16586107 GCF_004010195.1 Chiloscyllium plagiosum
CTGTATTCCATGAGACCTAACCTTGCTAATCAATCTCTCATGGGGAACCTTGTCGAACGCCTTACTGAAGTCCATATAGACCACATCTACTACTCTACCCTCATCAATCTTCTTTGTTACTTCTTCAAAAAACTCAAACAAGTTTGTGAGACATGATTTCCCAAGCACAAAGCCATAGGAGAAGAAGTAGATCTTTCAGCCCATCAAGTCTGCTCCGTCATTCAATGAGATTATGGCTGAATCCCAGCAATCCTCAACTCCACTTTCTTGCCTTTTGTCCATTATCCTCGATTCTCTTATGTATTGAATATACATAGTACTAGTCCACAACAGCCCTCTGTGGTAAAAAACTTCCACAGATTCACTATCTTTGGAGAAGAAATTCTTCCACATCTATGTAACAAAGATGTGACTCCTTATTCAGAGATTATGCCATCTAGTCTTAGACTTTCCCACAAGGGGAAACAACCTTTCCTGATCTATTCTGCTAAAAATATTCTATGTTTCAATAAGGTCAAACAAATATAGATCCAAACTACTTAACCTTTCCTCATAAGACAGTTTGTCCATACCTGGTCTCAGCCGAGTGAACATACTTTGGAAGTATGCCTCCAAAGCTACGATATGTTTCCTTAAATAAGGGGCCCAGAACTGTTCACAGTATTCCAGCTGTAGTCTGATGAGTGCCTTGCATAGTTCTAGCAAAACCTCCACACATTTACACTCCATTCCCTTTGAAATGAAGGCCAACATTCCTTTAGTTGTCCCTGTTACCTGTTGAACTTGGATGCTAGTTTTTTCTGATTCATGGATGAGGACTCCACCAGATAGATTTCTACAACATTCACTGGTAGTTACATGATTATCATTAGGATAACTTTTAATACCAGATGCTTATTGAATTTAAAATTCATTATCTGCAATGACCGGACTTTAACACAGAACATTAACCTGAGGTTCTAGATTACTAGTCCAATAACCTTGCCACTGCACTAGCATCTCTCCTTTTAATTAAACACTTGTGTGGCAGGGACACAATACCCACTTGGGAACTCTGGTCCCCATAAACTCAAATGTAAATCCAACTATATCTTGGACAATTTTCAATATTAAAAGGTGCACATAATCCCCCAAAAGTTGCTGTTTAGCAAGCAGTTGCTAAATACATTAAGTTGGCAACAGATTACCTATTTGTTTCATTTTTTATTGGGAGATACAGAACAGAAACTGCATCAGAAAGGGGTCATCATCATTTCCTTCAGTATAACATTGTTTAAATTCAGCCTTTATTTAAAAAGAACAAGTTTATAAAGATAAAGGCTTCTTTAAAAGGCTGGTATGTTTATAACCTTTAAATGACACCTGGATGGGTATATGAATCGGAAGGGTTTAGAGGAATATGGGCCAAATGTTGGCAAATGGGTCTCGATCAGATTGGGATGTCTGGTGTGCACAAACGATTTGGACCGAAGGATGTGTTTCCATGCTGTATGACTTTATGACTCTATTATTTTAGAATCGTAGATGGATGCATGCACACTTACTGCAACCTTTCTTTAATCAAATATTACAATTCTTCAATAATAGAGTCATAAAATCATACAGCATGGAAACAGATCCTTCAGTCAAAATCATTTGTGCGCACCAGACATCCCAATCTGGCCTAATCCTACGTGCCAGCATTTGGCCCATATCCCTCTAAACCCTTCCTATTCATATACCCATCCAGGTGTCATTTAAATGGTATAATCACACCAGCCTTTTAAATAAGCAATATTTACAGTGACTATAAGATAGCACCAATTTGTGAAAACAAAATTCTTTTCAAACAGATAGCGTTTTGTTCCATAAATCAAGATTCTGATTTAGGGGTCCATTAATCGGCCACCAATTTAGCTGGTGAAACTGGCAGAATGTTGTTACAGAAAAGTGGCCAATTTGTCACATGACAACTGAAATGCAAATCACATGCCTTCACTCTGAGGTACTGCCACAACATGAGTGTGGGAAGAGATAGTCAAAGAAATGTTTCCAGAAGCCTAATTGGATGAGATTTTCCCAAAACGTCCTTAGCTGCAACCTTCTGCACTGCTCAAATCTGTGCAATTTCTCTAGCAATCAACAGAATTGTTGAAGGAAGATGAAAAAACTTATTTTAAAAATGTACTTTTTAAAAAAATTCTCTCATGGAGAGTGGGTGTTGCTGGCTGGCCAACATTTATTGCTCATCCCTAGATGTCCTTGAGAAGGTAATGATGAGCTGCCTTCTTGAGCCACTGCAGTCCACCTTGTGTAGGTAGACCCACAATGATCTTAGGGAGGGATATCCAGGATTTTGACCCAGTGATAGTGAAGGAACAACAGGATTGTGAGTCGCATGGAGGGAATGAGTTTGGAAGGTGCTGTCTGAGGATCTTTGGGGAATTTCTGGACTGCATTTTGTAGATAGTATACATTGTTGCTTCTGAGCATCAGTGTGGAATGGGTAGATGCTTGTGGATGTGGGTCGAATTAAGTGGACTCCTTTGTCCCAGATAATGTCAAGGTTCTTGAGTGCTGTTAGAGTTGCACCCATCCAGATAAGTGGGCTGTATTCCATCACATTCCTGACTTGTGCCTTGTAAAAGATAGACAGGCTTTGAGGAGTCAGGAGGTGAGTTGCTCACTGCAGTATTCCTAGCCTCTGACCTTCTCTTGTAGCCACTGCATTTATATGGCAAGTCCAGTTGAGTTTCTGGTTAACGGTATCCCCCAGGATGTTGATAGTGGGGGATTCAATGCTGATAACACCACTGAATGTCAATGAGCAGTGGTTAGCTTGTCTCTTATTGGAGATGGTCATTGCCTGACATTTGTGTTGCATAACTGTTTCTTGCCACTTGCCATTTGTCAACGCAACGCTGAATATTGGCCAGGTCTTGTTGCATTTCAACATGGACTGCTTCAGTATCTGAGGAATCATGAATGCTGCTGAACATTGTGCAATCAGAGATGAACATCCCCACTTTTGACCTTATGATGGAGGGAAGGTCATTGATGAAGCAGCTGAAGATGATTGGGTTTAGGACACTACCCTGAGGAACTCCTGCAGAGATGTCCTGGAGCTGAGATGATGGACCCTCATCAACCACAAGCATCTTCCTGTGTGCTGAATATGACCAATTGCTTGTGTTCAAGCTGCTTCTGTTGGCCGGTGTGGAGTTATTTTAAAATCTGTAACAAGCTATATATATATTTCTGTGTTCCAACTCTCCCGCTACTTCCCCAGTTGTTGCGGAACCTCTTGCACAGTTGAGTGATGCTGAAACCACTTTGCTAGACATGGAGGGGAAGTGGGAGGGCCACATGTGCAAGCAGAAGCAAGATGTCTCAGGAGTGTATTCCATTCTGCATGGCCAGCATGTAATGCACGATTGGACACCAGGAAATTGGGTGGTGTTTAGTTTCACTGGATCTGCAGTCATTGTGCAACACAAACCTTTTTCTAGCTGGGCTTCCAGAAAGGCTGTTGATATACTTGGCAAAAATAGGTGTGGGCGCCTCATCATTAATTGCAATGGAACCAGTACAGGCACAAATTCCCATTGTATTTGTAGCAGATATATTGTGTTCTTAAAACAGCCACGTTAATCAATCAGGAAGAGAAAGTGAGGACTGCGGATGCTAGAGATCAGAGTCGAGAGTGTTTTGCTGGGAAAGTACAGCAGGTCAGGCAGCATCCAAGGAGCTGGAGATTCTCCTGCTCCTCGGGTGCTGCCTGACCTGCTGTGCTTTCCCAGCAACATACTCTCGACGACGATGTTAATCAATCAGGCATATTCAGCGCAGAGGCCTTTGTTTAAATGAACTGCAACTTAATTGGATTATATGTAAAAGTTTAATTGAGTTTTTGGTGAGAGTGAACTGTTTCAGCATTTGTTTTGGTAAATTTTAGAGATATTGCCTATTATTGTTCACAGTGGAGATTAGCATTCCACGGAAATTCTGTTTGCATAATCTGGAAAGGATGAGAAAAAGAATCTGAACCAGATTTAATTGCTGAACTATCTATATCCATCCCTAATGGCAGCTGTAGGTGAGAGTCTATATACTGATAATCAATTAAAGGGCTTTTCTTGTTATCATTGCAATAGCTAGAGTCAAAGAGCAAATTCTTATAAAGAATGATTTCAGCTAAATATTATAGCCCCTAAAGGACAAAACAGTCACCTTAGGTGTATTGGCCAACCTATCTTCATTTACATTAGCCTTTGAGCTAACAATTGTCACAGATGCCAATCATTCATCTGCTAAAATTTTATTCTATATCTAAACAAGAATATTCTTAATGCAATGAAATGAAATTCACCAAATGTAATTCCCTCCAATGATTACTGGAACCTTGTGGTCTTTGATGATAGCATGTGCTTTATGTGTCCTGCATTGTGATCTCCTCATCACTTCACCAGTGATAAGTGAGATGGTCAGTTTCAGGATGGCAGTGAATGGCTACTGGAGTTGTATTTCCTTGAGCTAGGTCACTGCACTACTGGTGTTAATGAGATGCCTATTCAGTGTTGACTGGGATGTCTATAATCTGGTAGGGAACTAGATGAACTAAATGTGAGGTCATTTTTGAGAAGCAATAATTGTCTTCGGTCATTCCAAACATTCACAATGCTGCTGAGAATTTGGTCATTTTGTACATTTAACTGTGTAGGAGTGGAAGGACAATGAAGTGCTACTGAATGAGTTTATCTAATTAATAACCTAGCCTGTTGAAGCTGGAGCTCAATGTCAATAATGAGCCCTCACAATAGATACGCAGCCGGATCGTATCCTTTCATGGGATGTGGCTGTCACTTGCTAGGTCAGCATTTATTGCCAATCCCCGGTTGCCCTTCAGAAGATGGTAGTGAGCCACCTTTTGAACAGCTGCAGTTCCTGTGGTGTAGGCACATCCAAAGGCTATTGGAAAGTGACTTCCGGAATATAACATGTAAGGATGGTATAGGGCTATGAGGGGAATATGCAGGTGTTAGAGTTCTGGTGCCCTTGCCTTCTAAGTGGTAGAGGCTACAGGTTTGGAAGGTGCTGTTGAAGGGACCATGGAACCAGGATCAGGGCCTCTAATACTGGAGCACTAATATGGTTGTGAAGTGTCCATCACGGCACAGTAGTTTGTATTGGGCTGTTCTACATTCTGAAACAGAATTATTTTTTCACCAAAGATCCTCAAACAGCATCTTCCAAACACATGACCACTTCCATCTAGAGTGCTTGGCATACTGACACAAGCAAGATATATTGGCACTCAGGCAATAATTTTCTTTTATACATACCGCAAGAGGTCCAATTCCAGTATTGTTCAGCTAAGGGAGGCTAACATAGCCCTCAAAAGTTAGCCTCATTACCCCTTCCCTATTGTCTATTTCTGTTCACTCATTCTCTCTGCTTCCCCCAATGTCACTCCTCAAATTGACTGTCTAAGACCCCAAAGTAAATAAACCTTGATGCAGATGGACTGGGTCCTGGGAGTTGCTAGCTTCTTGGGTACCACTAACTTATCTAGTTGTTTCATTCAGTTCACTGCCAGAAAATGAGAATACATATGGGAATGTTGTCTGTAATCTTTCTGAATTCACTGTCCCATAGCTAACTGTGTGCCTTGTAATGCTGTGCTCAAAACTACACAAATGAATGAGTGAAATGCAACAGGCAGAGGATAGTCCTCATTCTAGATTCAGGGAGGTCTCCAGATTATTCTTAATTTGTGCATTCTGTGTCTTTAGGCACCAATATATTGGCTTGTTTTAGCTGACTCAAAGGCGTAAAATTACAGTAGCCTTCAGCAGGTGTGCTTCTAAGCTAGCGCATACAGGTCCAATTTATTCAAGCTTTTATTACAAACTAATCCCTTCATCCCAGGATACAGTCAAGTAAACCTTCTCTGGACTGCTTCTAATGCAGTTGTATTATTTCTTAGGTAGGAAGATCAACGCAGTGCTCAGTCCAGATACGATATCACTGTGGCCCCGGACAGCTATAGCAACATTTCCCTACTTTCATATTCCCCTTCGATAAACTCCAACATTCCATTTGTTGTCTTGGTCACTTATTCTGTACCTGCTTATTAACTGTTCATGAGCCATGAATTGATATACCAGATCTCTCTGTAGCATAGAGTACTGCATTCTCTCACCGTTTAGGCAATAATCTGGACAAGTGGACAACGTCACATTTCCTCACATTATAAGCAATCTACCAAACTTCCGTTAAGATAGCAGTGGAGAAGGACCTCTGAGCCTGGAGCTCATCGGCTCCGCTTGCTTTTCTTTTTGTTTTTTCAATTCCTTCTTTTTTCCATTTCATGTTTCTTCTTTTCTCTTTATTTTACTTATCTTTCGTTGAAGAGCTCAGTCATAGCAAAGGCATCCGTGGCGGCAAGTCAGCCCATTGTGGACTGGAGTGGGGCCCATCATAGGCTGGAAAGGGGCTCACCGGAGACCGGAGAGGGGCTCATCATGGACTGGAGTGGGGCCCAACGTGGACTGGGATGAGGCCCATCGTAGACTGGAGCGGGGCCCATCGAGGACTGGAGTGGGGCTCATCATAGACTGGAGAGGGGCTCACCGTAGACTGGAGTGGGGCTCATCGTGGACTGGAGAGGGGCCCAACATGGACTGGGATGGGGCCCATCATAGACTGGAGCGGGGCCCATCATGGACTGGAGTGGGGCTCAGGGTGGACTGGAGTGGGGCCCAGCATAGACTGGAGTGGACCCATCATGGACTGGAGTGGGGCTCAGCGTGGACTGGAGAGGGGCCCAACGTGGACTGGGATAGGGCCCATCATAGACTGGAGCGGGGCCCATCGTGGACTGGAGTGGGGCTCAGGGTGGACTGGAGTGGGGCCCAGAATAGACTGGAGTGGGCCCATCGTGGACTGGAGTGGGGCTCAGCGTGGACTGGAGTGGGGCCCAACGTGGACTGGGATGGGGCCCATCGTAGACTGGAACGGGGCCCATCGAGGACTGGAGTGGGGCTCATCATAGACTGGAGAGGGGCTCACCGTAGACCGGAGAGGGGCTCGTCGTGGACTGGAGTGGGGCCCAACGTGGACTGGGATGAGGCCCATCGTAGGCTGGAGCGGGGCCCATCGAGGACTGGAGTGGGGCTCATCATAGACTGGAGAGGGGCTCACCGTAGACTGGAGAGGGGCTCATCGTGGACTGGAGTGGGGCTCATCGTGGACTGGAGAGGGGTGCAACGTGGACTGGGATGGGGCCCATCATAGACTGGAGCGGGGCCCATCGTGGACTGGAGTGGGGCTCAGGGTGGACAGGACTGGGGCCCAGCATAGACTGGAGTGGGCCCATCGTGGACTGGAGTGGGGCTCAGAGTGGACTGGACTGGGGCCCAGCATAGACTGGAGTGGGCCCATCGTGGACTGGAGTGGGCCCATCGTGGACTGGAGTGGGGCTCAGTGTGGACTGGAGTGGGGCCCATCGTAGACTGGATTGGGGCCCAACATAGATCAGAGTGGGTCCCATCAGGACTGGAGTGGGGTCCAGGGTGAAGTCGAGTGGGACAAAGCGTGGATTTGTGACCGCAGTATTGGAGGATGAGTTTAGGTTCCTGGATACATCTCCATCGATGAGGGAGTCCCAGCGCTGACTGCAGTGGAGGCGAGCTTTGGTTCCCAGTGGTGTCTGTGTCCAGCGCAGATTCATGGAGGCTGCGGTACAGGTGAGTTTGGGCCCAGTATGAGACCTGGCATTGGTGAGGTGGGCCTGAGTTGATTCATAATAGCATCTGTGCAGCATCTGTGGCATCTGCATTGGCAAGGTCCAGTGAGAACTCAATTGTGAGGGTGTCAGTGGAGATGATGTGGCACAAAGAGTGACGACTTCCATTCTCATGGCAGCAGTGTGGCAAAGGTGCCTCATGCCTGGCCACCAGGCTCATGACCAATGGCAGAGCACTTAATAAGAAGAATTGTAAAGTTGGACACTTTCTTTATTTCTTCTTTTTTTGCCTTTATATCCTATGTTTGAGTTTATTTTTCATGTTTTAAGATGGTGCTGGAGAGTGGTGACACTATAAAACTCCTTTCGGTGTATTTTGTAACATGATACATGTAACAACAAATTAAGTCACAAATCGAATCAGCTTAGCTCCCTCCTGAGGTGTGCTGCCTTGTCCTGCAAGAGGAAGAGTGTGGTTAAGATGCTGAAAGAACACGTAAATACTGAATCTCAAGTGATTATCAACTTCCCAGCTTGCAATTGGGTAAATGAACATTTATCAACCAGGAACATTATGCTGCAATATTCACAAATAAAAATGGTATTGTAACAGCTGGTGTTCGAAGCATGCGCTGCTACAGTATGGTCATGCATGTGTAGTCTGGAACCAGCTGTTCTGGAAAGCTTTAACATGCAGCCTCAGTTATGGTCTAATCAAGCGAGCAGAAGCTTCTGTGTCACACGTAATCCTCTGGACTGATACTATATATTTGTTGGCTCAATTAGATTGAGAATTGACTCTTGTCCATTGCTTCATGCTAAGTCGGCGGACATAGAATTATCAAATCTTTCTTTATCACAGTTTCTCCACAAAGATTTCTGAAGAAGTATCATGAAATAGAGTTGCTCCATCTCCTGAAAAGTCTCTTGCAGATTGCACCCAGCAAAAACTTTGCAGCATTCCTTAAGTAGTGGTTGCATCCTGAAAGTGCTATAGTTGCACATTACTTCCCATTGTCCCCTGTCAGTCAGCTCCCACGGGCTGTCCTAATGGTACCTAGATGCTAATTCATCAGGGCAATCTTGTCTACTGAGACCTGATATAACTAAGTCTGAATGAACTTCTTATAAACATCATACCGGTGAATATTTAGCAATCTTGAGGATGTATACCATACAGCAATTGGCCCAATCTACTCCTTGCTGTGGCTGAAGGAGAATCAGTAGCAAAAACTTGTCTTTAACATTAATTAAAGATCTATGTGTGTGGAAGTTGCATTTCCAAAACCTCTAAAGTATTATACTCAAACAATTACTAGAATCTCCCCATCCCTTTTTGTTCCAAGACTTCATATAGACAGTAATGGGTGAAGGGGATCTTTGACACATGCAGCTCGGGTTAGACTTTATTGTCAGGGGATGTGAACTGCTTGAAACCTTCCTTTTCCAGAATAAAAGCCAGTGCTAAGACAACTGACTTTAAATAAGGCTGCCCCTTAGCAATAAAAACTGGGGACAGTATAAATAAGCGGAGAGTGGAATCTGGAGGTCTACCTGGACAGTTGCTGGTCAATTTGATTGCTTAGAGAAAGCCCCAGGATGAAAAATGTCATGACCAGACCCATGTAAACTCTGTAAGTTTCGTGTCAAGAGGTATTGGGCACCCAGCAAGGATGGGGAGGGGGGGATGGATTTGGAGACCAGACCAGAGAGGTACAAAGAATGGGTTATGATCATAGAGGGAGAGTGCTCTTGATGTTGTAAAGGACACCCTCTAAGGATACACTCCTAACTTCCTTCTCACCATTTCACCATCTTGGATAATAAAATGTTCTTCTCACTCTTACGCACCATCCACAACCCAGGGAATTGTGGAGATGGAGTCAAAGTGAGGCCCTTTTATGAAATAATTGATTGTTTCAAATCTTCAAGGACTAAGGGTAGGTGGGTTAGTGAGTGCCTTACACTCTTTTTTATGGGGCAAGGGCCAGGGGTGAACAGGACGACGGTGGGATATCCACCCGACATAATTTACACCAAAAACACACTCAGTGTGAGGTCTAGAAAAGCCATTCCTTTGTGTACAATTTTATTTACAGTGATGCTGTGATCAATAATACACGTTTGAGAGTTGAATTCACTTTGATCTTTGAACAGCACTTTCCATTCAAGGCGTTACTGCAGAGTGATTCTTCATAAATGGCCATTCTCAGGTGAGAATCCAATCAACTTTAAACAAGTGCTGAAGAGGGTACTTGAAGACTTCCACTTACATTAAATGGGAAATTATGTTGTGTGACAATGTGAACACTTACGGAAATTGTATCAAGTCTCTTTGAACATTACTTTGATCAATATTTCTCATTGATATTTTATAGTCTGTTAAATTTGCAGACAGGGGATTTTACTTTTGTATAATGTAATCCTATGATAACTTTGCTAAGTACACTGTTTAGGTTTTAGAGCAATACAGCAAATCAGATTGATAATTTTCTTTTAAGACAAATCACGATTATTTGGAGTGCCATTTAAATTGAATGCATTTTAATAAATTAGGATAGTTCATTAAAAACGCCAGTCACAGAATTTTAAAAAGTACATCACCCAACTATAAGTCAGAAAATGTTCGGCTTATCAAAGGTCACTAACCGAAAGGCTCAAAATATTGGTACATAAACAATGGATTACTCACACACTTTCAAACTGGATTCAGTGCAGGTCTTCGAATCATTAACATTCTGCTAAACAAAAATCTCTTCTGTGTTTATCTTTCTGCTAAATGATAACCTTTTTCAAGTCAAATTTCTGATAAAAAAGTCAAAGACAAGAGCAAAGTTGTGCTGTAAAGGTCATATAGATGCTGATTCAACAGTAAATAGCCAACAAGCAAACAAAGGAAAAGAACTGGTTTACAGAGAAATTTTAAAGTGTTTCACTTCATGTCCCAATACAAACTCATTTGTTCTGCCAATCCTTACACAAACAAAACAAGAGGTTCCAGGAAGAGGAAATGAACAACCGTTATTTGTAAAATTTAACTCTGTTGGAATCATTCTCATTTCTTAATTCATAATAAAAGTAATTACACTATTCAATTGAGCATTATACGATGGATGCTACATACTAGGATCTAAAAATAACAGGCATGCAGTTACAGGTTTTGCA
>NC_057731.1:16586607-16644210 GCF_004010195.1 Chiloscyllium plagiosum
CTTCTCACTTCCAAAGAGAAGCAGGCAGAATGAGCATATGGCATAATGAGCAAGTTTCTCCAAAGAGCAGGGAATTGCTAACTGCACGAACGTTGTTTTTCAACAGCTCAGGTCAGCTCTAAAATGTGTCATAGTCAGAAGAAATGTCAATCCATTGATGTCCAGCTGGTGTAGGACCATAGTGAGCAACATTTCCTGTAGGTTAATGTCTGTGTTCTTACAGCAAGCACAAAGCCTTCATTTTGCAGCAGTCACTTGTATTTCTACCTTCTGTACTTGAACCATCATAAACTAAAGGATGACAAGGGCTGACCATATGTGTCATGATGTAAACATGGACAATGTACACATAAGAAAGCCATGAAATATGATTGAGTAGACAACTGAGTACAATTCCCTGGACAGCATTTTACTATCTGGATCATACTTCAGGAGTCCAACACTACATAACAGAACATGTGTCAAAACATATTGTGGTATCCTGCATACTGCAGAATCTTGCTATCATGAGGACATAGGCCTTGTCAACAGGTATATGGCAACCAACTGAGGAACAGAACAATAAAGGAGACTATAGCCCTTGCAGTATCCAGTGTTTTTAGCCATTTCTTGAGATCTGAATTAATCAAATTAGCTGAAGATTGGCATCTGTGTTGCTAGTGATCTCTCGAGGAAGGATCGTCCACCTGGCACTTCTGCCTTCTCTTTTGCACTGAAATGCTCGGCTGTTCTATCATGGAGATATGTTTACAGTCTCCTCCTTCAATGAGTTGTTTAATTGTCCACCACCATTCATAACAGGATGTGGCAGGACAGCAGATTTTAGATCTGATCTGTTGGCTGTGGCATCACTCAGCTTTGTCTATTGCTCATTGTTTCTGCTGTTTGGCACACAGGTAATCTGATTTTGTAGCTTCACCAGGTTAACGCCTCAGTTTTAGATATACCAGTTGCAGCTTTTGGCATGCCCTCCTGTTCTCTTCATTGGACTAGGGCTGATCCCTTGGCATGATGGTCATTGTGGAGTGTGGGGTATGCTGAATCATAAGATTTCAGACTGTGTTTGAGTACAATTTTTCTGCTGTTGATGGCCCACAATGCCTCATAGATGCCCAGTTCTGAATTGCTAGAACTGTTTAAAATATATCCCCTTAGCACAATGGTAGTGCAACACAATATGTTGAGTTGAATGAGGGTTTAATCAACCCCTTCGGTGAATAGTTCAGTATCTCAGAAAACAAGGGTAGATGGGGAAAAGATAGGCTGTCCTATTACAAAAGGAGAGACAGAAACAAAATTTCCTTTTAGAAAAAGAGAACTAAACAGGACACTAATGAGTGTGCAGGCTTCTTTTCAGAGAGAAAAGGGTTCATTCAGAGAGAGAAGACCTGTAAAATCAGCAAGGTAGACCCCAGAATAGTCACAGCAGAAATAAAATATCCTGAGTGGCTTAGAAATTAGCAAGAGAAAAGTTCTTAAAGATATCAGACAGGAAGATATCTGCAATGTTGTTTGATGTATTACCTTAAGGAACAGGTGAGTGTGACTTATCAGTTGTGTGTCTAAGCATTTCATGAAGAAATATTAACTGAAGAATTGCGAATATAAAAGTTTGCTGAAAAGAAACAAAATACCGCTGTGTCTCTTAAAGAGTTACTTTCACTGAGATCTGAATATATATTAGGTTGTTCGGCAAGGTAAATGAGTTGAATCTTTATTTCCAATAAGACTGTTTCAACCAGTATAATGTAATGTAGCTGGATTTGTTTTCCTTTCTATGTAATAAACGTAGTTGTTCCTTTACATTGGTAACCTCTTTGTTGTTCATTGGAATTGGCAGAAGAATGAAAAATGAAGCTGGAAGAAATTCAAGACCACATTTTGAATCGGAACGAGGGGCTGCGTAGGAATATAGTAGCTCGTGCTCCTTTGCGATAAAGCGAATAAACTCTTAAAGTATATTTTGTGGAAGGTAGCAGCCGAGTGTCCCATCGTTTCAACGCAAGAGCCATGCAGTTAACAATTAGATTTTTCATCTCTGGCTAAAATCCTCAATCGAATAAAGTGGAAACTGGTAATGGACAATCTCCTGAGCATTCAATACTGAAGATTTGCTGAATAAATGCTTCGGGAGTTGAAAGTGAAGACATCAATGTTGCTGGGATTGAGCCAGAGGGGAATGTCAGTCTCCTAGGTCCAGGCACAATGTTTCTGCTAAAACAAAATGTGCAACTAAATAGCAGAGACCTTAGTGCAAGTCTTAGCGGATATTTTCCAGAATGCTGCAAGTCAGATGGGTTAACCTTTTTTTTAGTGTTTGAAAATGAACGATTAATTAGAGAAATTAACATGCCAATTATGTAATTGCCATAACTTCAAACGATGTTTATGCTTTATAGCGACAGGGATGAAGTAACAATTTAAATGCTTGCCTGGCCTCTTGAAATCTGAACTATTACTCCACCATTAATAAGGTGAGTTGACATGAGACTGAGCGACTGGCTTCTTGTTCCCTTTGGCTGAGGCACGTGGCGCGAGGAATCTACCTGCTCAGTGTGTTAGAAAAATTGTCTTACCAAGTATCTGGTTAGAATGGAATAGAATTAGCTTTATTGTCAAGTATCTGGTTAGCTACAGACAACAGGGCATGCTAAAACAGTCTTATATTGCCACCAAAATCTGTAAATATTGGCAATCAAAACTACCAAAACGGCAGCTTGTATATGGGATTATATCTTCAGCGAAGGGAATGCTTTTCCCTATCCAATCCATCGTCTAAAACATAGTCACCAGTTGAACTGTCTAAAGACGGACATTAGGAAATGAGATTGTACTCCGAGCATGTCATCACTTAGTGGAATTGTGACCAATAGTTACTTGAATTTTTTCTAATGCTGATTGTTGTTTCTCCTGAGCACGGCGTGCGTTATAACTGCATCATTTTAGGTAGTATTCTAAACAAATAACGTTATTCCAGGTTCCGTACACATTACTGTCAGATCCAACATTAACAATAGGCATTTTGAAGTCCAACTACTCCTTACTAATCAGTAATCGAACTTTGTGTATTAGATAATATTTGTAATTCTATTAATTTTTAACCTACAGCGGTGTACTTACTCGAATTTATTCTAATCTTCTCCAAACACCGCAGTTCAACAGTAATAAAAAACCTTAATACATGGAACGATCTGTTTTGTAAAGGATGAGCTAATATTTCCCTCCAGTTAGATCATTCTTTCCTTCTGGGAACGCAGTCGGATTGACCGAGTGGTTAATAGAACTGCAATTGTTCAAGGTCGATGACAGTATGGGGAGTGCCGTCGGCCGATAACAGTACTCTCTCAGCCACTTCAACACAACTTTTGAACAAAGTTTGTGCTCGTTGTGGTGAATAATACAGGCAGCGAACAATCCATTTATTGTGAGACATTGCAGGATGACATTTTTCCATACATTTTGCGGCTCTGTGTGAATGCGATTTTACATCCATCCGTTACTAGTGATATCCGCCCCCTTCGGAAGCAGATTACTTGCATTTTCCAATCTCGCTCAGGCCCAGTGACACATTACTGAATTTCCCGTGTGTGCATGTGTCCCTGTTGCATTGGTCCTGACAATCACGACCAGACTTTCTACAAATTTGACAAGTCTGTTTCAGATACAACAAAACAAGTCCATCAAATGTTTTGTTTTCTGAAATGAAAGCTGACATCATTGTTACTGTCGTACATCTCTGTTCTTGTTTTACACAAAATAGTACCAAAGTCTGGCCTGCCGGATGTTCTCAAGTAGTGTTTTCGCTCTTGATTCTATGAATCATTCTCTGATTTTGTTTCAGATTTGCAGCAGCATTTGTTTTTCGCTGCTTGTGCTCCACAACTAAATAAATACCAATTGTCTCTGATACTGGAACGGAATAGCTTCTCAAACTACACGCTGAGAATTGTTTAATCACCTTTGTTGTCGAAAACCAAATTAAAATACTGTGGTAATGTTCGGTGACCATACAGGAAAACAGAAATAAATACTGCACTCACAGCAGACGCACCTGGACGCTTAAAACTATTTACACTTCACTGCACGGGTGAAGTGGACTAATAAGACGGATTCGTCTTCCATTAAATCAGTTTTCTCTTCTTCAGTAACGATTACTGGTCATAAAGAAGCAGCACTTCTCAAGGTCGATATGCCCAAATGCTAGCGACGTGGTGAGGTTTGTTTTTATTCACCAGAACAGTAAATGTGTCAGATTCAAAATACTGAGATTGCATTTTAAAAATTGGCATCTAGTTTCTAGATGATGTCTCGCCCCTAGAAAATACACCAGTGAAGATAACTTTATCAAGTGAGATGCTGATAGCATTTCATATTCCTGATGAATTTTAATTTTGTTGCATTCGGTCAACCTTGCAGCTGTACCAAGCGCTCCGCACGGAGTCAGATATCTTTCAGTGTCTCTACCTCGTACAGTAAAATATTTCCATTACTATTTGTATCCCCTACGGTACAACACATTCATTCACCCACGAGGAGCTCTCGCTCAAACTGTAGAGATTAGGCAGCAGCTTTGTACATCGGATTGAACTGATAAATCATTCGTCTCTGCAATCCACACCGTTTTAGAACACTGCTTCTACGATGACATGAACGCACTGTACATTTCCAGGAAAACTAAATTCGTAGCAGTAGTATTAGTAGTTTTCTTATATATATGATGCATGCGGAAGGTAAAATAAAGACCCGAGGAGCAAAATTGTTTAACGTTTACGTATTTTTAACGGATTTTCGCTTTGCTTTAGATATTTTCTAATTAACTTGTTTAGAGATGCTGTTACACACCTCTAGGGACATAAACTCAGGCCTCCTGGCTCAGAGTTACGAACACTATTACCAAAGGTGCCCAATTGCCTTTTACTTTCCTGTCCACAACTCAGTCCTCCTATGCTGATTATCAGATCAACATCCATGGCTCAACTGAGATGTGTTTAATGGATCTGTTCCGAGATGTTATTCCAAATGTGATTTAATCCTAGGTCTCTTGGCTCAGAGTGAGGGACACTACTACTGCACCTCCTGACAAGTTGCTAAAGAGGTGTGGGGCTGACTCAACCCTGTAGCTACCTGTGCACTGCATTGGGCGTCTCTGCTTAGTTTCAGATTCCACTGTAACTCGTTTTGTCGACGTTTATATATTTGGATCATTAATATTTGTCAATGTCACTGACGGTGCCAAAACAAGAGGAGCAAAAATGGATTCTTCACTAATTTCACCACTGCTTTGGTACCTGCATCTAATTGTGTGTGTACATACATAAAATCAAATCAAATGTTTATGAAGATGTTCCTGCCCCAAGTAATTCATTGTAATGACAATGTGTATATCAAAATTGTATTAAATAGCAAGTTTCAAAGACATGTTTATCAAAAGAAGGCATGTAAATTATGCAAAAGAAAGAAGTGTTGATAACAATATTTTTATTCGTAACAAGAAGCCATTTAGTTTGACAGTGTACAGGAGCAAAATAAAAATTAAATGATATTCATTAATCTGAGGTACTTCACTTGGTTCCGTTATGTACACCAATATCTGAAAGCTAACATATTGAAGGATGTTAATTATAAGACTCATTTTAAAGGAATTAGAAATTGTCTAAATTGTTTTCAAGTAATTATAATGAAAGTGAAAGGCCTCCCTTAGAGCAGGCGAGTTAACATTTTGTTTTGTCTGTGTCTCTTTTTGCAGCTATTTCATTTTCTTCTAGAACAGACTAGCAAAACAAAGAACAGACATGTACTTAAGAGTATCAGTTAGCCTATTGGCTAGACATCTGGTTTGCTTTTCGAGTCATACCAACAGCTTGGGTTCACGTCTTACACTGGCTGACGTTATAATAAAGGATTCTCCTTCTTAACCATTTCCCCTCACCTGAAGCATGGTGACCCTTGGGTTAAACCACTGTCAGTTGTTTCTCTCAGATGAGAGAGCAGTCTATGGTCCTATTGATATACATTCCAGCAGTAGTGTTTTAAAAGAGTGAGGTAAGACATTAATGTCCAGTTAAAATCAAAGCATTTTTAGTCACCTTGGGGTAATGGGTAACTGTATTTCTTTGATTATCTCAAAGACATTTCAAATTTATTGTATAATTTTTAAAAAATTGACCATAGTTTATTATGAATTTTAAACGGGATTATGTGGTTCGAATTGAGCATGTGTTGCATTTGACTGTACCCTAGTTTGGTACAAATCACTGCAGCAGTATAAAGGCATATTTCACTTAGCCTGTAGAGAGAGAAAGAACAACAGTCTCCAGGTTCACCAGGATGCCAATGGATTGGGCACAGGATATCACGTTGGATCAAGATCAGGTGAAAAGCCACAGCCTGTTCCTCAGAGTGTATTGTCCTAGAGAATCAGAAAAGATTTTGGACATCTACCATAACAATGTGCAAAAATACACCAGAAATATCTGGCAGTAGTGCAGAATACAGCTAATGATCTCAACAGTTCTAAGGTACAAAATTCCACTTAATGTCTCATTATTTTAAGGACAAAGGAAGATCTTTTATCATTATCTTTCCTTAAACAGTCATGTTGCTGCACATTTTAAAAAGTATTCTTTATGCTTTTCTTTCCATTCTCCTTACCTTATAACTTATCTTTCTGGTGTAATAGTATTATGTCTTTTCTTGTCAGCTTGCATAATATTGTCAGTGCCCTAAAGTATGATGTAGGGTGAAAATTCTTTACTTATTCCTTGTATAATTTCTACAGGAGAAGACCATTTTTAAGACAGAGTTGGATGGAAGAAGAAGTTCCATCCTACTCCATCCCCAAACTTCTGGGTCACATCCCTATAAAATAATCAAGAATCTGCTTGAGTCATTGCCTCATTTGCTGTATCTAAATCAGCCAATAATTATCAGGGCTTTAAGGCCATAGAAAGTGTTCTATTGTGCATTTGTCATCCATGCTACATTCTCATTTCTTTCCCGAAGCTCACCAAATAATTCATTCTTCTTGGTTCATGGTAAGAAGCAAAATGTAATGTACTGGGCAGTTTGCACCAGTTTGTGGCACATGCAATGGAGTTCTGATGTAAGACATTGAAACTCCTCAATTCACCAAGGAGTATATAATCACTCCAAAGCCATCTGCAGCAAAGCCGACCATAGCAGACTCTCTAATACTAATAATATTGTCCATTATGAATACTCATTTAGAAGACATTCCAATCCTGAGCTCTACTATCTCCTTCACCTTGCATAGTCTAGAAGATTGTATATTTAATATTGCCTTTAGCTTGATTCTCCTGCGGATGAATGGATTTGCTGAAACAGAACTTGACAGTAAGGACAGATGTATAACTGGCCTGCATGATATTGTCAGGTTTGAAGATGACAGCAATTCCATATAGCTACCAATGTCTATATAGGTGTCAAAACAATCCACACAGTCATATTACTCATATTCCTAAGAGGAATAAATGTCGGCTATGGCATCTCAGACCTGTGCTCAGAAAGAGCAACAATCACAATATCGCATCATCATCACAAAGGTTTTAACTGAGATTTAGCAAGCAGTACCTTTTCACACTTCACTTACTGAGGCACAATCTTGTAGAAGTGCTAAGCTAGACACTATAGCAATGCAGTCAGGAGTGAGATAAATAGCAATAGAGAAGTATAGAACAATAAACTGAAAAGGTACTTCATTCATGATGTGGAGAGATTTCTTATAATGCTAGCAAATATTGAAATCTGAGGGTAAATGGTCTTGACAATTGTGATTAGATGTCACATATGACGTGGAAGCTATATCTTTGCAGGGATGAAGAAGAATCTTAAGACGAGGGAGCCATGTGAAGAGCTCCAGAATAACTCCGAAAACTGATTACTGTTCCCCAGAATTATGCTTGACATCTTCTCCATTATGCATAGCTTTTCTCTTTATTTACCTGAAGGTTCTGCTCCACTCTTAACTGCATTGGTAATCCTAATTCCACCACAACATTGTGTGCACAAACAAATTATGATGATGAATGATACCCTGACTGGAAAAGGCCTTTGGGTAGTTCTTTCAAATTAACTCATGAGATATGGGCATTGCTGGCTGTGTCAATTCCTAGTAACCTTTAAGAAGATGGTGATGAGCTATCTTCTTTAACTACTGCAATTCATCTGGTGTAGGGGCACCAACAATAAGGAGGGAGTTCAGCAATGCTAAAGGAATGGCAATATATTTCCAAGTTGGCATGGTGAGTGCTTTGGAGAGGAATTTGCGGTGCTGAGCCCATGCATGTGCTAAGCTTGTTCTTCTAATTGGTAATGGTTGTGAGATTTGAAGGTGCTGTCTAAAGAGCCTTAGTGCAATTCTGCAGTGCATCTTGCAAATGGTACACACTAATGTTAATCAGCCTCAGTGATGGAAGTACTGAATGTCTGTGGGAGCAGTGCCAATCAAGTGGGCTGCTTTGTCCTGGATACTGTCATGTTTCTTGAGTGTTTTTGGAGCTGCACCCATCCAGGCATGTGGAGACTATTCCATCACATTCTTGGTTTGTACCTTGCAGACAGTGGACAGCTTTTGGGAGTCATGAGGAAAATTACTACCTGCGAATTTCCTAGACCCTGATTTGCTCTTGTCGCCTCAGTACTTATATGACCAAGCCAGTCCAATTTCTGGTAAATGATAACCCCAAGATGTTGATAGTGATGTATTCAGTAACGCTGATAAAATTGAATACCAAGGGGTGACAATTAGATTGTCTCTTATTGGAAATGATTATTGCCTGTCATTAACCGTGCTGTATGAACGTTACTTGCCACTTGTCAGCCCAAGCCAGATCTCATTACATTTGAATATGGACTGCTTCAGTATCTGAGGAATCACAAATAGTGTTGAAGATTGCACAATCAATGGCAAACATCCCCACTTCTGACCTTATGATGGAGTGAAGGTCACTAATGAAGCATCTGAAGATGGTTGGGCTGAGGACACTCTCCTAAGGAACTCCTGGAGCTCTTCTCCAACAATCAAAATCATTTTCTTATTTTGCCAGGTATGACACCAAGCAATGGAGAGTTTCCTCCCTGGTAGCCATTGACTCCAGTTTTGCTTTGGCTCCTTAATGCCACATTCGGTCAAATGCAGCCTTGATGTCAAGGACAGTCACTCACACCTCACCTCTGGAATTCAGTTTTTTTTGTTCATGCTTGAACTAAGGCTGAAATGAGGTCAAGAGATGAGTGGTTCTGGGGAACACAAACTGAGCTTCAGGGACCAGGTAATTGCTTAGCAAGTTCTGCTCGATAAAACTGGTGATGATCAACTTTCTGATGATCAAAAGTATACTAATGGGACAATAATTGGCTGGGTTGGATATGTCCTGCCTTATGTGTACAGGATATACATGGCCAATTTTTGGCATTGTTAAATAGGTGCCGATGTTGTTTTTGTATTGAAACATTGTAGCTAGGGGAGAAAGTGAGTTCTGGAGTACAAGTCTTCAGTACTATTGCCAAATATTGCCAAGGCCCATAGCCATTTCAGGATTCAGTGCCTCCAACCTTGTCTTCATAGCAAATCAAGAGAATCAAATTACCTGATGACTGGCATCTAGGATGCTGGGGACCTCTGAAGGAAGCTGGGGTGAATCACCTACTTGGTACTTCTGGCTGAAGATTGGTGTGAATACTTCAGCCTAATCTTTTGCACTGGTGTGCTGGACTCCCTCATCATTGAGGATGGGGATATTTGTGGAGCCTCCTCCTCCACCATTGAGTTGTTTAATTGTCCATCACAATTCAAGACTGGATGTGGCAAGATAGCAGAGCTTAGTTCTGATCTGTCCATTGTGGAATCACTTGGTTACTTGATGGTGTTACTGTTTAACACTCAGGCAGTCCTGTTTTCTAGCTTCACCAGGTTGACATTTCTTTTTCAGATATGCCCGGTGCTGCTCTTGGCATGCCCTCCTGCACTTTCCATTGAACCAGGATTGTTTCCCTAATTCAGGTCTACTACAAAGGCTCAATGCAAGTTGGAGGAATAGCACCTCATTTTCTGCTTGCAGCCTTCAGGGTTCAATATCAAGTTTCACAATTTTAGAGTATGATCACCTCCTTTCGTGTCTATTAATCACCTCCACAACCCAGGTCCTGTCATGAAATAGGTTGTTTTCAGTACAGCGAACCTATTGTCATCTACTTACAGCCACTGTTATCACCTATCTAGCTTCTCTTCTTCTCTGCCTTCTATAAACTGTCCCTTTGTCTGCCCACCACCTTTTCTCCCTCTTTCTCAGGCATCTATCTCCACCAATGCCTTCCTTCCCACACAACCTGACATCAGCATAAATACAGTCTTTTTGTTGTAGCTATCAGTTCTGAAGAATGGTCACCAGACTAAAAATGTTAAACTCTATCTTCTCTCCTTGGCTGCTGCTTGAACTGCTGAGTTTCTCCAGCAATTTCTGATTTTGTTTATTTTGATTCCTTTGCTGGATGGTAACAATAGAGTGGGGATATACTGGGTCATGAGGTTGCACATTGTGCTGGAATACATTTTGGCTATTGCTGATGGCCCACAGTATCTCATGAATTCCCAGCCTTGAGTTTCTAAATCTGTTCAAAGTCCTTTCCATTTAGCACAATGATAGTGCCACACACCATGTAAGGTACTCTAAGATTGAAGAGTTTCCACAAGGACTGTGTGGTGGTCACTTTTACTGTCCTGTCATGCACAGATGCATCTGTGGCAGGTAGGATGCATTTCTCTATGTTTTTCTCTCTTGGTGGGCCCCTCACCAACTAGTGCAGACCCAGTCTACCATTTTTGTCTCCATATATTCTGCCAGACCTGCTGAGTTTCTTCAACAAATTCTGTTTTTGCTTGTTTCAGATTTCTAGCACCTGTAATTCTTTATTTTATGTCAGGCTGTTGCTTGACTAATCTGAGAGATAGTTCTCAATTTTGGCCCCAGATGTTAGTAAGGAGGACTTTGCAGGGTCGTTAAGTTGTATTTACTACTGTTATTTCTGGAGCATTAGTTGAGGCCAGGTGGTCCATTCAGTTTCATTTCTTTAATTCCTTTCTAATGGTTAATATAACTGAGTGGCTTGCTAGGCCATTTCAGAGGGAAGTCAATAGTCAACAATGTTTCTGTGAGTCTGTAGACCAGGTGAGGATGGCAGTTTCCATTCCTAAATAACACCAGTGACCCACTGACAATCAATAATGGTTCTATAGCCATCATGAGACTTTTAATTCCAGATTTTTATTGAATTCAAATCTCACCATTTGCCCAATTGGGTTTCAAACTCAGGTACCCAGAGCATTACTGGGTCTCTGGATACTAGATTACATTGCATTAGAATATTTCAGAATCTAATAGCATGCATCAGCATCTACATTAATTATTATTTTAGAGAAATTTATACAATTCTTGTAGCATATTTGATAATCAAAGAAATTAGAACTCATTGCATGCCTATTCAGCAGATGTATGTAAATGTTTTACATGTGTCTTGACCAGTCCTACCCTGTATAGCTATGGTTTCAAAACAATCATTGCCCAGGGTAATATTACAGAAGAATGGAGAACTAGCATGAGCAAAACTCATGACTGCAGCTGTCACAAAAGCAGCAAGCATTTGTCAACACTCTGCATTGAAGAAGTCAGGAATGGGTGAATTTTGATGGCATTAAGTACTTTAGGATGATGAAGAATGTAGAGCTGTGGTTGAACTTAAAGAGGACAGACAATAGAAGGCAACTTAAAGGTCGAAGGGAACCTCATTGGAATTTGGTCACGTGGAGTTGGGAAAGAAGGAAAATGGTCAAGACAGAAATCCATATGCTTCTTATGCTGAATTTTGGAGGTGAAAGCGGAGGAAGCCAATTTAAGAAGATAGTTCATGGTGAAAAGAAATAAAGCTGGAGTTTATCTTTGCATTTCATGGTGTTCCTCTGGGACAGAGCACTGCACCAACTAGCAACTACTGGTCAATTTATAAATGTACTTTGAATTTGGCATCTAAATTGAAGTAATAGCTACAGTTTGTGAGCAAGTTCATAACTGGAATTATGGAGGTGCAAACAATGTGAAAATTATATCTGCAACCAAATGACATAATGTTATCCTAATTAGTGGGCTCCTTTCTGGTTCTGAAAGGAGATAACTGATACCAACCCAAGACCCAATTGGAAATTCAGCTAAACACAAACAAAGCAGAATATATTTTTAACTTTCTGGTCCACTAGACTTTTTGTTTTCAGGGCACAATGGACACTAAGGTAGGCACCACAATGGATTATTTTACCATAACTCATTATTCCCAATCTTGAAGAAGCAAAATTATATTAAGTTTCCATAATGCCTTGGTTCAGGGCTCTGTCTCTTCAGATTGTCAGTTCATCTGTTCTACAGAGACTTGGAGTACCATGTATAGTTCTGTCTTTCATGTTATGATTGCACTTGAGAAAGTGCAAAATAAAACAAGGATGATACTAAAGTATTGAGGTTATACCAGAGAAGATTTGTTCCCCTTATACTTCTACGTGTAATAGTACATTTAGAAGAGACTTGTCAAAGGAAACATGGTGAGCTGCTGTAGTGCATCTTGAAGGTGGAATACATAGCAACGATGGTGTGCCAATGTTGGAGAGATTGAGTGCTGAAGGTGGTGGGTAAAGTATTGATGAAAGAGACTGCTATGTTTTGGATGGTGTTCAAATTTTTGAGAACTGCACTCATACAGGCAATTGGAGAGAATTTCATTGTATTTCTGACTTGTACCTTAAATATGGTGGAAAGGGTTGGGCAATCAGACATTGAGCCACTTTTCACAGATTACCCAATCTCTGATGTGATATTTTAGTCACAGTTTTATTATAGTTAGTTTAGTTAAGCTACTGATCAATTATGATTAGAGATTAGATTACCTACAGTGCGGAAACAGGCCCTTCGGCCCAACCAGTACACACCGACCCTCCGAAGAGTATCCCACCCAAACTCATTTCCCTACGTTTACCCCTGACTAATGCACCTAACACTGTGGACAATTTAGCATGGCCAATCCACCTAACCTGCACATCTTGTGACTGTAGGAGGATACTGGAGCACCCGGAGGAGACCCACACAGACCCGGCGAGAATATGCAAACTCCACACAGACAGTCGCCTGAGGCTGGAATCGAACCCAGATCCCTGGAGCTGTGAGCTGCAGTGCTAACCACTGAGCCACCATGCCATCCCAGTTGCTGATGGAAGGGATTTACCAATGATAATGTTATTGAGTGATTTGGTAAATTGGTTAGGTTCTCTCGTATTACAGAGAGTAACTAATGTTTCTTATGACTGTAGTCTGAAAGTTTGTTCAGTTCTTGATGAATATAGGCAGGGACTGTTTCACTACCTAAGGGGTCATGAAAAGAACTAAATGCAGTGCAATCATCATCAAACGTTCCTACTTTTGACTTTATGATGAAGCAATTGAAAACAAGGAGGCCTCAGATGGCTCTAAGCAACTCATGTAACAATGTACTGGAGCCAAGGTGATTTGAACTGGAATTGTAAAGTGCTTATTTGTCATACCCTTCCTTCAATGTAAATAAAATTACAGCTGAAAAAGTATTTTTAAATTTTAACAAAATGATGCCTTCGGACAATTTTCAGACAAGATTTGAACTGACATTCAATTAGGGCAAACTTTTAATATTTAGCTAAGTTAAATAAATTCAGATAATTAACTAAACAATAATTTCTCAGTTTTAGTGGCTCTTTTCATATTATGCAAGTTAAAAATAATAGATTGCTGTTAACTTCAGGTCTATTCTGAGCAGCATATTTCTAACTGGGGAACATTTTAAAAAACATTTGATTTTGACTTTAAATCGAATTAGATTTTAGTATAATCCATTCTTATATCATAAAACAAGTTGCTTGAGCGAAAAGAGCAAAGATAATTTACAGCTATATTCATATCCGACAACCTAATCAAACAAAATCATTCAGCTTTGCTATGCAGCCTTTATGAGAAAAACATTTGGACTGCACTGAAAAATATATGTTCCAAAATTCCAGTTTATACTACATAATACTATTTAATGTCATTTCAACAGAAAAAAATTATTTACCTTACATTACAGAAAATGAAGTTAAAACGATTCACTGGCATTGTAATTCTGCAAGGTAACAACACATGTATGTTACTGTTCGAAAAATTGTGAATGCTGTGGACTTTAAATAGAGCAAACCTCCTCATATTAAGGTAGTGACACATGGCCAATTCCTAAACTAAATACCTGAGCACAGTTTATCTATAATATTTATTTCCTGCACCCTCTTGTTTTTATCCAATGCTGCGAAATGCTGTTAAATTGAAAAATAATTGGAATATTATTTAAATGGAAATGTGTGTTGATTCATTAGGTTGCTGTTCGATGCACTTTTTCTGTCTACTTTTGGATCTATCTATCCATCTCCTATATATAATGTACACCTACACATAAAAATGAGGGTAAACTAATGCAAAAGCTAAATGATATTCCAATGTCATAGGTTTATTGCTAGGTATAAGAAAGAACAAGACCACAAGTCTTACCTTCTTGGTAACTGGTACCTGCAGTAAATAGGTTTAGTCAGAATAATAAAGTTCACATTTGAACTGATAAGTAACTTCATGGTTTTTTTTTGTATTTATTAGTCATGTGAACGTCAACAAAACACATATTTACACAATATACACAATACTTTTGGAGTATGAGGTATGTCACCACTGACAAACTTTTACTGAAAGCTACTAAGTTCACAGACGCCATTATTTTGGCTGGATGTATAAATTACTCGACCTTTTTTCGCAGTTAACAATTTTCTTACAAAATTGAATAGTACAACAAAAACATGTCCTGTACATGAGTATTAAAATATTTGAATTACAAAAATTATGTACTGTACATACATAAAAGACTGTGTTATTTCGAGTTAAAAACAATCCTTCATTGAATCGGATTTAGATTCCGCAAGTACGGGTCTGTTGACTAAACATTAATCCATACAAAAATGTTTTGAATCTCACTCCTTATACATTCTTTGCATTATTGAGGTTGTAGGAAACTGATCCTACCTATCAGTCCGGTTCCCAGTAAAGTGCAAGGATAAACCACTATCCTTCCATTCTCCAACCGAATTTTGTCCCAGTGGGTTCAATTATACATTTGCAGGATACGTACTCCTGTCGTCATCGATATCCACCTCCTCATCGCTGTCCTCTGACACTTCCGATTCATTTTGCTGAGAAGCCGGGGAGATCGAGCATTGCGAGCCGTTCAAAAACACCGCTTTATTCAGATCCGGACTCAGGCAGCTCTCTCGACGCTTCTCGCACTGGCTTTCGATGGACTGATCAGAATTCTCCGATTCTTCTCTTTTGGCCCCTTGAGGATTTTCCTGTTTTTATTTTTAAAAGAAAATTCTATTCTTACCTTAAGCGTATGAAGAGTAACATAGTCAAGACAACTTCTGTACTGAAAGTTCGTGATTTATAGCCGTTTTACAACATTTAAAATAGTCTAGACGATTCATTACCATTATGTAAATAATGCATTTGGCCACTGCCTTTTGTTAGAGATGCGCTAGATTTCTACTTAATTTATATAAATGTTAAAAATTGAGCGCAAAATTGCAAGAGCAGTTCAACTGATATGTTGAAGCGTGAGCGTAAAGCTTCTGGACTGTTTATATCTTTGTGATTAATATCCAAATAGGATTGCTTTAAATTGTTACAATCCCGCCCATTTTCTGATGCACATTTTGATTGCCAGACACTAAAAATGTTCTGATCCAACTGAGGTTATCAATCAATTAGCTGACATGTTCCTGGTATATTATAGTCAGGTTGCATTGTGAGTTTGCGGCCCCTAGTACTACAGGGATGAGCAGGAAACCTTGCAATGATTTTGATTAAAAGTCGTCGACTTGAAACATTAAATCTGTTTCCCTCTTCACTGATACTGCGAGCATAGCTGAGTATTTCCAACATTTTCTGTATTTATCTCAATATGCAATCTTTGCCACACCGAAACTTAAGAGGCTGGTAACATCAACCAAATCGATGGTTTCTTCTCAGAAGGGCTGTGTAGAAAAATCAACACAAATAATCCTGCCAAATGGGCTAAGGCAACAAATAACATATGTGCCAGAATGAGTTCCTCTCCCTCAGGCACGGAATCACTTGCCTGGCCCTCCGCACTGCCTAATAGTCCTGTGGAGTTAGGAGGATTAAAAAGGAAAAATTCTTGTTGGTCAACTCGAAGAGCAATCCTTGCATAAGTAACAGTTACTTATATAATTGCAAGGTGTCTTAGCAAAGCAATAGTGCAATTTCAGCCTTGCTTCCATGTTCCTACATCACTGTCACATTTATGCAGTCCGCCATTAGGGAGCCTCCAATGTGAATTCAATGGGGCTTTGTTTTAAATGAATTCTCTCCTCTTTGGCTGGGATGGAATGCCATTGAATGATGAAAGGTTATATTATAATTGTCAGCTTATCTACAGTTGATGTTGGAGCTGGTCGAATGGCCTAGTACTGTTCCTATGAATATTTGAGGAGAGCATGAGTTTGAATCTCATCAGGCTTCGTGGCTGCTGGCCTCATGCAAAGACAAGTCTGGCAGCCTAACACACAGCCTTAATCCAGGGCTCTTGTGGTGCACTGTCCCAGTGACAAGCGCACATGTTCCAGTGACGTGTCTCTGCACATTTTGATTAAAAATATCTATCTAGAGTTGATCACTTGGAAATAATTTTAAAATATTTTCTCGTACTTACAGAACAATTTCAGATTTTTAGCAGATACCACATAAGGTTATTGTCAACACATTTACAGAAACGGAATCTCCATGCGGTGCTAAAATTAATTCAACTACAAATGGACTGGGTAAAATGCATTTGTACTATATCAGGAATGCCATTGTAGTGTATACTTACCCTAGCGTAGGGAATAGCTGTCAGCAGAGTAAGGGCCTTTAAGAACCTGGTTTTGATACTTAAGTTAACTTTGACTAATTTGTTTCTCCATAGAATCCCAACAGTGCAGAAGCAGGCCATTCGGCCCATCGAATCCACACCGACCCTCCAGAGAGCATCCCAGACCCACCTGTACTCTATCCCTGTAACGCCACGCCTGCGTTATGTCTAATCCACCTCGCCTGGACATTGTGGGACTGTGGGAAGAAACCCACGCAGACACAGTCGCCAGAGGCTGGAATCGATCTCGGGACCCCAGTGCTAACAGCTGAGCCACCGTGCCGTTCTCAATTAAGAGTGAACAGTCCAGGTTATGCCACTTAAATTATTCGGCTGTTAAATTATAGGTTTGTCGTCTTGAGGCTACTGAAGTTAATGTTTTCAAATAATATTAAAAGTACATTTTTAATTGGAGTTACGAGTAGAATAAGGTTTAAATGGCAAAATATTGAATTGTCAGTGAAGACGGGGCAAAGATTTCTTTTGACTTGGTTTTCATGATTTGAATCAACTATCTGGAGCTCCCCTCTGAACCGGACCCCGCAGCCTGTTGAAAACTGACCGATAAACGAGGACAGTGAGTCCTTCCTGACGTGTTGCGAAAAGGTACATGTTTGACAGACCGGGTCAAAGTTCCCAGTTGCGGTGCAAACGTTGTAGCCTGTTTCTATCAGGTTCTGCTCGAACCGGCTACGTTTGAAGGTGGAAATTGAAGCGGCCGCGTCTATTAATGTAATGCGTGTAAGTTAATGTATGGTGTGCTCGTTCAACACAGGAACAATGAATGTTCTTTGAATTGCCAGGATACTTTGCCGACATTTAGGCTGGTTCGCAAGAATTAATTGGGCAAACAACATATGGGATTGCTAGAGAATTAATAGACTGTTAACGCGGAGAACGCGAAACAGCCAAAATAATTGATATCGGAACTACATTAGAAGCTTTTAACATTTGTGCAGCTTCAGTGCTTCATCCTGAATTCCAATAAGACTATTTGTCTTTTCAATCAAGGTAAAGAGGTTAAACAGCCTTCCAAATGACTTCCGCACACAAAATATAATAGGCTGCGACATTAAAGATAAGTTCATTGGAACATTCATTGCCATGACAACGAAAACCTTTTCTCCCCCACACAGAATAGGAAGGCGCAGCATCTCCCCGTTACCTGTTTCAGCCGCCGCCATTTAGCTCTGCGATTCTGAAACCAAGTTTTTACCTGCAGAAAAACAAAATCAAAACACCGCGCGCTTTAGTGAAGGAAGTAGTTTTCTCACGATCTCCTGTAAGTGTAACTCAGCGTGACTGCTGCTTTCAGGGATATACGTTGGAATTGATATATAGTGTTCTTGCATTTTAAAAAAACAAATTATAATAAGCTTATAATATAATAGAATTAGCAAAACCTCCAGAATGAGGAAAATGAAGTGATTATTAAACATGTGGCACAACTAAAATTATCGAAAAAATGCAGTGGGGTCATATTTTGAAAACAGTTGCAAGTACTTCATAAATGGAAAGATCTGAAGAGATAATATTCCACATTATAGTGGGAGGCGGGGAGTCTAGTTAGTTTTGGTTGTGCGTGAAATTAGCAATTACTTTTATTAAAAATATTTAAATGATTGAACATTTGCGTTATTAAAATGCAGACACGCTGTCTGTGTAAGTTGCCAACAATCAAATATTTTCGGTCAGGACACTTTTCAATCGCTTCACTTTCAGTTGTTCATGTACCTGTCTCTCGCTCAATTGCAACATCTTGGCGAGTCTTTTTCGTTCAGGAGGCGAGAGATATTTCTGGGTCTCAAATTTCTTTTCCAGTTCAATGGTCTGATCGTTTGAGAATCGAACTTGCCCCCCTTTCCGTTTGTGCGGCGGCCTTTGAATAAAATGGCTCCATATCAACGGTTTACCTGCAAGAGAAAATAATCAACCGAAACAATAAGAATGATAATACATGTATTTGGTCATGACGCCAAGTGCTAATTTGATCAATCACAGTTTTAACAAGACATACTGAATTCCAGCAAGACTATTTGGACTATATGAATATTGATTTTTATATTCGTTTAATGTTGAAATATAGACGTAAGCAGAAGGCGAAAATACAGAATTATTTATCCTTTATTAAAATAAAACAACCAACATATAACATGCTAAATATGACTATAAATTGATTTTTATTTGTCTCTTATAACCTATTAAACTTGTTGTTATTCATGTTGACCCTTGGACAGTCAATTTAAACGTTCTAAAAGCAAGTTAAGACAAGGGCACTTAAAAAGTCTGGGCTCTCTTTCTTTCTCACAATAAAACACTGATTTCATACAAGACCTGAAGGTTTGTGTGAAACCTACCAACTCAGGACTATGGCAACATTTCCGTCAATGTGTTTCCTGTTGGTCTATCTTGCAAAAGGCCTGTTATTTCCTTCTGCTCGTTGACAAAAATGAGTCAAGGAAGCCGAGCTCGGCTGTTTTATGGTTTCTATATAACAGTTCATTATAGGACAAGTAATCTTTAAAAAGTGCTGAAGGTTTTTAAACTACGTGTGGAGACCAGCTGGTTTACTGTACACTCCCAACTCTGTCTAGTTGAATATAAACCAGAAAACAGTGTAATTTTATTTACATTCCAGTTAAAGTCAAATAAATTCATCATGTGATTTTTAATGCTTATCAAATTACTTTGTATTTATTCTGATGCGTACTGCTTTATTCCCAGAAAACGCCCATTTGCTGGCGACAAAACGAAATTCTCATCCGCGTCGCCGAGTTTGCTAAATTAGCGCCTTCAAAAATGGACTTTTAGCGAGAATCAAAACGCGATTAAATGCTCCTAATTTCCGCGTAATTGTTCTTTTCCGAGAGTTTCGCTTGCGTCAGTCCCCGCTTCAATTGCTACAAAGCAGCCACAAAAAAAATAGGAAGCAACTGGCTATTTTAGCTGCCATCAAGTCACATCCCACACAGAGGAAATGAACAATATCAGAAAAACGTATCCCGGCTATCAGAACCCGAGTGTTTCCTGTATATGTCTGTATTGAGGATGTCGATAAAATAATCAGCAGTGTGCACGACTCCCGGGGAAGAGTCTGCTTCTGACTGAGAGGAAAACATTTAACAGTTCTGTAACCAGATTTACTCCTATCGAGAGCTCAAGACTTCCTGTATGAACGAAAAAAGGTCAGCCACACAGAACTCAAGCTGTTGAATGAGCCCAAGGTGCGATTTGGATATAATGAACGGATTTACAAAAGTTAAGCTCGTTACGTTCACAAGCGAATGCTTTTTTTTCAAACGGGTTTTTACAAAAACATAATTTGGCAACAATCTTAAAAATAAATGCAACGTCCTACGGCTGAATATTAGGTTCGGTTTTAAGTAAAACACGCTGACAATCCCTTTCTCCCAGGGGACAATGCCTGGTAGAAGTAATGTGTAAAAAATAAATACGAATGCAGTTCTTTCATTTTCATTTTCAGCTCCCTAAAGCAACCTTCAGATATGATCCGCTTTATTAGTTTCTTTCAATGGGAGAGATTTCACTCTGTATTCGCATTGCTGTATATTCACTGCATGGCATCAGAAAGTAGGACCAGTTCGTTTCGATAACTGTACTCGAAAGTATCATTCCACAAGCTCTGGTCTTGAATCGCCAACTGGCCCCAGTCACGGAAACGGATTTTAACTTTACATTTAAATCAGCGATCGAAAACCGCTGTTCGAATTGTCCCCACTTTTCTTAATCCTTCAGCACAGCTAAAGGAACACAACACGCTCTAGGAGAAAGATCGAATACCTCCATCAAAACTCCCTACCCAGTGCGAAATTCCCCCCAATTCCTGGAGCAAAACAAAAACAGAACCGACTCCCAAGAAGACTTAACATCGCAGGAGAACATTCGCTGGCAACTAGAAGAAATCAGAAACGGGTTCTTACCCAGAGTGTCCTGTCGGAGGAATGCATGCGTGTAGTCGTTAACAGTCCTGGCAAAAGGGTACAGGGGTCCGCTGAAGGCATTGCTACCGTACGGTGTCAACGCTGGGTGGTGGAAGGCGGGGTGGATTGGAGTTGGCTCGTAGATGGGAGTCCGGTACGGGGAAGCGATGCTGGTGAAGGAGGAATTGGGGGACGGCAGAGCCGGCCCGGGGGCCACGCTGGTCGGGTGAGGAGCCCCGTTGCGTCCCAGGATGTCGTCGATGTAGAATGGGGTCGGGTGCACCGCCTGCATCGGTGTTGGCGCGTACAGAGGCAGGTTCGCACTCATCGCCGAGGAGCTGGGGTGCTGCTGGTATTGCATGACGGCGCCGATCCAGTGCCCTGTGTGTCCGTGAGGTGCAGAGCTGTGAGTCCGGCTCAGGATAGGCTCCCTGTGCAGCTCACAGCTCCAGGAGCTGGCGCGATATTCGTGCAGGGATTCTTTCAGAGGCGGCTCAAGGCCCCCCCCCCCCCCCCCACTCCGGCCCGCCGGAGCTTTCTATCGGCCTGGGCGGGGCGACAGCGCCTGTTTCAATTTCCCCTCCCCGGGCCGCTTGCTGATTGGCTGCCTGTCCGGGGCTCGTGCCCGGACCTGTCGGCCCGCCCCCTTCGTCCCAATGCGCAGACGCCGTGAGGGACCCACCTTCAGGTGACAGGGAGATGAAAATGCAGGTAAACAGAAGAGCGAAGTATGCAGACAATCAGAAGATATACACAGACACCCAGGCTACTGCCAGCTTGGGTGACAGAGACCGCTTATTTACTAACAATGTTCCCTTATGTCAACTACACATGAGCGATCTGTACAATGCAGTACCTTCCACTTGGCAACTGTTTCACCTCAAAAACAAAAAGGTCACCTTTAGTGAAAACTAAACAGTGAGTTCATCCAGTTCATAGTGGTTTGGCAGAATCCTGACATCCATTGTCCCTGTAGATGGCGGCAGGCTGTAATTTTCAGCCAGCATTTGTAACACACAAAAAAACCTTGTGCCTGCATCATCAGCATTAATAGGAGTACCTCTTGGAATATCGTTTCCATTCCGAATACTTTAGCAAATCCGGTCAAGAAATTCTTGCAACAGTGGATTGGAAAGTAGACGTACAGCATCCCCAGCTAAAGGAAAAGGTTGTCAAACATTTTTTGTAAGACTTTTAAGTATTTCATTCCCAACAATCTTAACGTTAATTGTATCTTGTGTTCTTCGTAAACAGAGACCGTCTCATCTCTAACTGAGCAACTAATTGGTGTCAAAGCCAATCGGCGGTGTTGGTTGCTGACAGTGAAGGCTTTGCAATGACTGTTATCAATTCTCGTTGGCCTGCTGATGATAAACGACCTTGGAGCTCACAGTGACCGCTAACTTCAGGGAGTGAGACCTCACAAACCAATCAACATTTTCAGTGTTCTCACTTCTCCATTAGAGAGTTAGTAATACTTCAAGGAAAATGCATATTACAAGGAATGGTTGTGAAATAGCGATATTTTAAAATGCATAGCAAAGTCGCTCTTCACACTTCTGAATTCCAATACACAATTGTTTGGTTATTTCCAGTAAACACGTCTACACGAGGAGAATTGCCATTTTGAAAATTTCGGCATTCTGCTCAATTATTGCTCAAGAAACACGTTCAAAATACACAAGGCGAGTTCGAGCATATTTCCGTGATTCTTAAACATATCAGAAAAAGAGCGACTTCAGACTTCAAGCATAAAATGGTCAAATTATCATTATAGTCAGTGAATTCACTTTTTTTCTTATTTACTTATTCACATAATAATCCTTAAAACACGAGTAAGGTAATTCCAGTCTAAGAAGCAGAAATTCATAATTTAAAATATTGCACATTAATCACCTGACAAAATCGTGATGTGTTTGTTTCCATCGTTTGTCATTTATTACAAAATGTTTCGGCCCAGTTACGGCAATAAGTAAATTAAAAGGCGCAAGTTAAGTAATTGGACTTTATTTCAAAAAGTACAACCACAGCCTAAACTGGACCCGCTTCTTCATTATCCTGCCACAAGTTCGGGATTAGAAGCATTCTGACACATTACTTCACCTTCGCAGCATGATGGCTTTATTCAAACTGTGAACGCAAAATGCAACACGCTTCAATGTATATTGTGTAAGGACACTTATTCCGTTTGCACGACTCAGATCTGTTTTCTCAAGAGCTCGTTGGCTGAGTTTACAGCGTGGATTGATATTGAAAACTGGGGCGGGAGGGAATCAAATAGAAGCAAATAAGATCGAAAAATGATGCAGTTGGGTGGCATCATTTGGTGGGTGGCAGTGCCTATGCTTTCTTTTAAAAAGATGACGAACATAATCTCGAAAATCAACATGATGGTCAGAATAAGCCATCCGATAGTGGAACCGTTGAATTGCCCAATACTCAGACCCACTTGTAACTTGAAGATTATAAATCCTAAACTAATCTAGGTTAACACTGAAACGGTTATTCTGACCCACTTTAAATCGATTAAGTTACAACATTGGAACTTCTTTAACCTGGCCATTGTCTTTTAGTTTGATGTAGTTAATATTAATTGTCCAATCTGGTGATTATCACCGATTACTGTAGGTCTCAGTGAGTAGAGTGTTCTGTAGTGATTATATCAGACAATGCATTGATAAATACAATCAAATCATTTAATTCGTCAAATGACCCAAATAATATATCAGACGACAATTGCTTTTGAACTAATTGTTGGTCTTGTGATGACGGGTGTGTTTTTTTGTTGGAGGTGAATCATAACGATTGCAAATATTAACAGATTGAAAACAGAACCGAATTAGCCGAACTGCTCAGTTGTATCCTTCCAGTGACCAACAGCAAGAACTTTTCAGAACCGACGCTAGTGGCTCGTTTTCTGACCGATCAAATGATTTATTTCAAACATAATTTCCGTCCGATATAGCAATAAACTACGTTACGATTAGAGATCATACCACAAAAACAAAATGCTAGTGCATTTAAAGAATAGTTTTCTTTCATGAGCAAGCCGAAACGGAGACCTGGAGGTAAGTTATTGCTGCAGCAAGATATGTACACCCATTGATTTTTCCATGAGGTGAACTTGTAAATACTGTACATAAACTGTGTTCAATCGATTTCAACTCAGTAACTCGAGAAGGAAAACAAAACAGAAAGAATTCATTATGAAAAGTTGAAGATATTAACAAATTTTGGTTAACTCCAGAGTAACAGCATTGTTCTGATTGGCAAATGAAAAATCTGTTGTAATCCTTTCAGCCTTACCCTCACATAATGATATATGGTCCCCTTCTGAAATGTAAATTCTGAGAGTTGCAAACATCTTTGGAGAAATGCTATATGCAGGAGGAATTGATGATCCATCTGTCCTGATTGGAACTGTTCATTAGCTTTGGAAATGGTGGCATGCTGCAAGTGGCCTCAGTGTACCAAGACCCGTGGTCGAATTTCTGTTGTAGAGACCCGAATGAGTTAGGACATTCAACAGGGCATTACCGCTTAATATAATCACAAACTGGTGAATAATTGTTGGTGGTCAGTAATGCTGGAAAGCGGATATCGAATTCTGCCAGTATAATAAATAAGTGACGTTCTTACACAATTGGCAACAATGTTTTAATATTGTAGAGGGGGCTCTCACCTTAAGGCTACATTTTGAGTTTATTTTACACTGCATTGGACTTTGTAAACAGCCGGTCTTTTACAAATCTTTTCAACATCGGTCATTTTCAGTCATTTGATGTTTATAAAATATGGATAAATTTATATTGCTTCGAATGACAAGTTTGGATATGAAGAATGACTTTGAAGAGAGCCTCTTTAAACCCCTATAAGACACTCACTGTTCAATGACTCTGCTTGTTGGCGCCGTAATGGGCACCTGCCCGTAGAACAGCTCTTGACAGATAAAATAAATTATGTTGTAGTCTTTCCAAATCAAAGAGCTGAGAATATTCGCACTGAAGATTCTAGTGGGTCAAACGATGGTTGGTCAGGACGGCGCCACTGGTAAAACACGCCGGTGTTTAAACGAGGGTTGCATCAGCCTCTTAAAGATAACTGTAATCTATTCTGAATGGAAGAGTGCTAGGGGCCATATAACATGTGAAGCGTTGTAAAATGCAGAGAGGCCACTGTTGTGCATTGTCAACACTTGATCAGGCTTCAGTCCCGCCAAGAAAATGCTTAGAGCAGTAACTTTATCGAGTATTTTTCCCCCATTGAGAGAGGCTTCTGCACGTAAATATATTTGTCTTGAAAGATGTCACACATAGACTGAAGCCTGATCAAGCTGTTATTACGGAGGTCACCATAGGTGCACTTCGTGGGAAGGGGGATGTGTACAAGATTGAGTCTGCATATATTCCAAGCTGTTGATACAAACAGGTATAGTTCCCATTGAAAATCGTAGGCCCAGCAAATGATACACAATAAGCCGCTGACGGATCCAAGTGAAATTAGGTTGGATCTGCCTGGGTTCGCTCAGCCCTGCGGATCGTGACAACAAATTCAATGGATATCAGAGACAAGCCAACGGTTCCTTTCCTCAAAACACACCTTTACATCGAATATCATTCTCTATCAAAAAACAATTAGATAGATTAATCGTCCCAATTGGATTGCCACTATGATTAATTATTATTAGACATTGCAAAATAAAATTAAGGATTGTCATTATAGAATGTTGTGTGGTTAGTTTCCCATGTGCTAAATAAGAAAATTACTATTCTTTAGTAAATGTATTGAGGAGCAATGCATTTTATTAATTTAAGTTATTTAGATATGCATCGAGAGCGAAGATTTATTTACGTGCATTTCGGAGTCTGAATACTAACTCGAGACATTACAATCTCAAGCAGTGACATTTTCACAGATTGATGTCATAAATTATTATAACAATTTGATTGGTTTTACTGGAATGTATAGGTACTCATTCAACTCACCCAGACAATATCCATTTAAAAATCCGTTTGCTGTTTAAATATTCCCAATCTACGAACTTGCATCTGACAAAATGTTCTTGTTACCTGAGATCACTTCTTAATTAATTGAATTTAGTAATAACGTTTAAACGGTTTTGGATTGCAGAGAAAAATCAATACATCGCACACATTTTTCAACAACCATGTAACTGGCGGTGTCTTCTGTCAACTCACCTACAGCAGCAAACGTTGGAACATAAGAGATTTTTATTCACAGCTCGATATCACACCGATCGCACATATAGGAAGGGCTTAGCTCTACTCATTTTATCGATGGCTGATTAATTCAAATAACAGTCGTTCAATCCCCACCCAATAAAAGAATCCTTCTAGAATAATTATCCTCGTTTTACACTCACTGTGAGTCCTTAAGCAAGATTTTTCAAAACACGCAACTAAAATCAAATCAACTAAATTCAAATCAATTGAATATTCCGAAGTGGCGTAGTTTTAAATGCTAAATGCGCTTTAAATGCTCTTTTAAAATTGTAATTACGCTTACTATATGATGGAATTAATTATACAATACCGCGAATTTAAATCAAAATCTTCAATTTTTTTTCTTATGCGCATTTTAAGAAATCAGGATATTTATCCAGTGACATAGTTCATTAAAGGTAGCCTAGGTTCCTGATATGCCTTCCTTTCTCACCAGTTCGTCCACAGCAGTGTAATAGGTGATAATCAGTGCATTTAAGGGTCAGGACATTCTCCACTTGAAGAGTAGCGCAAGACTGTCAAGTACAGGGATGACATGATTAATTTGGAAAGATAATTCAAATAATCAATATTTACACGTAGTAGATCGATGCCTTAACCACGGATCGAGCAAGACAGGCAAGTCTCGCCGGCGGCCGGCATCATGTAAATATATGAATATATGGTGTTATTTACCTCTCAGCACTCGTCTCCAGATTATACTAGACAGGATAATTAGGGATGAAATACATTTTAGTTAAGAGCTGATGAGAATTCTAATGAGAAGTCATTGGCCTGTGTTTCTCTTCAGAATCATTTTTGCGGCCACCTGAGGGAGCAGCCAGGGTCTCAGATGAACATATATAAAAGGCAGGATGGTTTTTAACTTTTACTTTGCACTGTTTAAAACAATTGTTTTTTTTTTCCTCATTAAGCTTATTTTGCTTCTATAACCATTGTTTTATACGATGTATATGACAGTAGCCTTGAGGAACTGGTTCACTTTGCCATTTTTTGGGTAGAGAATTGATTGCTGTTCTCTCTCACCTCTCTCCCAAACACATCTCTTTATGGTGTAGAACACAAGACAATAAATTAAGCCTAGTGGAAGACTGATATTAATATGCCCACCCACTGGCTATACTGGACAGAGCACCTGTAGGATCATTGATGGGATTTGATGGAATATACTGTCATGCATTGAGAACAAGTTAGTGGACAGAGAGCAGGAACAAATCATTTCCATGTTGGTAGACTGTGACTTGAGTTACAAGGATCAATGCTGTGTCCCATCTATCACAAACACTATCAATGATGCAAGGATTAAATATAACGTTTTAACATTTACAGAAGACACGGGGCTAGGTGGAAATGAGAGTTTTGAGCAGGACAATGCTTCAAAAGGATTTGGAGAGGCCAAGTGATTGGGCAAAATATCGATGGACAGAGGATAATGATGAAAAATGTGACGTTATCCACTTTAGTAGGATAAACAGAAATATAGATTTTCTTTAAATTCTGAAATACTGAGAAGTGTGGAACTTCCACAGGACTAGGATGTCTTTTTTGATTAGTCATTGAAAGTTAACACACAGGTACAAGAAGCAATTAGGACAGCAAATTGTATGTTGGCCATTATTATAAGATAATTTGATAATGTTGGGACAAAGATACTTTACTGCAGTTAGAGTGTCTTGGTTAGACCACACTTGAATGTTTGTGCAGTTTTAGTCTCTCTTCTGTCGTGACCATAGGTCATTTAGCATTAGAAATATGGGTCATGTTATTTGAATATGCATCGAATACTGAGGACAAATTAACTACATTACTGAAAATCAGTAATCTGCTTTCCACTTGTGATCATGTTGCATTTATGAAAAGGGTACGTCATCAGACATCAGACTAGCCAGTGATAGGGCAAATCCACAATCCATCCCAATATAGATGGAACATCTGGAAAAGCAGATTTACCAAAATACAGCATGACCTTTGACCACATCAATGTAATTGACATGTGGATGAATCTCACAAGAGCTTTTCTAATTCTGTCACAAAGCTACTTCTCAAGTTATCCATCTTGCCTATTGACCAATCTACATTCCATGCTTTGATGCAGAAAGCATAACACTGCTAAAAGAACAAGAATCACTTGATGAGCCTGTCGAGCTGACCACCTCAGTCTTTCAAAGCTACCTGTCGCATCAAGTGGGAAGAAATGGCAGCAGGGCATAGTTCACTTCTTCCAGTCTGACATGCTGGAGCCTGAATCACCACCTTGGCAGAGTCTTAAAAACTCACATGTACTAAATTGCCAATCAGACACCTGTACCATTTATCAAGAACGCCAGTAGAAAAAAATAGAATGGATAATGTAAAATGCACTCAGAAAGCACTAGCAATTTACAGAACATGATGGTCCAGATCCCAGAGAGTTTAAAGAAGTGGAGAGAGCATTAAGGATATTGAAGTGTTGCAAAATAGTGGAATATGATAATGTTGCACCAGAACATTGGAAATGAATTGTTCTCTGCGTCTAGCTCAATTCTACAAAAGGGTCATCAGATCAAACTTAATCCCAAAAGGTGCAGCATAGACCTGCAAAACCTATATAAAAATCTCACATTGACAGAAATCTTTCAACTGAGTCCACTACTTTCTACATGTTTTAAGACCTTTGAGTGCCTTACCAGTGATGCACACCTCTGAAGGTATCCTTAATGTCAATCAAGCTGGTTTTTAGAAGGGCTGTACTGAATGCTGACAAAGGCCTTCTAAAGAGCGTGAAGACTGTCATAGTGCTATATCAGACCTTTCAACTGCCTGGGATACAGGATGGCACACTGACCTCTGCTTAGTGCTGTCCAGCATCCTTCCAATCCAATCTAGTACAGTTGTAGAAGCACTTCTTCAATTTAGTGTTTATTGGTCAAGGGAGAAGTGCACTGGGATCAATTGTCTACTGTAGGGATCAGCATCAGTTTCAGACTTGTTCAACATTGCACATAAATGACTTGCTAACACTCAGGTCCCGCAGTTAATCTATGTTGATGACATCTGCTGTGTCATCCAAGCTCCATTCATCTGTAGCCTTGACCAGATTCTTAATGTAAGCATTACATGGGCTTCATGTTGTCATCTGCTGTTGAAGCACAATCCCAGTTTAGCTGAGAGGGATGTTAGTGTTGTGAAGTTGAAGGTGTGTACTGTACTTTTAAGAGCGAGTGAATGCTGTTCTGAACTGAGAGCTGACAAGCACCTGTAATGACTAGCTAACAGTCTCAGTGTACTAGAATTTTGAAGATATGTAACATTTGGCTGTGAAATAGATGCTTAAGTTGATTGCTGTTTTGACAACGATTCAAATTTAAACATTAAATTATGCCCCAGGATACTAAAACCCAATCAATTTTGAATTTATTGTTCTGCCAATATCAAACCAATGGGACAATACGATGTTGGAAGGATAAAAGAGGCAGCCAGTTTGAAAGCTAGATCAAAAATAACTGCCATCAAGAGAGACTGCCATTCAAGATACTTTACCAAAGGTACATTTTTCATATGAAACATCTTTGCAGGAAAAGAATGACAACCCAGGGAGATCTTCAGCTGAAAGAAGGACGACACCAGAGACCACAGTTGCTATGCGGTTTTGAAATTAAGTTGGTCACTTTAATATGGGTTTTTATTGGAACAGCATATTGTTTATAAAGTTGGAGGCAGGTAACAAACCTTTCAGAGAAAGGTGGACTAAGAGTTGTGAGTAGTTGTTGTTTAAGTTCCACATTTAGAGTTAAGGAATAAATTGATATTATTTTTCCTTAAATAGTGGAACATTGGAGGTCTTAGTCATTCATACTTTAACAGATTATGAGGAGAGGTGAGCTTTTCTGGGTGTTTGGTTTTATTAGCTGAGCTGCTGTAACACTAGTGACAAATTTATTTTTCCAGGAACATCTAAAGACAATACATACATCATTACTAGACCATGGTCCCCCAAAGAAAACTGCCTGTTCAAACATAGATTACTCCCTTGCATTGGCTGACAAAACCTTATAGACTGATTGAAAGCATCCATACTACACCTCACTTATCATCTCCATGTTGAGGTGTTCAATCCACCTTCTATCTCAACTCCCCATCTGAACCAACCTTTGAGCAACTCCTACTTATTGGCACCAGTTTGATCAGAGAATGGGAAACAGCTGCTCCCAACAAATTTCTTGCGTCAAACTGCAACTGTGAAATCACATACTTTTGAATGGAGTTTGGCCCTTGCTAAATAGGTCCAGCACAAGCCATAATCCTGTAAAGTTGAACTGCATTGCTATGGCCCCAACAAACAAATTCTTTTATTCTTGTGTGGTACGTGGGCATCACTGGCAAGGCTGCATAGTTTATGTTCCAAGTCATTTCAGAGGGCAACTGAACTCAAATTTCACCATTTGTTCTGGTGCGATTAAAACCTATGCCTGCAGACCATTACTCTGGTACTCTGGAATACCAGTCCAGTGACATTAGCACATCTCCTCCCCACCTTGTGGCAAAACAAATAATTGTGCACTTCATTGGTGCGTGTCCCCTCTACAGCTATGGTGGACTAAACAGCGACTGAAGCTCCTAATGTTTGGCTTCAGGTATTTCAGCTCATTAAATAAATTTGGCTCAGAAGGAGTTTGATTATTCCAAAAGTCGAGAGAAAGTTGGGAAGACTGTCTGCTCTTATGAGTTGCCTTTGTGACTTTCTTTTCCTATGGAAGGTGGGATGGAGTAGTGGAAGAGAAAAATGTAGCAATAATAACATGGTCCTATAAAACTTTATTAGTTGTATGTTTAACAACAAAACATGCAGTTCCAAAGGAATGCAATTTACACCGGTTGTATAAAATATAGTTTCCAAGTCAGCATGGCAGTTTATTTTGAAGTATATACAACCAAATACATTAGGATTGAGCCTATGAAAGGCTAGGCTATCCAGTATTAGAGATACATATTTTGACATTACAGAGCTAGAACAAGTTTTTAAGCAATTATTTAAGTGAGAGAAGTATGGAACATAATTTGAAAGAAGTGTTTCAAATAGATTCTACGTGGAGAGAAACAGTAATGATCAAGTAACAATACTTGGATCATTGGAGTTTTAAAGCAATGAAACAAAATTATAGACAGCAATGTACAATTGAAACAAAATTAAACCAGATGAAGATTAACTAAAATTACAAGTTATGACAAACAATGAAAGAACTAATTTTGTATTCTGAGTGGCAACTTTGATTTTGATGCTGAGAAGGTTAGATTCTCTTCCAAAGACTTTGATTTGTCGAAACTGACAGCAGATTTGTTTTCTTTGTCTCTTTTGTATCTTTTCTGATGCTAAAAAAAGTGGAAGGAGTACAAATTTAGAACATTAAGTAAACAGGTGAATAAATTAATTCTCAGAACTTAAAAACTAGCCTGAGACTTTTGGTGTAAAGATATTGAAAGTGGTCTATTTTATACATTTACACAGATACAAGCCTTGTGTTTTGAATCTGATGAAGTACAGTAGATTTAAATAATAAGCATTTTATGTAGCAATATTTGGCTCTCAGGTAATACACAAGTGAGATTATAGATTTGTAGGATCAGACACAAAAGATTTACTTCCGTCACTAAAGGAACATCCCATCTGCTCCTTTAACAATATTTGAACCTCTCAAATTGAGTCAATTTTGTACTAAGTTACATCATCTGAAGGCTTTCAGAGTCAAAGTACATCCACCTATGACTTGTACTTGTGATATTGAAATAAAATTGCAAACAAAAACTGTTTTAAAAAAAGCAAAATAAATCAAAAACATTGTCCAGATGATTCATTTAAAATTGTATTCAGTTATTTTTATTTATTCATGGAATGTGGACAGATCTAGCTGGGTCAGCTTTTATTGGTGATGGCGAGCTGTCTTGTTGAATCACTGCAGTCCATTTGGTACACGCACACAATATAATGCAGCTAAGAATGGGAGTTTCAGGAATTTGACAAATGACACTGAAGGAATGACAATATATTTCCAGGGAATATGCAAGTGGTGGTGTTCCCATGCATCTGCTGTGCTTACCCTTCAATATGTAGGTGGTCATTGTTTTGGAATATGCTATCTAAAGAAGCTTGGTGAATTTCTGAATTGCATCTTGTAGATGGTTCACACTGCTGCGACTAAGGGTTGGTGGTGGAGAGAGTAAGCATTTGTTGATGTGGTACCATTCAAGTGGGCTGCTTTGTCCTGAATCATTGTCACATTCCTGACTTGTGCTTTATAGACGCTGGACACATTTTTTGGGAATCCTAATCTCTGACCTGGTCTTGTAGCCACTGTATTAAACAGCTAATCCAGTTCAGTTTTTTTTGTCAATGCGAAGTCCCAAGAGGTTAGGAGAGGATTTTAACAATCAAGAGGCAATGATTAGATTCTCACTTGGTGGAGATGGTCATTGTCTGGAACTTGTGCTACTTGCCATTTGTTAGGTCAAGCCTGGATATTGTCCAGGTCTTGCTGCATTTGGACACTGTCTGCCTCAATATCTGAAATGTCATGAGTAATTCTGAAAATTGTGCAATGAACAACACCACATTTGACCTGATGATTGAGGGAAGGGCATCAAAAGAACAGTTGAAGATAATTGAGTCTGCATACTATCCTGAGAAACTTGTGGGGTTTTTGATGTAGTTTGAGGCCTGAGTTCAAGTTCCACCTGGCCAGCAGACTGGTGAGGATGAAGTCAAGTATATATTTCTCCTCTTCTTGGTTCCCTCATGGTTTGTCGCAGACCCACCCTGACATTGCTTTAGGACTCAAGCAGCTTGGTCAATAGTGGTGCTGCTGAAACAATCTTGGAGTTGGACATGGAAATCCCTCACCCAGGGTAGAATCTGTGCTCTTGCCACCATCAGTGCTTCCTCCACACAGTTCCGAACATGAAGGTGTGCTGATTTATCAGTCAGGGATGGAAGTGCACAGCATGCAATAAAATCAGCAGGTTGCAATACCCATAACCTGATGCTATGAAACTATGGCACCTGGAGTCAATTTTGAGAACTCCCTCCCAATGACATACATTGTGCCATCACTTTTGCTGGGCCCCTCAGTGGTACAGGACATACCCAGAGATGATGTTGTCGTCTGAGATATCCTGTGCAGAGTAAAATTCTGTGAGTATAACTGTTTCAGGTCATTGCTTCACTTAGAGACACAGTTATCCCAGATTTGGCATTAGACCCCAGTATTACTAAGGAGGAATTTGCAGGTCAACAAGGGTATTTATGCCATTGTAATTATTGGTGTCTAGCTTGGTGCCAGGTTGTCTGGCCTCTTAATTTCATTTGAGATTTTTAGCAGCCTGATACAACTGAGTAGCTTGCTGGGCCACATTTGAGTCATCCATATTGCTGTGGATCTGGAGAGTCACATGACCAGATACTGACTAATTTTTCTTCTTTAAAAGATGGCCAGATGGTTATTTCTATAAAAACAGTGGTGTCTTGGCCATTATTTAAGCAACCAATTGATTTTTAAATTCAAATTCCACATCTGATATGGTGGGACTCAAATTCAGGTTTCCAGAAGATTATCTGTGTTTCTGTATGGTCACTTGAGAAATCCAATCAATCATGCAGTCACTTCCCCTTAATGTTCCATAACAGTATGTTATCTTCCAGTGGAGACTTAAAATGCATTTTTGGAGTGCATCGAGAAATGGTGAATACAATGTGCACTAACTTTGCTGACTTTACCCAAAGTATGTACTTTCAGCTGACAAAATAAATCTTGTGTGGTAGTTAAAAACAAAATTTCCATGAAAGAAAATAGTTGCTTGCTACTCTTATTTTCACTCCATTTCACCATTCATCTGTTTTACACTCATGACAATTCAATGACAACTTTCATTTACCTTGAAAAATGGGGCACCACCACTATTTACGTAGAAATCCTCTTCAGTACTCAACTTCTCACTGGCAATGCTGTCATTCTGGATGCTTGCTTTATCATTTTCCACAGACTCCTGAATGTTAAACAGAATTTGGTTTTATAGTTAGTCACAGATTAGAAAGAATAAATTTTCACTTGTAAGGCACTTACCACACAAGAATTTTAGAATAATTAGAGAAAAAATTTAAAGATGACCCCCAATCCTTACAGGTAAATGCAATAATCAGTGCACATAGCAAGGTTTCCAACCAATGGAAATGGATGACCAGTTAGTCCACTCTGATAGCAATGGCTAATAGATGAACATTGTTCTTGACACAGTGCTATGGTGCCTAAAATGTCAACCAGACAGCACCCCAGTTTAAAAATGGCAATAAAATAAAAGAAATAGATTGCAACATTATAGTTTAATGATTTTTAACCATGCAATTTCCTCCCCACATAAAATATGGACATGTACTTAAATGTTTAAAAAGTCAAAGACAACAGCCATCTCCTTCAGATGAGAGACAATTTTCATTAACCCAGTTTTTCTCACGATGCATCAAGAGCTTGTGGACAAACTAAATGTGGCCATCAAACAGAATTGTCATATGCTTTTGAAGGCCAACAAAAGCCAAGCTGTGTTGAGGAATCCTGTCTCAACAGTACCGCACTCTGTAAAGGCCTGAGAAAAGGTTTTCACATCAATGATCTTTTACTTAAATACTGAAAATATCTATGTCACCAAGGGCTCTCAGATAGCGAGAGGTGTCACACAAGTGAGCGAAGGGGTGTAAATGAACTACAGGATAATGTAATCAGAATGAAATTCCCAAGTCCATCAGCCCAGTCTGGTATCCCACAGCTCTCAGATTACAATAGCTGGTCCACAGACTGTGTTTGGGAAGGATAATATACATGGACAAGACAGGCTGTCTTTGGTGCTGCAGCTAAATAACTGGTTTTATTCAACACTACTACTTTTCCTTCACATCGTTGTCTGTTCTGTCAGTAAGCATTTTTAAATACCTTCACAAGCAACAGAAAGAACAGATGATATGACGTGTAGAACAGATTAGATTTGCAATTGCAGTTAAGTATTTAGAGTCAGTTGTACAGTATGGAAACAGACCCTTTGGTCCACCTCAGCCATTCCAACCAGATATCCTAAAATGATCTGGTCCATTTGCCAGCATTTGGTCCATATCCCTCTAAACCCTTCCTATTCATATATCCATCCAGATGCCTTTTAAAATGCTGTAATTGTACGAACGTCCACCACTTCCTCTGGCAGTTCATTTCATACATGCACCACCCTCTGCCTGAGGAAGTTGCCCCTTAGGTCCCTTTTAAAATTTTTCCCTTCTCACCTTAAACCTATACCCCCTAGTTTTGTACATCTCAGCGTCAGTTTCTATTTAACTAAAGAGAAGGAAAACCTCCGACAGATGCCCGAATCATTTTAAGTTTAGAGAGAATCTGGCTCCTGTGACCAAGAGAAGTCACCATAAAAAAACAGTTTCACTTTCTGACAAAAACCATCTTTGGTAATTTAGTGAATTGATAACCAGCCATATAAACCAGTTGATTTTAAAAGATGTGCTTGTTCGGTCGTGTAATTCGTCTTTAGCTTACGAGATTAATTTCAGTCAATCCTCCTTAGTCGATTAAAAATTGCAGCATATGCGGAGATGGCAGCAGCAGGAAACAGGCTAGAGAACCAGGGAGGGCAAACTGCTGCTGTGACACCACCTTTGAAGCCTCTATTTCTATTCTGAAATTAGGCATAGCTTCAAGTACAGTCTGGGTCAACACTCTGGAGTCAAGGGATACATCTGATTAAGTGTCCTGGTCTGCATGGCACTCTGTATCTCAACAAAGAGTTACTACCTTCAGGTTAAAAAAAAAAGGGGAAGGACAAGTTTGGCACAAGAAAAGCTTCAGCCAACTATAGTATCCAATTCAGCTGGATCTTAACTTCAGATTAAGCACTTGCTTTTGCACCACTACCACACATTAGAATAAAATTATTAGAATATATGTCTAAAGTCTAATGCACTGCTGACATGCAATGTTTGGAAAGTGTAGAGATAGTTTTAGATATTTTTCAGTTAACCCATTCAAAAGAGCTAAACCAATCAGACACACCTGCTCACAAACCGGTTCCTCTTGAATGGACAGGACAGCATTCAGAGAACTCTGAAGCTGCTGTTGCTCTGCTTTGTACTGAGCAACCAAGACATCCCGTGGCTCTGTTCTCAGAAAGGCTCGTGGGTAAATATATTCTCTGCGCTGAGGAGTGGTGCCTGAAAAATCAAAAAACCCAAAATTTCAGCTGAAAGCTAGAATAAAATGCTTTACCTTCCATACAATTCTGACTAAAAACCAGCAGACAATATTCAGTACTTCCTCCAGTGACCAATAATCAGGCAAATGCATAGTCTCCACCTTTCCAGTACTAACTGCTGCATAGTCAGCAGGGTTGGGAACACAATTAATCAATCCATCCCTAATACCATGGAAATGTGTCAAAAACAGCATATTTGCTCTCAGTACAGGAGTACTCAAGTTACTTTCTAGTACCTTCCTGGTCTGTACTGCAGAGATGGAGGACAGCTTTTAAAATGCTAATGCTAGGAAAAGACAAAATCTTAAATATGATGTTAAAAAAATGAAATAGTTCTTGTTTTTTCCATGCAATTTCAATAGGGCTCAATTGAGAAAACAATCACCACCCAGTCAGTTCAGGACACTTTCCAGGGCTGGAGTGACATAATCGGAACAGTGCGTTATCTTTGAATGGCCAAAGAAACCATCATCGCTGATGATCTGAAGTAAAAGGTGCCAGAGAAATATTGTCAAATAGGAAATTCTCCTGATGCCCTAACCTCTATCAAAGCCACCAAACGGCCATTCATCTGTAATATTTGTTTAGGTGTGACTAAGCATATTGTAGAAATCAAAGCAATTCATTTCAAGATGGAGAGAAGGCAATATCAAATTCCAAGTCTTCAGTTTTAAATATCTATATGTCAATGGCTTATGAACTACTTGCTAAATCTAGCATGCAACTTTATAAAAATATGCAGTTCAGAAAAGTTGTGGCAATTTGTTACTGCTCCACACCAGCTTTTTAGTACAGTTGGAAGGCATATTTTATTCACATGGGGGAAGCAATTTAGCTGCTCGCCAGTGAAAGTTTACCCTCTAGTTTGCATAGGAATTTAGTTAGACTTATTTCTAAAATGAATTCTAACATTGAAGGTAGGATTACTAGTCAGTTAAAAAGCAGTTAATTCATTCATTGGTTAGGTTAAATATACACACTATTTGCAATGTACCATTGAACAACCTCAAATATATGCATTTCCATCATCCTGCCCGCTTCTTTATACAAAGTGGTTGATCATACCTGTTGGAATGTCCTGTTGGAGTTCATTCAAGTAGTTTAGGACATTGTTTAGTCCTGCCTCGGCTTTCTCAGTCAACTCTGTTATATGCTGCATCATCACACCTTTGTCACTATTAACCTGATCACGGATAGTGCAGAGTGCTGCTGCCTCAGTAACAGATTGTCCATTGAGCTGTCCTGTTAAGTCCCTGACTAGAGTGTCACAACTCTCAGTGGCAGTCTACCGAAAGGGAAACAAAGATATGGAAGGTAACTTATTCTGTCAACATTCAAGAGCAGTTTAATGTAGACATGGATTTAGAAAACTGTCAACTCTATTAATTAAACATGGTATCATATTAATCACAAGTACCCAGACTTAATATATTTAAGTTCTTAAGTTTTGCAATTTTTAAAAATTGGCTTTAAATAATTTTTCAAAAAAGTAATTCCCAAGTGTTGTCTGCACTGCATATTCATACATTTGACTCAGCCTTCCACAAAATTGAAAAGTTCGGAATGAACTCACTACAACACATACCATAAATGAAGCCCCAAGCGGCTTCATTTAAGAGAATAATATAGGAGTCAAAAGTCATTTGACTTAACCTGATCAGCACTGCAGACTCAATTTGCTCCCTAGCTATCAGTTCAGTTGGACAAAAATTCACACGATCATGGAGATTAGAATTTCTGATCTTTTCAAACTACTCATTTTTTGCACACAATGATTTTTTCCATCTCAAGAGCCATTGTGTGCACTGAGGGAAGGAAAACAATAAAAAGGTACACAAAGTGTGAAAAGAATGTCAAAAGAGGAAAAGGAAGAATCCATGAATTAAGGGGTAGCAAAGGCAGCTGCCTTCCGGAATGGGCAAGGAAACAGACCGGAGAGAATGCTTCTGTCTCAGTCAAAACATTTCACCAATAAATGTGCAACCGAGAATACTGATGCACAGTTTCTCTAACAAGTGAGGGGAAAGGACAATCTTGATTATTAACAAGGTGAAGAAATGCTGGTTAAACCAATATCGATGTTTCTTGGGATGAGACTGTCACTAGCAAGGCAGTACTTATTGCCCTTGAATGGCATGGCTGGCAAGGCCACACTGGGTGCACGTGTTAGCAGTACAGTGGTAGTATAACTGGACTGTTCGAGGAGAAAGTGAGGTCTGCAGATGCTGGAGATCAAAGTTGAAACTTTATTGCTGGAACAGCACAGCAGGTCAGGCAGCATCCAGGGAACAGGAGATTCCTGAAGAAGGGCCTGTGCCCGAAACGTCGAATCTCCTGTTCCCTGGATGCTGCCTGACCTGCTGTGCTGTTCCAGCAATAAAGTTTCAACTAATATAACTGGACTAGCAATCTACAGGCCCAGACTAATTCTCTGGGGACATTGGCTCAAATCTCATCATAACTAGTGATGGAATTTAAATTCCAATAAATACATCTGGAGTATAAAGATAATCTCCTACCTACCATTAGTGTGGCTATTTGCAAAAATTGACAATTTGCTTCCATGATACTGACATTCAAAATTGGTCAAAGGTTGGTCAAAGGTTGAAATTGGTGCCATATTTCAACACCTTCCTCAGCACTAGAGTTGTGAATTCCTGTCATTATCAAATTGCAATCCCTGGAGCACCGGAGTTTTCTACATTGAGGATTACCAGCTTGCAACTATAATTAGAAGAATCAGCAGAGGGACCAGATGAGGCAGACCAAAAAGGCATCTCTGATTTTTCTAAGAGGCAGTAAGGCAGGGTACACCTTTGAAGAGAAAGTGAATGACTGCCTTTAAAAAATGCACGACCACAAAATTTGAGAATAAGAATCTGTTTCCAATTTTATAAAGTGTTAAATTAAACCCAAACGCACTGTTTTGAAAGTTCAAAATCTCGCTACCCACGCCCCAGTGTGAATAATAATCTACAGTGTGAATAATAATCTATAATAATGACTTCTTATTTCACAAGTATTCGGGACATTCCAGAGTCCTGATAAACATTTTTCGCATTGATTCCCATGATCCATTGTGGCTCAATGTTAAGTAACAACTAGTTTAAAGGGCTGAATTGTGTTTTCTAATTTCACAATGTAATCTCTTTTAGCTTCCAAGGCTCTTTATATATGGCCCTTCTACTGCCGCTGATTTTCATGTTCTACCATTGGTCACTGTACCTTCAGTTGCCTGGGCCTTGAAAACTCAAAACTCAATTCCCTCCCCTGCTCAACTCATTCTTTAAAACCTGCAACTCTAAGTATTTTGATCTTCTGCGCCAGCAGCTCCCTGTGTGACTGGGAGTCAAATTTTATCTCAATGTTTCAGGTGAAACATCCCACGATGCTAAATAAAAGTAGCTCTTCACTTCTTCAGCTTAAAAAATATTGTGTGGATGATAGCCTTTTGAATAACTCGATGTTTGCTTAATTCAATTAACACACTAGATCCTGTTTGTTAAGACATGCAAAATGGTCACAATTATAAACACATACCTGTTCATGGTTCTCCAACATTCTCTTGTTGCCATTAAAGAAACACTGTTGATCCTGACTGAACAAGTCAACAGTGCCTACTGTTGATTCACACCATCGATTACTTTCCTGGCAAAGTGTCAGCATACCAGAGCTGAGCTGTTGGCACTTCAGATTAGAGTGATCGGCAACCTTGAACCCCTCACTGGATGCTTCTCGGATTTCATTTGCCAAGCCGTTTAAAGAAGTAAAGAGTTTCCCTTGGTGAGAAGCTGCATCCTCCACAGCCTTTGCAGATTGTCTAAGGAAAAATAAAAATGATAGCCATACAAAACTGTTTTCTATCTTAAAAATAAACAGCAAAGCCTGAGTTTAAAAAAAATGTATGACTTTTGGTGCAATGTAAAGTTATATTGCAGGCATCAAAACCTCAGTAAACATGCAAGAATCAAAAGGATAGTAATTTGTACATTTCAGCATATTTAATTGATAACCAAACAGCAAATCTGGTTACTTACAGCTGCACATCATTTTGAAGCAGAGTCAATGACTGATGCATATTTCCATTTTGTGTTAGAATATTATTATGGCTCTGCTGAATTTGCTGGGCTAATTGACCAAGCTGACTCTGTAGATTTGAGATGACTTTTGAAATACCCTATTTACAAAAAGAGTCAAATAATCCAATTAATATATATTGGAAAAAAAGCAGCAGCAAAATATTTTCAGAATCAATTAAGTTTCACAGAACCTCCATCTGCTCTTGCTGTGACTTTTGCACCACTTGATTGAGTTTTTCATTCTCATTTTGAATGTTGCCCAGGGCATTACAAGCGGTTTCTTGCATTTTACAAAGCATCTTGCTGTGCTGTCCGAAGAAGGTGTCAGTATCTGTTTTCATGGCTTCCAGCTGAAACAATTCAAAATATTCACATAATACTCAATGTGTGGCAAGCAAGTTAAACAGCAACATCAGAGCATAAGTTTTAATTAATTGCAAGACTACACTTCAGTATTGTTAGATTTTCTGATTAACAAAATGCGTTAAAACATAAACAAAATGTTTCATACTTGCTCGTTTACTTCAAATAAAATTGCTTTCAACCTTATTCTGTCTCCTTAAATCAAGGGTTTTCTACTGCACAATTATCTGTTAGTCAAAGCTCAGTTAGATCTACTGAGTATTTGGCAAATTAATTCCAAAAATTATAAAGTTTAATATACCAGTTAGAGATCTTGGGACAGCATGCATTTGAAAACTTATGCAACTAGACAGAAAATGTTAGTAACCTTCTCAGCTATCCCAGAAAAGGTCTGAAAATTCAGTTTAAGACAATTGTTCAGTTCCACTACAGAGATGACAATGGGCTGTAAATTCTTCTTAAGCACTTTTTCCATTTCCATTTTATGTTCCTCCTGAAAACAAAAAGCAAAGACATGAAAAACTTTAACATAGAATTTTTCCCTGAACTAGAAGAGCAAATTTCACAGCACCTCTTAAGCTGCTTGCCCCACTTACATCCACAATGGGTTTTGAAATGACAGTTAACTGCTTGACAAATGAATCTAGAAGGCTCCTCTTCAGATGACCCACCTATACAGGCTGGTTAATCAAACATCAGACAACAATATGTACAATGCACAGGACTCCACTTGGATCTTTGGCAGGGTGTTTGCTCTTTGTTAACACAAATACATCTGGAAACAAACTTTCACGTCACAGGAGACCACCATTTCAGCCGATAATGCAAGATTCAATCTTGAGCTCTTGCTCCCATAGCCCATTTTATTGAAAATGTAGTAAGGGTTTCTGCTGAAATGAACAAAATGAGTGCTCATCCCTGCCAAAAATAAGGCAATATCAATAATTTAAAATGTATTCAGTGTTTGGGAATTATATGAATTTTCAGTTTATAGAAATTAATAGATGCCCACATTTACAATGCCGTTTGTCCAAAAGGTAATTTGCAATTCAGGAGAAAAGCAAATTGCAACTTTGTGCCCAACCTTAATGACAACGCACCTCACTAAACCAGGAAATCCCAGCCAGCTTGACCTGAGTCAAAAACTGCAAGTCTGGAAGCCAAGATTTAAAACCTGAGTAACATACAAATCTTCTCAAAACTTAGTATACAAGTCAGACATTGCAAATTCCATGCAACTATCAACAGGTCACATTAGTGAAAGAAAATCGCTGGTGCTACTTTATTAAATGTAATGTAGAGATCTACAGAAAGGGCACTGACAAAATGGTCACCCTCTGAGTTCACACGTAGAAAAGACTAATGCTCACAAGATTGTCTTGAACTGAACTGAACACTGGGAGAGGTAAACTGTCTAGAGCACGAGTTCCTGATCACAACCTAAATACCAAAACTAATCACAGGTGAATGGGATACTGTGGTCTAAAGGCCTGGCAATTTGAGCACAGCTCATATACAAGTACACTTGAGGAAAGTAGAGTGTCCAGCAGCAACTGATCTGGATCTTTGTTTTCAAGTGAGCTCTAAAGATTGCATAAAACAATAAATTTAAGCTTCCATTAATTAGAGGATCACATGTCAAAATGTCACATTTTAAAACTTTATGCCAAATGGAAAGGAACATGGACTTAACATCATGAGAAGGCAATCAATACTCAAGTACAGAAAAGAACCCCATGTAACATTTAAAAATCCAACATTGCCCTTCCAAAGTAATAAACCACACTGCATTTACAGTATGCACCACACTCACTTGGTACAAATTCAAAGTTATGCTCAGTGCTTTTTCTGGCCAGAAACTGCCACTTACCCCACGACTGACTTTCCCCAGGGTTGGCTCATTTAAAATCTCTCCCTCTAGCCTAAGTCTAGCAAATCTTTCAGCTTCCTTAATCCCTCACAAACACCTTTTAATCGGAGCACAGGCACCACCACCACACCTCCCACCATCCTATGAAGCAAATGATACAAACTTGCTGCCTATAGCCTCTTTAGTCTTTGATTCTTGCAGACCGACCATGTCTGATGGATTTCAAGGGTCTTTTAGGAAAACCTGCAACCTGATCCTATTAAAGCTTCCCATGGACCCTTGTTCTTTCCCTCTCTCAAAGCCCATTTCAATGATGATGATCTTGAATAGACATGCTAAATAGCTGCCTTGCACTTAGACAGGTTAAAGTTTAACGATCAGCAAAACATGACATTCCTAACAACTCAGAATCTGGACACCAACAGTCAGCTGCTTGGGTCATTAGTTACAGGGACGAACATGCTGTGCCTTAAAATAAGCAAAACTAAATTTCTCGGGCTTGCTGGTAGGCAGAATGCAGAACAGGTCATGTGATTATCTTTGTTCCTTCATTTTACTAAAATTACAGAGAAAGCCCTGAAAACAATCTACTAAACTTTGCACTTCTCACAGCTTCCATGTGAAACCTTAAGAGAAATGAGGACGGAGAGGAAAAAAATTGTTACAAGATACAAAATGTAAAGGTGCTGTGGGACATATGAAACTGATGGATAGAGAAAAGACCCTTTACCTGCATAATGGATTAATCATCATGACAAAACACTTGGTTTCCCTCCTTCCCCATGCACCTGAACTTACCAGGGCCTTCTGGATCGTGTTCAGTGACTGCTGACTCATAGCCTCCTGCTTAAGCAATTCCTGAAGACTTTGCGATACCCCGGAAGAAACTACTTCCTTGACAGATGCAAAAGAAGTGTCCACTGCAGATGCAATAGAACTAAATGCAGAGGCATTTGCACTCAGGAGTTCACCTGGAAGTTTAAAAAAAAAACTTATTCAAGAAATTGAAGTGGCTAATGGACAACTACTTATCCATTCCAGTCTTTTAGCCAAATTTGCAGATGACAAAAATAACTAATTGCCAGAGGGACACAAACAACTTAGAGAGATATTGATTGGCTAATAGGCAAAGCGTTGGCAAACGGAATATAAAGTGCAGTGAAATGTGAATTGCTCATTTTTTAAAGGAAGAACGAAAGAACAGACTATTAAACATAGAAAATATCCTGAAGTGAAACAAAGTTAGCACACCTGTGCAGCAGGTGATTAGGAAAGCTAATGGAATTTGGTCATTATTCCCAGGGGGTGGAGAAGTACGAGCATAGGGAAGTCTTACTGCAGTTGTACAAACCAGTGATGAGACCACAGCGGGAGTACTGTGAGCAGTTTTGATTCCGGTATTTAAGGATATCATTTCATTGGAGGCAGTTTGGAGAAGGTTCACGAGGATGATTTCCAATATGGAGGGACTGTCTTACGAGCAAAGATTAAAACTGGTTGGTACTCAACTCACTGGACTGAAGAATGAGGGATGATCTCATTTGAAACATGTAGGAATCTTAACGGGCTTGACAGGGTATCTGTTGAGAGGATATTTCCCCTCATGGGAGAGTGTCCTGGATCGGAGGGCATAGTCTCAGAATACAGGGGTGCCAATTTAAGGCTGAGGGAAGAAGGAATTTCTTCTGAGGCCACGTGCCCTTGGAACACCTTCCCATACAGAGCTGTAGGGACAACATCCTGGTGTAAAATTAAAGCTGAGGTAGATAGGCTCTTGGTCAGTAGGGGGAAATCAAGGGTTATAGGAAAAGCACAGGAATGTGGACATGAGGAACATCAGATCAGCCATGATCCTATTGAATGGCACAGCAGGCCTGAGGGACCGAATAATCTGTGCCTGTTCCTATTTCTTACCATTTTAAAATCAGTTTTAGCTTTTTGAACATTTCCATGGACTACAGCCTCAGTGTAATGTGGCAGTGGCAAACACCCTCCACTAGAGGGCCTCAGACACCCATAGAGGAGTTGATTCCTCCAGTTAGTGGCTGACATGAGCACCCTTTGGAAATACTAATAATAAATTCAACCCTTCACCTACAGTTAATTCACTGCCTTCAATGTTGGTTTAATAAAGAGGCTTGTGCAGATACAGGGTGGATATAGATTTGATGTGGCTCATGAACAAGGTTATCAGAGTATTGGGCTGTAATGGATCATATTTGATTCTACAATTACAGCATCTGATACTGGTGCAAAAGTAGGGAAATATGCACTGGGATTCACACTTCAACCAAAACCTGTAATTTGTTTAAAAAAACACTTCTTTTCTGCCAAACTTCAATTTCATGCATTGCTGTAAGTAAGTGAAAAGTACTAAGTTTTCCTGTTAGTTTAAATACATGCCCTGGAGTCTTAACTTAAAACAAGTTTCAAGTTGTAATTTAACTTAAAACTCATCACAACCCGATGGAACCTCCTCAAATGTCAGCGAGAGAGGACAAGATTTTTCACAATTGCCTGAAAACTCAGATCTCCATCACAAGAGATCAAACTTTGAGGACTGGTAAATTTTCTCATCACCAGGTTCAATAATAATTTGGGTCATGGTAATCTGAACTGAACACAGCACTCAAAGCAGGGTTCTAAGCAGAGCACTGTAAAGTTTGATTCTTTCTTAATACAAAATTTTAAATTGAAGATTCAGCTAAGATCAATCTCTAAACCAGCAAGAAACCATAACAGTTACACCATGTGACTGCACTGGAGGCACACCCAAATATTACACGCCTCATTACTTCATTGACTTTCTTCTAGTGGGATTGTGTCCACTATAACTGACTGAGCAGCATCTTTGGAGAATCACTGGTATGAAAATAATTTTCCCCTGCATTGAAGAGACCTGTTGCAATACATGGTTAAGTTTAGGGTGGAAACGTGAGATTGCCAAAATGATAGTACAGTCAGTATGCAATTTACCTCAATAGATTTGGAGGGCCTATTTTAAACTGAAAAGTTTGGAGGTGGGAGAAGGGGGAAGGAAGAGAAGAGGGAAAGCAAGGAGTTTACTCTTTTAAGTCAACTATTTTAAACTGAAGTTACTGAAAAGTAGGATAAATGATTTGATCTTCAGTCATCTTGAAATCAGCCATTCATTCCATGCATGTTCAAACAAATTTGCAGCTTTGCTTCCCAAAAAAAGTGGAAAAGAGAAATAACCTAGAAACTTACCAATTGACTTGGTATAGAAATCAAGCATTCCCTGTTGCTTCGCACGAGTTTCATCAGTTTTCTTTTGCATTTCAGCGAAAAAGTCATTCATCTGCCTCATGAAGACATCCTGCGCCTTGCAGTTATGAAATTCAACAACCTTTTTGCGGTCAAGCTTAGCATGGAGGCCTGACACATCCTTTGTGCTGTCTTCAACCGTTTGCAACAACTGAAACAAACAAGCAAGACTTTACAAACAAGAACACAATTCAAATAAGTTGGGGACGGGATGGAGGGATGGTGGAGAAAGCCTCATGGTGTGTGAATTTGACATCAACAAAATAACTTGCTATTGAGATCCAAGTGATTATCCAGAACACACCATGGTCCCTGTACTTGCGCAGATGAGCCAGTGTCAGCAGGCCCTCACATATGAGGAGCACTTTTGCTCGTGCTGACATCACTGCATTCTATGCGCAGCATTTCTCCAACGGTCCCTGTGCATCATGGCCTCTTTAGAGCAAAGGGGGTTCAGATAACTTCTGCTGCACAGTCAGACTGCATGGGGCCCTTTATGGAGATGGAAGGCTATATTGAAGGGCTGGGGTCACTGCTGTATGTTAGGTACCATGATAATGTGGTGGTGACGGGGTGAGGGATAAAAACAGGCAGAGTTGCAGTCCGACCACTCCTCAGCTTCCTGACTCCAGGAAAGATTCTGCCACAGGTACCAAGGTGAAAGTGAGAAGGGATGGCAGCCTGGAGTCACAACCTGGGACAGGGGAGGAGAAAAGGGAACTCCTAACTCCAAATGTTCCATATCACATTTTAAAATAAGGTCACAGCTTTCTATTGGGAGAAGAGCCCCTGGTGCTGTAAAGTACATCCTGGCAATATTGTTGATTCCATATGTGCAGCAACAGGGCAGCTCAGTGGTCAGTATTGCTGCCTCATAGCACCAGAGACAAGATTCCACCTTGCGATGACTGTCTGACACATTGTCCCAGTGGCTGTGTCAGTTTCCTCCAGTTGCTCCCAGTCCAAAGATGGACATGTCAGGTGGGCTAGCCATGGGAAACACAGGATTACAGGGATAGGATTGGTCAGGGTGAGACACTAAGGGTCGGTGTGGACTCAATCGGCTGTTTCCATACTGTAGGGATTCTAATATTTTGTCCGGCCACCCAGAATCCTCAAATTTACACAGCGACCACTTGAAGCTATTTCTTCAGAACTTCTGGCAGTATGAGGGGGATTGGTCGCTGCTTTAGGAATTTGTCTCTAAATGGACACCCTTTGTAATATACTGGTGGTGGCACGTCCAGCATATACACAGCTTTATGCAGCACCTTCAACATCACCTCATCCCGCAGAGCTTCATTTGCAATTAAACAATAATTTGATATGGAAGCATCTAGTAGGCAGACATTATGACAGGTGGCCCAAGATCTACATTTGTGTTTAGAAAAGGTTGGGGTGGGGACAAAGTGCTTTGGAGTGTGAATTCCCCAAATAACTGGTTAATGGAAATCCACCAAAAGGATTTTAATACCAATCTGCAAGTTGCACAATTTTGTAAACAAAATGCATTTTGTCAGGCTGACAGACAATGGTTGCCATGTATTTTAAGACTGCTATGAAACAAATACTGATTTCAGCTCAATATTCAGACTGACAAGCAGTTACTGGTCTGCATCACATGTTGAAACATGTATCCTACCTTTGAAATGCAGACTGAAAATACATTGACAGATCATTGCTCAGACACTAAATCAGTAGAGTTAACTTAAATACAGAGAGAATAGTATATCATGCGTTGCACAATTCTCTGATGCATTCAAGAAAACCACCCACGTCTGCTCTATACAGGCTTTAAAACGGAAGCTCATTTCTGATGCCATGGACATACTATACAAAATGTCTAAAGATAGAACTTTATTGCTGGATGTGAAGTTGAAAACAGATTGTTAACTGGCATAGGGCAGACATGACATCTGGGAAGATATACTCAAAATACCACCTTTTACTTCCTTGATACTAAATGATTGTCATCAGTAGCAGTGGGAGGTGATCACCCTGTGCTTTTGAATCTGGGACCATAGAGGAAACGGTGAATAGGCTTCTGATAAAAGGTCAGAAGAAATTGGACATTCCAACAGTTTCGCTAGTCAGAAATCCTGCTTAATCTGCAGTGTTTCACTCATTTCTATTTTTGTCATAACATTAGCAGTCTGGTCTTGTTCCCACACAGAGGGGTGGTGCGTGTATGGAATGAGCTGCCAGAGGAAGTGGTGGAGGCTGGTACAATTGCAGCATTTAAAAGGCATTTGGGTGGGTCTATGAATAGGAAGGGTTTGGATAGATATGGGCCGGGTGCTGACAGGTGGGGCTAGATTGGGTTGGGATATCTGGTCGGCATGGACAGGTTGGACCGAAGGGTCTGTTTCCATGCTGTACGTCTCTATGACTGTATTTTTGAAATTCTAACATTTGATATCGTCAGCCATCCAGCCTGCCTACTGGATGTCTTTGAGTTCATGACATTTCTCAAAATGAAAAAGAATGGCTAACAGATTTTGAAATGTTACCATGCTGTTTTCTGCAACAACTGCAAGGTACATTTCAACCTGTGCATATCTATTTTGGTCACTTTTCTTTTGGAAAAGCATTGAAATTTAAGTTACATCTGCATAAATGGACTTAAAGTCACTATTGAGCAAAAGTAGCTCAACCCAAAAATGTTTTGCTGACAGTCAAATAAAATCGTAAGTGGGTGGAGTTGAAATACAACGGAGGAAGTTAACTTTACAAAACAAAATTCAAAAATAAATCAGAAGTGACCGATTTCAAACCAAGATTATGTCTAGCAAGTTGCATGTTACTAAACACGATTACATTACAGAGCACAGTTGTTTGTGAAAAGAGCAATTCAAGGGAATAAGACACCCCCAAACCACCTAGCATCATGGAGCCTTCAAACGTTTTGTAATGAGGTGAACTCGCTATGATCACAGAATCTCTTACGGCAGAAGCTGGTCATAACATTGCAGGAGGAAACCAAGCCGCCTCCTACCTCATTGGCTGTATTGTAGAGCTTTTCTTCACTGTGGGCATGAGCATCACACATAAATTCTTCCTCAGAGAGTTTTATTTTGGTCAACTCCAAGTCTTGCTGGGTCTCTTGAAGTACTTGCTCTCGCTGGTGCAGTTCAGATGCACAGTGTTCAAGCTCCTTCTTGTTTTCCATAAATAGCTCATTGATCTAGAAATGAAACAAATAGTTAAAAAGAAAACTACAATTGTATTAAGAAATTGCACAGTAGTTAAATGGTCAGATAAATCCTAAATTAGACAGACATAGATGTAAATAGTTCAATACCCAGCCTTTTATGTCACAAGATGATAAAGAATTATATTTTTAAAATCCTAGTGATTGATGCTATTTTTCTTTTAAACAAATAAGGCCTGAAGTGAAATTTTGCAAATGTGACATAAAGCCTATTTAATGAAGTAAAAGCGTGGATCCTGACTAGGATTCTTTCTTGATCACTGATCAATCACTTTAGCAACAAAACTATATAATGTTCATGCAGTTCCTTTTTTACAACCACTGCAGGTTCCAGTTGTACTTTACAATACTGTGTGCTTTCTCCACTAAATTCCAGTCAGTGACTTCAGGGAATCTAATCAGAGAGGGTATCACAGCTACAGAAGTTTCCATTGTCGAGAAAGATCTGCCTACCGAGTCAGTATGGGTGGAAATTAGGAACAGCAAGGGAGCAGTCACCTCGTTAGGGGTTTACTACAGGCCCCCCAATAGCAGCAGGGAGATGGAAGAAAGCATAGGTCGGCAGATTTTGGAAAAAGGTGTGGATGTAGTAGGGCTGTTGTAATGGGCGACTAACTTTTCCAATATTGATTGGAACTTCCTTCGAGCAGAAGATTTGAATGGAGCTATTTTTGTAAGGTGTGTTTAGGAGGGTTTCCTAACTCAGTACGTTGACAGGCCGATGAGGGGAGAGGCCATTCTAGACGGTGCTCGGAAACGAGCCAGGGCAGATATCAGATCTTGTGGTGGGAGAGCATTTTGGTGAGTGACCACAACTGCCTCACATTCTACATAGCTATGGAGAAGGAGAGGATTAGGCAAAATGGGAGGATATTTAATTGGGGAAGAGGAAACTATGATGCAATTAGACATGAGTTAAGAAGCATGGACTGGGAGCAATTGTTCCATGGTAAAGGCACTATAGACATGTGGAGACTGTTTAAGGAACAGTTGTTGCAAGTGATGAATAAATATGTCCCTCTGAGACAGGCAAGAAGTGGTAAGATAAAGGAACCTTGGATGAAGAGAGCGGTGGAGCTTCTCGTCAAAAGGAAAAAGGTAGCTGGCATAAGGTGGAGGAAGCTAGGGTCAAGCTCAGCTCTACAGGATTACAGGGAGGTGAGGAAGGAGCTCAAAAATGGTTGGAGGAGAGCCAGGAGGGGGCATGAGAAAGGCTTGGCAGAACGGATTAGGGAGAACACAAAGGCATTTTACACTTATGTGAGGAATAAGAGAATGGTCAAAGAAAGAGTAGGCCCGATCAGGGATAGCATAGGGAATTCGTGTGTGGAGTCTGAGGAGGTAGGGGAAGCCCTAAATGAGTTTTTTACTTCTACCTTTACGAAAGAAATGAACTTTGTAGTGAATGAAACCTTTGAAGAACAGGTGTGCATGCTGGAATGGTTAGAGATAGAGGAAGCTGATGTGCTGAAAATTTTGTCAAACATTAAGATTGACAAGCTGCCAGGCCCGGACCAGATTTGTCCTTGGCTGCTTTGGGAAACGAGAAATGCAATTGCTTTGCCACTTGCGAAGATCTTTTCATCCTCGCTCTCCACTGGAGTCGTACCTGAGGACAGGAGAGAGGCAAATGTAATTCCTCTCCAAGAAAGGAAATAGGGAAATCCCCGGCAATTACAGACCAGTACGTCTCACGTCTCTCGTCTGCAAGGTGTTAGAAAGGATTCTGAGGGATAGGATTTATGACCATCTGGAAGAGCATGGCTTGATTAAATGCAGTCAACACGGCTTTGAGAGGGGCAAGTCATGCCTCACAAACCTTATCGAGTTCTTTGAGGATGTGACTAGAAAGGTTGATGAGGGTCGAGCTGTGGATGTGGTGCATATGGACTTCAAGGTATTTGATAAGGTTCCCCATGGTAGGCTCATTCAGAAGGTCAGGAGGAATGGGATACAGGGGAACTTAAATGTCTGGATACAGAATTCGCTGGCCAACAGAAGACAGCGAGTGGTAGTAGAAGGAAAATATTCTGCCTGGAAGTCTTTGGTGAGTGGTGTTCCACAGGGCTCTGTCCTTGGGCCTCTACTGTTTGTAATTTTTATTAATGACTTGGATGAGGGGATTGAAGGATGGGTCAGCAAGTTTGCAGATGACACAAAGGTTGGAGGTGTCGTTCACAGTATAGACGGCTGTTGTAGGCTGCAGCAGGACATTGACAGGACGCAGAGATGGGCTGAGAGGTGGCAGATGGAGTTCAACTTGGATAAATGCGAGGTGATGCATTTTGGAAGGTCGAATTTGAAAGCTGAGTACAGGATTAAGCAGAGGATTCTTGGCAGTGTGGGGGAACAGAGGGATCTTGGTGTGCAGGTACATAGATCCCTTAAAATGGCTACCCAAGTGGACAGGGTTGTTAAGAAAGCATATGGTGTTTTGGCTTTCATTAACAGGGAAATTGAGTTTAAGAATCATGAGATCTTGTTGCAGCTCTATAAAACTTTGGTTAGACCACACTTGGAATACTGCGTCCAGTTCTGGTCGCCCTATTATAGGAAAGATGTCGATGCTTTGGAGAGGGTTCAGAGGAGATTTACCAGGATGCTGCCTGGACTGGAGGGCTTGTCTTATGGAGTGGTTGACTGAGCTCGGACTTTTTTCATTGGAGAAAAGGAGGAGGAGAGGGTACCTAATTGAGGTATACAAGATAATGAGAGGCATAGATAGAGTCGATAGCCAGAGACTATTTCCCAGGGCAGAAATAACAAACACGAGGGGTCATAGTTTTAAAGCTGGTTGGAGGAAAGTATAGAGGGGATGTCAGAGGCAGGTTCTTTACACAGAGTTGAGAGAGCATGGAATGCGTTGCCAGCAGCAGTTGTGGAAGCAAGGTCATTGGGGACATTAAAGAGACTACTGGACATGCATATGGTCACAGAAATTTGAGGGTGCATACATGAGGATTAGTGGTTGGCACAACGTAGTGGGCTGAAGGGCCTGTTGTGCTGTACTGTTCTATGTTCTATGTAGCCCACAGACAAAGACAGGTTTGCGATCAGGGAATGATTGAACATCTCTCACTTGTGGATAACAGTAACAGGGTTGACTCCCCAAGCATAATTCGGACATATCAGACAACAAATGAGCTTGTTCAGAAACATTAGTTATGTTTGAATAGCAGAGCAGAGTCAACGGGCCAAATGGCCTACTCCTATATTTTATGGCAAATTGTGTCCTTAACTTAGCAAAATATCTTGGTGCTTCCCAGAAACAGTCTCAACCATTGACATCACCAAGCCCCTTAAGGAGATTATAGAAGAAGGGACTAAAAGCTTGGTTAAGGGCCAGGATTTAAAGAGATTCTTTAACAAAAAAAAGAAGTGGAGTGTTTTAGGGAAGGAATTGCAGGGTGCAGGCTCTAGGAATCGAAAGAGAAAAATGCAGCTTTGCAAGTTCATGATGCTATTGAGTTCCCTATCCTAACCAACCACCCACTTTAAACAGGCTGTGTGAACCTTTAACGTATGCAAAGGGTTACAATATTTTGAAGATGTCAATTCAACTTTTTTTTTTGAAAGGAGACCTGCATTCCAGTGATCTGTGTTCAACTCCATTATATTTCCCATCCCCTTGCTGCCCGTCAATATTCATTCAGAAAAAGTTTCTGAACATATGCTAATAGAACTAGTTGTCTCACCATCTTTCTCAGTCTCTCTGTGGCTTGACAAACTATTTGTTTAACACCTGGTATTGAAGAAACTTACTGCAGCTAAATATTTGGAAGATCTAAGTCACTGTCTTTTGTCGAACTGTTCTCATCCTTCTTCCTAGTAACTGCCTGACATACAGACAAATGGTTGGATACCTGGAGCTTGTATCTGAACCCATCATCCTTCATTGTTCAGTGTTCATTTCCACATTAATAAGGTTATTTGACAGACAACTCCTCAACTGAGCTGCAGTTGAAACCATCATTCATACCTTCGTTACTCTATTCTTGATTATTTAACCTTTTCAAGGTCAGCCCATCACCTTCTGCCCCATTATAATGGCAGTCTTTCAAAACTCCACTGGCTGCTGAGTCACATTTGATTCCACTTACCCAACGACAGTCTGCTCTGGCAAAATCTTTAAATTATAAGATATTCACCCCGGTTTTCAAATCCTACTAGTCTTACTCTTTGTTATCTGTGTAACCCTATCCAAGCCAGACAAGAGTTCAACATTTCGGATTTCCTCCAATTCTGGTATTTGATATTTCTGATGTCAATTGTTCTAACAGTAGACAGCCTTTCAACTGCCTTGACCCCACATTGTGGAATCCCCTCCACAAACCTGTGCATTCTCCTTCAAATACACTTTTGTTCAATCTTCTGGTTATGAAGTAATACCTCCATTTGTGACTTGATATCTAACTTTAAGTGATGCTGCTCTGGATATGTTTAGTTACTTTACAACTTGCATTCTTATAGGAGCGGGTTATGACCAGAGTATTTCATAGGGTTTCCTTACTTGTTTCAGCTCCTCCTCCATGACAGCAATCTTTTCCACATAGTCAGTAATTAACTCTTCCTGAGCAGCCACCTTACTTTGCATAAATCTAAGAAGAAATCAAATATGTAGTTAGATCATGGCTCCAGAATATAGAGCATCTGTTCCCTATCAAATATTTAAACAGAGTATCACAATGGCAATCTCTTTCCAGGATGCTATTGACCATTTCCCAAATATTGAAGATCAGTTTGAACAATTCAGTTCCATCCAGAAGAGGATGGGATCAACCTCGACATTTTAAAATCTTGTACAAGACTGAGCAAACTGATGGTGATACCACCTTACTTGAAATGCAACTTGCTCTGGCCAATTGCAATAGTGTCAGTAACAGTGCAGCGAGCCCCATGGCTGCGGTTACACATTAAGAATTTATCCACATCTACACATTGAAGATAAAGTGATAGCATCAGATCAGTCTTAATGCATTATTCAGTACAATATGTAGAGTCAGTAACGATGCCAAACTTATACTTTAGTACCTACTATTTGCAAGAAAATAATGGCATGTGGCAATCTGACTAAAAAGGGAGATGAAACCATTGCACATTGCAATGCAAACCTCCAACCGACATTAGTATTAAATGAGACTCTGCACTTGGAATCTCATTTTGCAAAAATTACCCTACAGTGCATCAATTTGAAATTATACCAGATTCCAAAAGTCAAAGCTCAGATGTTTTGTATCGTTTCCATGGCTTTTCAGAGCCCCAGCACCTGTTCTTACAGATGATATACTCACTCATAGTTTTCTGCAGACATGTACACTCCATTTTTCTCACGTGCTGCAGCAAGATCCCGCTTCAGTCTTTCAATCTCTTCAGTGTACTCCTGAAAAGCAACGCACAATTATATAATTATACCAGATGCACTCAATCATTTACAACTCTTCAAAAAAAAAAGAGCAGTTGACAGCACAAAAGAGAATGATTGTGGGCATTATTGTGCATTACATTTTAAAAAGATTGCAGGAAAAAACAAGCAAAAGCCAATGAATGTATTCTAATGCTGGATCTTTTAAGAGATGCCATTCCTGTGCATATAAAAATCACTGATCAGATACATGATCAGTCAGGTTTGTCACTCGGCTCTGCACTTGCACAGCTTGACATCGAATTCTGCAGTTATTCAAACTTCAGAGTTACTGAGGTCAGAACTCATCCCAGGAGGTTGACTGTGACGTCAACCTCTATTAGCTCTATTACAGGGAGAAAGTCTTGTCCACTTCCACTAAGAGTTTTGTCAGATTAAAGTTACCCCTAAATTAGAATTTTCAGTATCAAACAATGGAGATTCTGGCATTACCTTTTAACCAGTATTATAAGAATCTCATTGAATTGATGGTTTTAGGGAAATCCCGCGTGACTACTCTTGTATGTCGCTACCATGAGTAAATCAATAAGACTGCATTAGTGAGATGCTGCATGCTGAATACCTTAATCAGGGCCCTCTTGGTGAGTTTCTGGTTGACTTCAGGTTTATTCAAAATGTTCTTTGCTCGGTAGGCATATTCCAGAGTGCTGACCGTTTCCTATCATTTAGGGACATTTGGACTGGATTAGTCGATTATATGCAAACTTATCAGTTCCAGTTAAACATACATTATGGGCAGATAACATGTCCATGAATTGATTAGAAAACTACTTCAGAGGCAAACAGCACACAAGAACAACAGAATTAAAACCTACATTACGTGGAATAACTGTCACTCTATCACTGCAACAAAAATAGGTTATACTAACTTCAAAATTCACAGAAGCTGGGGAAATGGTGGCAATGATAGACGTTTTAGTCCGTCCACCCAACGAGTCCTGGAGGATCCTAGTTAGCTTTGATTCCCTGAAAATATACAGAAGAAAGAAACAGCCATTTGAGAAAACTCGAATTGTGCAACCTATTTCCTCCTCCATTCTGTATTGTAAACACTGCAAATGGCCAATTAAAAAAACATTTCTAACAGGAGGCCTGTATTTTCAACAAGCTGAATCTATACAGTTTCTGTCTCTGATCCATCTTCACTTTTCATTGAAATATTTGAGTTACATCCATTCTACAACAATACTCAAATGATTAAAAGTTCAGTCACAGAACAATGCAACATTTAGTTGGCGCAAGTCACAAATATAAAAATAGGATCTCATTAACATTTTTGGTGCAAAGACATTATTTCCAAATATTTAGAGCAAATGCACATTACTGCAATACTCTAGGTTCAGGTTACATAAACCACGGTCAATGTAATCAAATTACAATTACTGGCCTCATTCCTGATGAAGGGCTTATGGCTGAAACTGCTGCTTGGATTCTGCCGGAACTGCTGTGCTTCTCCAGCATCACACACACTGCTCATTACAATCAAAGATCAATCACCAGAAGGCTTGCTCTCAAGAAATCCCCATTAGATTTACAAGCAACTCCTGGAGAGGTTCCGTTGACAGTTAAAAGTTATTGAATTGGGATTTGGTTTTTACCTGTATGGCACATGAGGGGCTCTCTCCACCAGAGCTGTAATTACTCTGCCAAGAGTAAGCAATGACTGGTTGATGTTGCCAGCCTCTCGAGCCCTTTTATCAACAGCTCCGGATCGGCCAATATTCTCACTTCCAGCAAGATCCACCTTTGCAGAATCAAGAAATAATTGAATCCAGTCAAGACTTTGCTCACTTTTTCTGACTACAGACTAATGATAGTTTTGCTTTTTCAAATTGGGCTGAGCACAATTTATGGCATATTGCAGCGTAACGCGTCCATTGAGGAATATCTTGCCCGATGATTTGGCTTGTTGGCTTATGCTTCATAGAATTAAACATTCTTATACTTGACAATTTGGTCTAAATGTTGCTTCTGAACTGAACAAAGCAGTGTTTAATGGGATAAGTTAATTTTTCTTTTGCTAAAAGTTTCTGCAATTGATTTTAAATCATTACAACTGTAATATAGCCTCAAAAAGAAGTCAAAATATCATGTTCAACACATTTTTTCCTGAAGTTTGTCCCCAATTTTAATTCACTTTCGTGGTACCCCACCAGAGCTAGCATTTATCATTCAAGCTTCAACAATAAGCATCAGACTACTTGATCAGAGAAATAATTAAACCCTTCAGTCCTGAAGGGATGTTACACTAAATACAGTTGCATCAAGGCCATCAGATGTTAATCTCAATTAGGAATTCTGTCCATTACGTACTTACTAACATGAGGCTTTTGCAGAATTGTGGTGCGCCACTGGACACCAAAGAGCAGAAGGAGACTTGGCAAAGAGATCAGTGATGGAAGCTGGGACCTGTACTTGCAGGTGCACATTCAATGTGCCTGATAACAATGATAAGTGTGCCAAGGTCATTATTCTAGCTGCATTTTTAAAAAGGTATCTATTCTAGATGTAGGTTTGCTCACTGAGCTGGAAGGTTCATTTCAGACGTTTCGCAGGTAACATCTTCAGTCAGCCTCCAGACAAAGCACTGCTGATGATTCCTGCTATTTATATGCTTGGGTTTCTTTGGGCTGGTGATGTCATTTCCTGTTCTTTTTCTCAGGGGTTTGAATGCAATCCAAGTCCATGTGTTTGTTGATACGAGTTCCAGTTGGAATGCCACGCTTCTAGGAATTCTCACACATGTCTTTTCAGCTTGTCCTAGGCTGGATGTGTTGTCCCAGTTGAAGTGGTGCCCTTCCTCATCCGTAAGAAAGAATACCAGTGAGAGTAGGTCTGTCTTTTTGTGGCTAGGATACATGAACATCAACTAGCCACAAAAAG